>NC_135142.1:31642436-31976776 GCF_051014445.1 Colletes latitarsis | reverse complement strand
GACGGGTAGTGACTTACGGCGCACACGTGTGCTACCGATAATTGCCTCGTTCCACCGGTAGAAAATAATCTTCCGTACTGTAATTACCAAGGAAAGGGCCGATGGATATCCTTTCGCTTTCAACGTCTCGAACGAATAGGATTTCGAGGGGTACGTGATGTTAAGAACCTGTAGATACCTCTCCACGGTAATTTCATCATCCTGACGCGAGAACGAAGGCATTTAAAAGACGATGAATACTTGACTTGGTTTTAATTTTAAGTACTTGAACAGCAATTTTATTCATTTCGTACTGATATTCTATACAAGGATCACATTCCCGAAGTTGTGGTAGACACCAGCAGTAAGAATGACCCAAAAGAAAATTTCCTTGCTCCGAGACTAGAGTCTGAAGGGTCTCCCATACCCAGAGGCACATCTACCACGAAGCTAATGAAGCTTCAGCTTCGGACCCCCACGTAGAAGGGCCTCCAGGAGTTCCTTATTTGTTCATTTCTTCGTTCAACTACTATCCAGAACTATAACGTACACGTATTCTTTGCTTTTGGAAAACGGAACGGTCCGTGTAAATAACGTTTTCATTTTCTCCTAATTTCTGGTCTCACACTGAATCAACACCCAGAGTACCTGACTGCCCGCCATGAAACGTCGCGTATTAGAGACGGAAAACGGTCCTCTATTTTTCTTTAACCATTAAGACTCTCTCCAGACTTGTTCTAAGAATAGCCTGCGTAATGGCCAACGTGCCTTTCCGCCTTGCTTCCCGCATAAACATGTTTCGTCCACTTGGAGCCGAGATGTGCAACTTCTGGAAAACACCGCCATGTCTAATGCATGCCAAACACAACGTGCAGTGATTCCGTTAGAATGCAAATTTAATTCACAATGTTGTTATTTATACATACTTCGTCACGAAAGGAACGACTTTAGATTTTAGCCCGCCCATTTCTATGCAAGTTTTCCCACTTTACAGGATCAAGGCACAACTTTTCCAACATTCTTAGAATTTCTAAATATTCTTCACTAAAATACGCGTTGTTTGCATTCCGAAACATTAACATCGTCCAATCCGTACAGAAGTTATGACGTTTCAAAGATTCGCATGAAATTTCGAGGTAACATTTCTGGCCAGAAATTATATTTTCGGTAAGGAATTTTTTTCTCGAAAGTGCGTAGGAATTCGTGGGTATATCTATTGACCAAAAATGATTGTAATTGACCCCTGCAACCGAAAATAATTTTTCCAGAAGGATTTGAAATTTTTTAATTTCGTCGAAAAATTTGTCCATATCCATTCGTATATAAAGCGTTAAAGAAAACAACTTTGGAAGAAAATTGAAATTGATAAGGGAACCCGACCGTTCGCGTAAGAGTTAAATGATAACAAGTTCGCTAAAAATCGAAACTGTTATCGCGCCTCGTAACCGCGACGCTCGTGGCTGCGAGGAAAAAGCGTCTCGGCGCTGCATCGCACGTGTTTGGCCCGAGATCTCATGCTTTATGCGTTTTGCAAGCCGCGCAACAGAGGAGGGAACAAATATTCCTTTCACAACGGTGCTGGTGCATTAGTCTAATTGAAATCCGGATGGCGTGGCGCGCGTGACCGTACACTATACCGTGCTGTCACGCTTCCAAATAGGTATAGGCGTGTCATAGACGTGCACCGGGGTTGCTCACTTGGCGAGTACCGGGTGACGCGACGATGTCGTTGCATCACTCGTCACCGGTGCAGTTAATGAAATTCGAGAGGCGTCTGTTCCGCCATGACGGATCGTTCGGGCTCGACCCAACTTCTACTTCCTTTTAATTTCAGCAAGCAACATTACTACTAACTTGAAGTAAGATTTTTCTATAAAATTGAAAGACATGACCCGCTAGCCCATGAATCAGCGAATTATCCAAGCGTGTTACTAATCACGTTCTATTTCAACGTTTAAATTCGTGTGAAGTCTTAGTCATCTAATAACGAAAGGCTAAGGTCGTCTTTGTTTTATTAAATACTCTAATGTACAGGGTGTTGAAGAAACAGCTGACCAAGGGACGAAAGACGACAGGGTTGCGCGCATGGAATCGAAACAGTTAGATTTATAGAATCGACAATCCTGATTCATGGTTGTAAGAAAACGTCGTCGGATGACGATCGTTCGTGGCGACAGAAAGCGGCAAATTATGATCGCGTGACAGCACGATAGCAGATGAACGATAAACTTGAAACCGTAGACAGAATTAATAGCCGCCGCGAGTCAAATCGCCGAAGATGGATCGTGGAACGCAAGAATTGCGTCTCCGGGAACAAACGTACTTTCTAAATGCATACCCCGTTACACGCATGTATCGAGAAAGTAAAATGACGTATGCATACATGTACTTTCTCTGCGAGGCTGTAATCTCTGCGTCGATTCTACACAGTTTCAAAAAATAGACTGTATTTTGGTATAAAGCGTGCTAAAGCGTCTCATTTTAAAAACAAAGTAACCGCGCTGTATCGTCGAATGAAAAAGTGTCGGAAACGTTGCTTTATAGGATGCCCCGTGGATCGAAGAAAACGTTTAAAAACGACGCTCCCGCGCTCCCTGCCACTTATTAACGGTAAATTAAAGCGCAACGTGCACGGAGTATTATTTTTCCAGCGTCATAAATGGACCGGTTCTAAAAATACCCGCATGGTTTTGTGGTACGACCGTTAAAACCGCCATCGTCTTGAAATATCCGTTCGAGTGTATTAACACTTTAAGGATCACGCGTAACTGCATACCACGGGAATCTACCCGCCTGACAAAATTCTTTCGAATAAAACGGTAAAAATAACTTTGTACGAGCTCCCGATAAAAAGGAAAATGTTTACGCGGAACCTTCTCGGATAAAAATTGAATGGAATCGCCGACGTTCCGTTCGTTCGAGTTATCGTTAACTCGCTCGATTCGAGTGATCGATCCCCGTAAAAAAAAATTGTTTGCCGTAATAAAATCCTGCGGCGTCGTAGGCGCTCGAAAACTCCGGGCGAAGCGACCGTTTACGCGCGTAAACGAGAGCGAGCACGATTCGTTTTCCTCGTCCCTTCCATTCTCCGTTTAGTCTTTTTCTCGGCCTTGATCGCTTCGCCATGGAGCAAGGACCGTGGCGAAAAAGGAATGGAGCATACGCGGGAAAAGAAGCGAGGATGGAGCGAAATCTCTCTTACCCTGTTCGAGGCTGGTTACACAGAGAAAGATGTGTTGTGCATGCGATGCACGAACGTGTGCATAAAGTTCACTGTTTCGCGTGTATGTATAAGTAGGGAATGATTCGAGACGGCCACGCTCTCGTATCGCTCCAAATCGTTCGTCCCGATTGGAAAGTCTGTTTTGCAGTGACTTCCAAGTTGGATCGAGGAACAGCCATAGTTCGAGGCTCTTTACAAAATTGTGAAGACAAAAAGATGTTGTTCCCTGGCCAAGCCGTTCAATTTTTAGAACGTATACAAACGCGACTGGTATACTTCTGTAGAAACAATTCCACTTTTTCTCTTATATTATATTACGAATACCAAACACCATCGTTTTATCCTAAAATGTACACAATCAGCTTTTACATATTACGTGCGGAAGAGAGCAAAAATTTGATTGAAAGTTGGACAATATATACTCTGGAATCTAGTTGTTTTTGTATGCCAAAGAACGTCTAAAGAGTCTAAATATTGAGGAACTTTAATTTTTGCGACTTTTATTTTTTAGCAAAAACTGAATAAACACATGTCGAATGCGTTATAGCACACAAGAAATTAATTATGTATAGACGAAGGCACGATAAAACGGTTTGACGTAGGAAAATCCGAATGACGATCGAACGATTTCATCACTTCGATAATATCGTTGATTAATAATGCTTCATTAGCTACGATTACTAATAAACTAAATAGTATGAGAGCACGAAAAAACCGAATACACGTATATACGAACGAAAATAGCTGGTATTATAAACTGCATCATAATGCATTGGGTTTCTTCGTATTAACCTTTTAGTTATTCGTTCACATTAAAAATAATTTAAAGATTGCGTGAACCCCGGACGAATCGAGTTTTTGCATCTTTTATAGATCGCTGTTGCGGTAAATAAATTGGCCCGTGGCTTCACGGTCCGACGCCTAAAGTGCAACCATACAGCAAATTATTATCGTAAGGTGTAATATAAACTCGCGAACAACGGTAAGAGTGCAATTTGCGTTGCATGCGTTCTTACGTTGGCCACGTGCCAACTAAATTACAGTAACAAAGAGAAATTTGAATCGTCCATTTAAACGCCTCGAACATTCTTCTGCGCCTTGAAGAGGACAAGAAATCGACCCTTTAACTATCGTAAAGATATTAGAACCGAAGAAAGTAATGTGTTTAATGCAATGTATAGTACAGTATAATCCATCTGTTCGCTAATCGGACACGTTCAGTAACTCGACACTCGACGGCGGCTAGCGTTTCAACTTATCAATATAGAACAATGCGTTTACTTTCATCGTAAAAACAACTCATTCATTCGTCCATCCCTTCAGTATTCTGTCATCCTTCGTTTCGATGAATTTTGATCGCTTAATGACCATATATATTTTCTAAACGTAAGTGACAACTAGCGTACTGAAATATATTACGTATAAATAAATCTGCATTTCCATTTCAAACTTTCTCTATTCGAGTTTAAATATGGTTTAATATAATTTTGTTTTGCACGAATTATTGAAACATATAAACGACGAGTATTATCAATTATGCCTGATGATTTATTCACTAATAATAGCGTTTATGTATCTCTGATACGCAAAAGTATCGTACAAATAAGATAGTGTTATTTCTATAATTGCGTAGCACGTTTAATACTGGTTATTTTCAATAATCCGACAGTGCTCCGATTCCATATGTGTCAGACCACCGAGTTTGTACTATATAGAACGCTGATGGTTCATTATTCAAATGAATAATGCACCATCAGAAACCTAACTGCGTCTAAGGCAAGGTTTGCTGTATTAGCCTTGCTGACGAGGCCATTAGCATCGCCTGGACGAACCGTCGAAAAATTTTCATTTTTCTAACTGAATATTATCTGGTCAAACAATGGTATAAATCAATTAAATGATTCATACGTATCGAAAACATGGTTGTGCTCCCCTATCAACCCCTCCAATTATTATCTTGACCAGTGTCGCGCGTCTATCGAAGATGTTTCCAACGTAAATATTACGATAACGTTTCAAAGAACGTATGAATGAAAAACGTGAAATCAGATGACGCACAACGTTTCGAAGAACAAGGAAAATTAACGAGTCTAAGAACCCGAAAGCGATTCACGGAATTTCTGAACTCACGGTCGTCGAAGACGGAGGAGTCGTAAGAACGAATCAACTGGCAAGAACGTGACGATGCATCAGGAAGATGGGAAATCATTAACCTTGCCCGTTCGTGCCAACGGGCCATGGAATTTGTATGCGTCATACGCCTTACTGGTACCTTAAGCGACACTTAAAGAGACACGAGAATTACAACGCATCGCTACACGCCTATCACGCGGACCCAGTAACAATGCATACCTCTTAGCTGCCGAAGATAATGGACCTCCTGCATCAGATCAGTCAACATGTCGCCGAGCCGACGATTAAGCCGGCATATCAAAGCGGTTAATGGAAATTGAACGTACAGAATGGATTTATGCAGAACGAGCGTTCGCCATGGTGGAACTAATTTCGTGTACCACCGCCATTTCCCTACGTAATAAATATCACTTACCCACCATTCGTTCCGATGGCCTTCGATTACGCTAAGAGCACCCCGGAACCGCTTATTATTCGTTTTTTATTCGACAATTTCGGTTTCGACAATTTTTAAATGCTATTTATCAACCCCTCAGCGTACAATTTAATTACTAGTAACGTTAACAAGGATGAACAGATACAGAAAACATAGTTTAATAACTTTTCCATTGGCTTCAGAGTCTAAGTGCCATGGGGCACCTTGTATGTTTGGCGGGCCGAAAGCCATAGCGATGTAAGTCACATTTTAGCTGTTCTGCGTAAAATAATGTTTTGTATTCGTTGTTTAAAAAAAATCCAGACATATACTGACGTTACAGAAACACTTGTACGAACTCAGAAACGTGTTACAACATGTTTGTATATAAAAATTGAATCTTGGAGTGAAATAACCATTATGGTTCGAAATGCTTTGCTAACTTTGTTTAACGACCAAAAAAAATTTCGCCATTTCTCGGCAAAGTATGAACTTACAAGTAAATCGATTTTTATGATAAACAGAAGACAGCATGAAGGTTTCCATTCCAGTGTTGACTAAAAATTCGAAGAATTTGGACTTACGCCGCTATGGCTCTCAACCTGCCATTTGTTTATGAATGAAACTAGGTCACGTGACGAACACGTACCACCTTGACAAAGGAATAAATTACGAAGGGGGGGAGGAAGCAGGTCCCCAAGATAATTCGTTGCAAAGACTCACCTTCCAAAGTTTTCTTGGCGGTGCCGAAACCGGCAGGGGGTCGTCGCCATCCCCTCCAGTTGTTGCACAGCGACTCGGGCTCGCTGCTCCAGCTGCACAAGGAATCCTCTTCGAAGCGGTCGGAGTCGTCGAAGGAGTAACGATCGGTCTCCTCCCACTCGAGTATCTGTGGTTGACCGGTGGCGTGTTCCCCGGCCCCGGGTCCGGAGGACACAGCAGCCGGCCCTGTGCCTCTGGTCCCGCCGCCATCGCCGCCGCGCCTGCCGCCGCCGCTACCACCCACCACCACGTGAGACCGAGCCAGATTGCCCGCCAGTTTTAATTGTCGTACGAATCAGCACGCGCGACACTACGGGCCACTGCGCCCTCGACGACCACCGTGTGCTCCGTCGACGGCCCCTCCGCGATCACGAACCGACGACACCCGCCGCCGTCTCTCACGAGTCGAGCCACCGTTCAACGTGCGAACCCTTCACCCTTGTTCCCCACGAATCGCCGCCTGTTGGGACAACATTCTCGAGATTATTCAATGATACACATAGGGCAAAGTGACCAGACCTCGCGCGAGACTGACCCGGATTTCGACTATTTGTCGCGCATTGAAAACTGCCCCGAAAACTTGATCAAGTTCGTGAGAATACAGGGTGTTCGGTAACTGGAGGCACAAACGAAAAGGGGGAGATTCTACATGAAAAAATAAGTCTAAAACATAGAATAACAATTTTTCATGCGAGACTTTGTTTTCGAGAAAATCGACTTTGAATTTTCGCCGGGTATGCATGCACTTAACCATGTCTTGTTATAGCGGATCTCGCTATAGATGATTGTCTCGATGGGTATTATTGCAATTTAAGTTTAAGTTAATAAAGAATTCCATGACACTGGAAGTGTTTATCAACATAAACTTCAATCGAGACAATGATCTATATTCTCTCTTTTCGCTTGTACCACCAATTACCAAATACCCTGTATATGCAGGTGAAAAAAGCAGGAATAAGGCCTGTCCCGCGTTTCAGAACGATACATCTGGTCACTTTTAACTTTAGTTTTAATGTAGCAGTATTTTTATACATTGTCAAAGTCACGTAACGTTTTAGAACTTGGAAAGTATAGCTAACTAAACCATAGAGTCCATAGAGTACAAGCAACACGTATGATTAATTTTAAATCGTGAACAGTAAGACTACTCTCGTACATGCGACCACGAGCGAGTAAATAAGACTTTATTTTGGGGAATAAATTAATAATATGAGAATCCCAAGTTTTGTTCATACACAACTGAAATCTCAGAGCAAGGTTTTCCAAAGTATTTCCCCAAATACAAAATATTACAAATGGTACACAAAACAAATTTGCATGCAATGGTCCTGTAAGATTCTATTCGTTAAAAATACAATGTACTAAAAATGTGTTACAAAATTTGTGATAAGAGCATATTTATCATTTGTTTGTACGATGCAAATGAGTTAAATGAAGGCAAAATAATACACGGTGGAAAGTTTGAATAACCCCTATTCTGGAGAACGGTTACCCGGTTATATTTGGAGCACTTTTAATAGATATGAAATTTGTCGATTGAACTCTGATTTGGGTCCATGGTGGGGTAATTGGTAAATCCGAACGTACGCCTCTAACCACCGTTTTACCACCGCCAACACGGCGCCCGATATTTCCCCTCTATTATACCGCTGCCCACCAGAGACAGCTACGACACCCGCCACTTTTAATTGCACCTCGAATCAGTGCACGCAACATTACAATAACAACCACAATTGCAAACGAGTCTCTTTTATATTCGAAGAAAATCCTTTCCTTTTATTTCAATCTACCATCAGATATATTCAACATTTTGTTGAAAAAAGATAAAAAGAACAGTTTGCTAAAAGAAAAGCAATAAAACAATATTTGAAAAATTATATCGTTGATCGAACTTGAATAATGGTTACATTTTCGGACACTATTTATTATCATTGTTACTCCCATGCTTGCATCGCGAGGCTACAAGGTCACCCTTCACTTTCGTATTTTGTTATTCGATTTTCCTCACTTATAGAGGATAAATTTAAACCGAGCTTATATCGTCAATATCAACGAAAAATGCATACTTCTTAACGCGTTAACGACTAAAGTGAATGTAAGTAAACAGTTCACCTGGAACAAATTTCTGTTTTGTAAATCGAACGACACCGTTGCTAATGTATCGAGCATACAAATAGCAAGTAAAACTGTAGCACAAAATAACGGTGAAGCGAGACGTAACGTTTTTTCTGCAACAATTTATTTTCACACGTAAGAGCGAAAGTGTAATAATACTGCGATCGTAACTACTTTAATATGACAAATTAAAATCAACAAATCCCGTACGCGGTACACAAGAGTATGAAAAACCATCGCGCATACCTGAGAAAAAGTTAAACTTTTCGCTAAGCGAAGTAAAACAGAAACAGCTGATTTCACGTCGCTATAATGTTTGAAGAAGCGTATTGATTTTTCTGCCGCGAAAGGAGAACCTCTTTTATATTTCGCGCAAATCGCGAGCGAACTCCAAAACGAAAAGCATCGAGCACGCGACCGCGATGAATACGAATGTACGACACAAAAACTAATGACGACGTTGCCAGAGAAGATTATGTATAACGGCGAATGTCAAACGGACAGCGTGCCGTTCAGGTTAGGTTAGGTTCGAGCCACGAGAGAACAAGAAAAATTTGAAACAGGGACGAATATCAGAGACGGGGGATGAAGACACAAGGACTTTGGCGGGTCGACAGACTCATGTCAAGAACGTGCGACGACCCTCCGACCCCATGAAAAGGGGAGGCAACCCCTCTCTTTTCTTACATCTATCGCCTAGTATGTCTCACTGTTCCACCTTTCACACCTTTTGTTCACGTATATTCTACCGTTTTCCTGCTTACCTCACCCTCTCTAACGAGTTTACCGTTCTGTCACTGGTGCACTTCACACCCCTCCTTCCTTCACCTACTACTACACTACTACTACACTCTAGCACCACCGAACGAACAGTACGAAACCAGAACAGAATGGGGAGTACACAAACATATATTATATGTATACACACATGCACACATAGAACGGCGCACTCGACAACAGAGTAGGACAGCTGAGCCACCAGTGCCCCACCAATTTTATGTAAGAGACATTTTACACTGTGTCCGCGATACCTTCCGCGAAGGTTTAGCCCGGCACGGGCACGTGAGAACTTATGCTACTTTACGTAGGAATTACGCACTACCACTGCACTAGCTCGAAACTCCAGCTAGCCTACCCCATCGACGACAACAATAAATATGGCGAGCGAACTTCCTCCTGCGCCTCGCTGCTACGACTGCCGACTGACCGCCAGGTGGCGACCGGGACGCCATCCCGACTACCCCTACCATCGCTCAGTTCGTTCTTGCTTCGGCTATTCTCGTTCAACTTCGTAATTTCTGCCAGATACTTTCGCGGCTTTTAATGGAATTATAGACAATTTCGCTGAAAAAAGTATACTTTTTTAAAATACCCGTCAATGATTAAACGATGTCAATTAAAATTATAATATCGTTTGTTTTCTTGATTCTCTTCAATTTTGCAATGATAATGATGCGTAGAAGAGAAGCAGATATATCTGACTTCTGAACAATTGGATACATGTATGCTTATCAATGTATTTGAGTTGCACAAAGCGGAAAGCTAATTCCTGTATACTATACTTTGTATCTCCAATAGAATAACAAAGTGCATTTATAACCTTTCAAACGTTATGCTCTAAATCTGTCTTATCGTGTTCTTCCCAATTGCTTCTAAAAAAATATAAATTTAATACGAAAGAAACCTTGAATAGTTTTTCACATTTACTTAACATTCCTCTTTATAAACTAGTCGCTTATACTGTACAACATCTCCCTTCGAGTTAAACAATTTTTGTATTTATATTCTCGAACTTCACATATGTATAAACGCACAACTCACTTTACAAGAATCGCTTTTGTAATATTCATTGTCTCCATCAGATGTCGCCATTATGCTGGGCATGGATCCGCGCGGTTTCAAATTACTTTAACGAAACATCAACGATATTTAATTGGGTCGATGTAAATGAATCATTCTGTTTATAAAATCATGGAGAAAAAAAGATCTTCATGTATAGAATATACACTACAGGTTAAGAATATATTTACAATTTAACTAACGATTCTGACGACACACGCAAAGAACAGTTATTATGCTTTCTCACTGATCAAAAGTAATTACAAATCACTGTGATTAAGAACAAACGTGATCGAATTACTCGTAATTCACAAATAGAAATTCTAGTCATCTCCATAGAAATCGGAAGCGGGTCAAGAACTAGTTAGAGAGTTGAAGGTTAAGTGTGTCCCTCTATCGACGACCAAGGGAGCTATCGTCTCACTAGTAACTAACGAAAAGTAATTTGATTTGTTGTAAAGCTAGCTAGTTACAATTGTTACCAATCACAATTTCTTTTATATGAAAGAATTTTTGCGCCTTTTTGTGTGTTTACAATACAATAAATATAATTTCAACCTATAGATAGTACAACCTAATAGTCTACTCTATACTTATAGTCCAATGAGCGATGTTTTAATATATGATTTTTCCAGAATAATATTGGGTTACAATTAGACGCATGAGTCTTGTACTACTGAAAACACATTAAACATAACTACATGCCACATACTTATAATGATCCCCATGAAATAAATCACAAATTTTGAGACTGGAAAATCTTGAATATTGTTCACATTCACTTTTATTTAATCACACATATCACTTTAAATTATAATTGTATTATTAACCATTATAATCTTCTTTAGTATTAATCATAATCAATTACACTTTTAAAGAATACGTGTGTTTCTTTGAACGTCTCGAGACGGAATAGATATCTATTAATCTATTTCTAAAAAGAAAAATGTTTCTATTTAAAAGAAAAGAAAAACGTTCGCTACGATATTCGAATTGAAACGCTAACACAAATTAGATACGAATTCAGCATTGTTAATAGATGAATTGATGTACATTATGACAATTGTGTGTTTGAATAGGTTATTCTATTAAAATTAAAGACTATAAAAAATGGCAAAAGTATTTCAATTTTTTAAGACTATAAGAAATAATTGGAAGAAATCCCTCGTAGGAGCTGCAGCATTATCATATGGAATTTCATACAGTAAAGATGCATACGAGTAAGACATAATCTTAAATAATCAATACTTTAATTTCATTGTTGTCAGTAAAAAAATTTGATCGTAAATACGGATTACTTGTATAATTTTATTTTACTATTGAGATAATATTAAAAATAATATTATTTATAGCACAGAGCAGTTAATGAGACAATATTGTGAAAACGTATCACAGTATGGTGATATGCCATGTCCACCAAATACAAAACATCGCCATGTGACTATTATTTTAAATCCAAGTGCTAAAAAAGGGTTTGTATATATTTTATTTATGAATAAAAATACATATTAGTTATGTCAGTAATGATTATTATTATTATTATATACAGAAAAGCTAAGAAATTGTATACAAATTATTGTGAACCGTTATTACAATTAGCTGGAATAGCAGTGAATGTAATAGAGACTAAATCTGATAATGAGGCTCGAAAAATTGTAATGAATTTAGATACACCTACTGATGCTATTATAGTGGCAGGAGGAGATGGTACTTTGTCCGATGTTTTAACAGGATTAGTAAGAAAATATAATTCCAATATTAATTCAGTTAAACAGTGTCCTATTGGTATTTTACCATTGGGATTAACAAACAGAGTTGCAAGATCCTTATATCATGAATATGATAATTTGACCGATGTAAGGCAATGTATAGAAGCTACAATGGCAATTATTGATGAAAAATCTAAAATGATGGATATGATTGAGATTGCACCTATTGAAGTATGTTTGGATTATATACAATAAATATCATTTGTATTATATTTAAACTATACATTTCTTTTTTCATAAATGAAGGAAAATTCTGAAGAGCCAGTAAAACCAATTTATGCTATGGGAACAATTGAATGGGGTGCATGGAAAAATGCACATGCTCTTGCTAAGAAATATTGGTACTGGGGACCTTTAAAAAAGTGTGTATAATCTCTTTATATTCTCAAATAGTTTTATTAATTTTTTTTTTTTGTTTACAATATATTTTTCACAGATATGCAACTTATGTATTTAATGGATATAAAAAGACCTTGAGCTGGAATTACGACGTATTAATGAATTATACAAATCCTTGTGATGGTTGTTCTCATTGTTATCAAAAAGATACAAATAAAAGGTGGTGGCATGCCTTTGTTTCAAGAAGAAATATTATAACAGGTACATTCAGATATTAAAATATGATAAAATGTTTTAAATATTATGTTACACAATATTAATGTACTTTTTAGACAATGTCGATTACAGTGGAATAATAAATGAAAACTGTGGTGTTCGTCACGAATTACCTATATCAACAAGCGAACTGCATATAGAAACATCCAATATAGACAAATCACAAGCTTTGTCGTCATCGTCATTATCATCTTTAAAAGTGAAAAAGGGTAATTAAAAGAACACTGTACAGAATGAGGTAATATTACGTTTGTAATCATGATCATAAATTATCGTTTATGTAATGTAGGTCCGAAGTGTGAAAATTATTTTTCATTCGTGGTTGAAGGTTGGAAACAAGAAAATAATAATAAACTACTGTATGAACAGATAATAGAAGCAAAGGATATTGAATTAATTCCACAAGAGGTATATGTTTAATTACTTAAAAATATTCAAAGTTAATGTCATTTTATTACTTTTTTTTATATATTAATCTATTTGTAGATCACTAATGAAAACACATTATATATTGATAATGAAGAATACGAATTGAAAACAGTTAAAATTAAATTGCTTTCACGCGCAGTAAAAGTATTTTGTCCTCAATTAAACATTAGTTAATAGAAACTATATATGATATAAATAAAATTTAAAAATTATGTATGTGAATTTCCTTATTTCCACAATTTGCTTCTTTCATCCTCTTTAATAAACAAAATATTATATATTGAAAAAAAAATTATAAACTTTTCTATTTTCATTATATATTTTTATAAAAATAATTTATTATTGCGTATAAAAGGTACTTCATATACTATTGTCATTAAATTGAGTATATAATCTCTCATAAGTACCAAATAAGTAATAAATACTCATGTGTATATCGAATACCACTTATTTTACATTATGAAATTTGTTTTACATGCATTACATTCAAATTTTTTATAAGGTACCATACAATAAACAATAAAAAACATGCTGAAATATTTCTCGTGTTCATTGATCCACGCTTTGAATGTAATTTTGTGCTATTTTATAAAATATATATATCTAACAATATGCGTATGAAATTAACACAAAGTATAGGTTAGTTAGAAGCAATCTTCTTCACTAAATACAAGATTTTGTAGAAGACATTACATTAACATCATCACAACACACACTTGTTTCGCAATCTTTTCCAGTAAATTTAAAAAAGTCTAATAAAGAGGGGGCTGAACTTTTTGGGGTTTTAGATACCTTCTGTGGTTCTGTTGATCGTGATCTACTATTTCTTCTAGCGGGCGTTACATGTGAAACAGGGCTACAGAGTTTCTCTGAGACTGTTTTGCTTCCTTTTTGCTCATACTTCTCCCTTCGTATTCTTGTTAACCAATCAACATTTTCTTTGTATTTTTCCGGTGATAATTGAAGTAGATGTGGAGCTGTGCCATCAATTACAAAATTCGGTAGGTTTAATGTAGGAGAAAAGAGAATCACACTATTTTTACTTTCTGTACTGCTCGAACTTATGCTTGGTTCATCTGATTCATAGCCTTTATTCAACAATGAATTATTATCATTACTTGGGCTAAATAATCTTCGTGCACCACGATTTTCTAAATGAGCCCGTTTCGCAATAAATTCATGATTTTCTTGTATAGGTGACAAAATAGATTTAAATTTCCCATCAGACCATGATCCCATCATCATATGACAATAACTTCTTTTCACTGAATTACTAGAATTACATTGACTTTGTTTATCTTCAGAGTGATTATAAACATCCAATGAGCCGAGTTCTAAATTAGCATCTACACAAAAAAAGATAATGTTTATACTAATATATGTCACAAAACATAATATTTGTATAATTTTATGACCACATACTCGGTGTAGTATCAGATCCTGGAGTACGTTCCTGAGATACAACCCAACGTCGTGTAACGGTTGGTGTAGTTTCTAATTTCAAATTTTCTAAAGGGTTTTTATTAACAACAACTTCTGCGTGACCACGTATCTGTACTTCCTCATTGTCTATTTTATGTTCCCGACCAACTCTCCAAATTCTATGGCACGAATCATCAGAACACGTTACTATCTGCAAAATTTTAAAAGACACTAAATATCTTAAATATAAACACAAAGTTGATTAATGTGCGAAAAAAATAAGTTTAGATTTTTATCAATACTTTAGTTTCTCCAACACTGCACCATGCAATGCAAGTAACTTCTTCCGAATGTCCAGAAAGTTGCACTATCGGTGGTCCTGGCATATTTGTACGCCAAATATATGCCAGTTCATCACTGGAACCACTAGCCAAATAAAGTCCATCAGGACTTAGACAAGTCTTAACATAATATGAACAATTTTGATGCCCATAAAATTCTGCAACTAATATGTAAAGTCAGTGAGCATGCAAATATTATTTTATTATTTAATACCAACATTATTATTCTATTATTATATTTACTGGGCATAGGATTATAAGATGATATATTATATGCGTATATAATATTATCCATACAGCTTGCATATAATGTAATTCCAGCCGGGCATATTAATAACGATGAAAATCCATTTCTTGTACTATGTCCAGTATAATTCATAGTATATTTAGCTACAGGATCCTTTTTGTATACAGTATAATTTTTACGCAAATCCCACACTTTTATTAAACTATAATATTAATAATATTTATTTGTATTATTTTATCCATATTTATAATAAATATTTATCAAAATAAATAAACTTACCCATCACCAGCTGCGCACGACAATAAAGTAACATCGTCTTGAAATGCCAAACCAGTAATACTTTGTGCTCTAGATGCATGACTAAGTACTCTACGTTGTCGCACATTACCTATGGTTCCAACATTATGTGCATTTGAAATACAATTATCTGGTTTGCGATGTTCATAATGGTTGGCTCTGATATCCCATACCATAATTGAACCATCTCTAGCTCCAGTTGCAAACACAGCTAAAATTTTTTTAAAATTAAATTTTAATTTCTTGCAATACATTTGAAATCTTGTCAAATATTATCATCAAATACATTAAATATTAAGTCTACCTTGATCATGATAACGAAATACAACAGTTTTAATACTTCTTGTATGAGCATGAAAATAATCAATTTGTTTTATTTCGGAACCAGATACATCCCATAATCTAGCAGTGTGATCTCCAGATGCTGTAACTAATTTTAATTCACCAGGCATCCAAGCAACATCAAATATTGCGTTGCAGTGTGCCTGAAACATAATGCTTTGTTTAAACGATTATAGTTTACATGCAATCAACAAATTGATTTATACTAGTCTTTTCTTCAACTACCAGATAATATGCTACAAAATACTTTATGTTTGCTTTGTTAATATTTGAAATTTGTGGTGCTTGAATATTGTTGAATAGTAATACCTGAGTTCCTTCTAATGGTTGGTTGGATGTTTCTTTAATACTTGTATTTTGAAGCGCAATTTTACCATCTTCATTTGCTAAAGCAATTATTTGTTCATATCCTTCTGTAGTACAAAATCGACAAGCAAAAACTGGTGGTTCTGGATTAAAATCAAGTGCATGTGTGTTTGGCGTTATACCGCGATAGACATCTTCCTGATAAGATTTCAAACGATATAGGGCAATATCATAATCTCGTATCGATGCTGAAAGTAGAAACGTAAATTAGTTTTGTAAAATTTATTTAATGTCTTATAAAATCAATGCTTCACATTAAGTGCACAAATATTGTCTTGAATATTACAATAAGCACAACACTACATTTAATGGCATATAACCTGTTACTTAATATCTATAACTTGCTTAAATTCTTCGCAATATAAAATCTTTAAAAATGAATTACCATATCCTTTTTCACGTTCTACAATGGAGCGTATTAAACTCATTCTGAAACTGCATTAAACTAATCTTTTGTTATACAGTTGTGTAAATTGTTCATATAGGCAAGATCGTACGCGGGAAAATCTGTCAGTTTTCCCGCACTCAACTGGGTTAATTTTCATGTAACAATAATATCACAGCCACAGTAAACTTTAGTACGAGCCATACTAAACGAGAAATAGTAAAACCGCGAGAGTTTGATTTTACACTTGATAGAAAGAGTACGCAGTATTTATACATCTCTTTCTATTCAATGTAAAATCGGACTCTCACGGTTTTACTGTTATACGTTCAGCATGGCTAGTACTGAAGTCGGCTGTGACTGTGATAATACATAATTAGAAATGTATGGAAAACATAACGAACTGTAGGAAAAGATGAACAGTTGTCATATCCAACCATAAATATACTTGGTCTAACTATCCAACTATAAATAAAAAATAACTATCGTTCGACTAATTTCGACTAGGGAGTCATGAACTGCGTTCTTATATGTGATTGGCGAGTTTCAATAACTCACAAGACACGTTCCCCACGACCGTTCTCTTGGAATCAGATGCTATACTAGCAAGCTAGCAAACGTAAAATGAAACACAATATCTTTTGTTCATTAGCACTGTTAACAGATGGCAATCATGAACGGTAGCTATACTTTAATAATTATAGATCAAAATTTCGGACCGCCTTGTGGAAGTCGAGAAAGCCGCCAAAGTTTGTCGTGGAATAGTTTGTATCGACCACGCTAGATGGATTTCTCGACAAACTTGGGCGTTTTAGCACCAGAGGGTTCGAGGTCGAAAAATGAGCGTCATCTATCGTTGAACTGTCGTTCATGTGATTGATATAAGCAAACAGAACGTACAGAGCAATCGAAGCACATAATAAAATTTTACTTAATAATTTGTATATCTGCGTTAATTACAAAAATGATGTCTTTTGTACAAAGTAGCTTTGCACTAAAGCAAGGATTTGTTAAATATGGTATGATAAATTATTGGAACATTCCTAGTAAACGACCCGTTCACGGATCAGGGTGAGTTATACATCATTTGATTCGTCTAATTCAGTACATTATTGATATGCATTTCATTATCTGCGGAAATTCGTTATTTTTTTATAAACTGCTTGTAAAGTTAGAGTAAAAAAGTAAGGTTAAGTACATTTTTTGACAGGTTCACAGATAGAACCAAGTGACTATCGTTGCTATGTTCATGTTACAAATTATAAATGATTGATTTAATTTGATAATGCTACGTTGTCAAATGAGAATTTGTAGAACGTGTATGCATAAAAATAATTTTTTTATGCATGGACTTTGCATGAGTTGGTCAGGTAGACAGTATTATCCCTCCCCCCCCCCCCCCCTATATAACCTAGACCTACTCAGAGTACTAGCGAATTTAATAGTATAATAGCGAATTTCCGTAGATAATGAAATGCATATCAATAATGTACTGAATTAGACGAATTGAATGGTATATAACTTATCCCGATCGTTGAACGGGCCGTTTGCTAGGAATATATCCAAAGTACAGTACTGGAAGTTACAATGCACATTAAGAAAAACACAAAAAAAACTTTGATCTATTAATGACTAATTAGATAAGAATAATTACTTTTCTTTATCTATTATATATATAATTAAATTGTTATTTACTGAAATATAATTTATTTTTTGTATTAGGTACTACTACAAATTATTGGAAAGTAATAGTAAATAAATCGTATGCAACTAAAACCAATAATGTTGTTAAGAATATAGTGTTTATTGATGGTGTTAGAACACCATTTTTACAATCTGGAACAAGTTATAAAGACTTAATAGCATACGATCTTGCAAAACATTCATTGGTGTAAGTAATTTTAATATGTATCATTTCATTTTCCACATTAAGAACTTATATTGATTTAATGTATTTTTTTATTACAAGTGCTTTACAAAGAAAAGTTGGGTTTCCCAAAGAAGTAATTGAATATATAGTTTATGGTACAGTAATGCAAGAAGTACGAACGTCAAATATCGGCAGAGAAGCAGCTTTAGGAGCTGGATACAGTGATCGTACTCCTGCACATACAGTAACTATGGCATGCATCAGTAGCAACCAAGCACTTACAACCGGTATGGGTTTGATTGCCTGTGGTGCATACGATGTAATTATTGCGGGTGGTGTTGAATTTATGTCAGACATACCAATTAGACATAGCCGACGTATGCGATCTTTAATGTTACAAGCCAACAAAGCAAAAACAGTTGGACAAAAATTAAGTCTTCTTACTAGCATTAGACCAGCACATTTTGTACCAGATGTATGTTATTCTGTATGACAATAGAACATTTTGGAAACATGTATGTATTGTAGTTAATGAAAATTATATATAAATGCAGTTGCCTGCTGTAGCGGAATTTTCTAGCGGAGAAGTGATGGGGCACAGTTGCGATAGATTGGCAGCTGCGTTTAACGTATCGAGAGAGGAACAGGACGAGTATGCTTTACGTTCACACACTTTAGCTGCTAAAGCTCAACAACAAGGATATTTGACAGATTTGAGCCCTTACAAAGGTAGTGATAGTTAAGTTATAATAACAGAAATTATTCGATTAATTTTAACATCTTTTTCAGTTCCAAATGTAAGTCAGGTGGTAGATAAAGATAATGGCATTCGTGTTTCTACGCTTGAGCAATTAGCAAAATTAAAACCAGCATTTGTCAAACCATATGGAGTAGTAACTGCTGCTAATGCTTCCTTCTTAACTGATGGAGCATCTGCAGCTTTAATAATGACAGAAGATAGAGCTCTTCAACTTGGCCTTACTCCAAAAGCATACTTAAGAAATTTCACTTATGTCTCCCAAGATCCAATTGACCAGTTACTTTTGGGACCAACGTACGCAATACCGAAGGTTAAATATTTTTTATTTCGTGTGTATTAAGAATTGATGAAGATCTTGGTATTTCTATGTTTTTTCAATTTAATGGTAAATCAATTTACAGGTGTTACAAAAAGCTAAATTAAATGTAAAAGATATTGGAGTGTGGGAAATACACGAAGCCTTTGCTGGACAAATTTTGGCTAACTTAAAAGCAATGGATTCTGATTGGTTTGCACAAAATTACTTGGGTAGATCTGGAAAAGTCGGAATACCCGATCTTAACAAATGGAACGCATGGGGTGGATCTTTATCAATTGGACATCCATTTGCAGCAACTGGAGTTCGATTAGCTACGCATACCGCTAATCGACTTATCAGAGAAGATCAACAATTTGGATTAATTGCGGCTTGTGCAGCTGGTGGACAGGTAAGATAACTGTAAAAATAATTGTTTTAACAACAATTATTCTCATATTTTTTTTCATATTAAGAAATAATCATATAAATTGCAGGGTGTAGGCATGATCATGGAAAGATATCCTGCAGCAAAAATTTGAAATATAACAAAAATTAACTGAAGAAATAAACAGTTACTAACTGTAAAAAATACGTACAAAATGTAAGTAAATTATATAATAAAATATATATATTTTTTCCAGGAGAAATTAAATTTTTTTATAAAAACTTTTGTATACAATTTGTTATAAAAAGAATGTTTAAATATATTGTTTATAATATTATGCATTTGTGTACAATTTTTCTATTTTGATTTTTAATCTAATGTAACATGAAAAAGAGAAGGAAGAGATTGTTCTGTTAAATAATGCCTAACAGAATGGTCTAAAATAGCTTTTATATCTTGGCATCCATATAATACACGTGCTTTTAAAGATTCAAGATGTGACAAATGTAATCGTTGTCCTGCTCCCTGTGCTACTACTATTAAGCCATCTTTTGATACAGTATCGCTATCTGGTAATGCGACAACAGAGAGAGTCACACCAGGAGCACATTCTTCTACATAATTTGCATCTAACACTCCTGTTCCCAGTGTTTTATCTTCATCTTCTAGAGATGGTATATTGATTAATGTCACTGTGCAGCCTACAGCATAATTCTAGGAAACAATAGTAATAATAAATAATTTATTAGATAAAATTTAGTTTAATCAAAATTATGAAAATATTTTTTAATTTTAATACCATACCTTGATAGGAATTCCAGCATCGATCAATGCAAGAGTAGCTGCATTTATGGATGCACAGAAGTCGCTTCCATCAACTTGTAACATTTCAACATAAATATCTATTTGCGAACGTGGATACAATTCTAGATGTATTATTGCTTCCATAGCGTGTTTTAACTGTAGTGACCGTTCTTGTGATTTTCTGTCACCCCTTGGTTTTCGTTTGCGTTCTCCAGAAGATAAACTGAATACTGCCATACTGTATTGACAATTTACTATACCTTTGGTAACCTTACTTGAACCTCTTCCCACAGAACCTCGTGGCTGTACAATTATAACGTAGATAATAAATGAAAAATTTGCCAACGTCGATCATATTTTAAAATTTTATATACACTAATGTTGGAAAAACCAAATAATAACCTGATGTGGTCCGTATACCGTGGCTAAAACCTTAGTATTACCATGTTCAATATAGGAACTACCATCGGCTTGACCAAACACTCCCATTTTTATTCGAATTTGTCTTAATTCTAATGCACGTCTACCATCTGACCGTAATCCATTTTGATCTTGACTGCTGTCTGTTTCAATCATTTTTTATCACAAATTTCATGTATGTAAGTACAATAAATGACATATACTTGTAAAATTAACCGAAAACACAAATTAACGGCATACTACAGGACCAGCAGTATGGCCAGATTTGGCGTAATTGAGCGCATCGACGACGACACTAGTAAGTTACTAGTAGTAACGACGAACCTTCTTAGCGTCTAACGGAAACATGATCTACCGTACGAGCAATGAGAATTAATTGGAATATTAGTTTACGATCAAATACAGTAAAATCATTGTGAAATATCGTATTCAACAAGAAAAAAATTATTAAATAATAAAAAAAATCAGATACGAAATTATAATTTTAAATGATTTTACTACGAGCCATCCTGCTTGACGCGAGATGGCCCCACAACTATTTCTCGAGATAGAGAAATAGGCGCCATCTAGTACCGAAGAAGACAAACTATTTCACGACAAACTTGGACGATTTCCCACCAGAGGGTTGGAGGTAGAAAAATAGGCGCCATCTAGCGTTGAAGATAACGAACTATTTCACGACAAACTTAGACGTTTTTCCACCAGAGGGTTCGAGGTAGAAAAATAAACGCCATCTAGCGTCGGAGTTAACGAACTATTTCACGACAAACTTGGACGTTTGAAGGCTCATATTCACTTTCTTTCTCGAATTCCCGAAGCTGTCCGAACTTAAGAGCCGCGTACAAATTGTTATTAGCGTGCGTAAGTCTGATACTCTGCTTGCCTTTGCAGGTTTCTGTTTGCCTGTGCATGCTGGCCTCTGTTGAACACTGCTGACCACCCCTGATGCTTCTGGCAACGTATAACGATTACAACTTGCTACTGTCAGCCTCTCCCAACCTCTGCTGGCTTCTGCTGACCACCCTTGATGCTTCTGGCAACGTATAACGATTACAACTTGCTACTGTCAGCCTCTCCCAGCCTCTGCTGACCTCTGCTGACCACCGCTTATATTTCTGACAACGTATAACGATTATAACTTGCCACTGCCTGCCACTGCTAGCCTCTGCTGACCACAGCTGACCACCCCTGATGCTTTCGTCAACGTATAACGATTACTACTTGTTACTGCTTGCCCTTGCTGGACTCTACTAGCCTCTCCCAGCCTCTGCTGACCTCTGCTGACCTCTGCTGACCACCCCTGATGCTTCTGGCAACGTACAACGATTACAACTTGCTACTGCTTGCCCCTGCTAGTCTCTGCATGCCTCTGCATCCCTCTGCTGACCTCTGCTGGCCCCTGCTGACCACGCTGACCTTTGTTAACAACTTCTAACATGATGTACATGTATTAAAACTTTGTATAATGTAAATCTATGACAATAAATGATATAATTTCAAAGAATTCTATGTGTTCTCATCGCTTTTACCTTTCTTTTCCTCTCCCCATTATTCCCTTAGTTATAAGAAACCGTTTCTCTACTTAAAACTGGAATTCCAAAGTGCCCGGAGCGTTTTCTGAAATGCCGGTGACCTTGACCCACTTTCGAAACTGGGTCAAGGCCATCCGGGTTTCCAAGTCGGCCGAAAGATTTCTAAAATTTCGAATGGCCTTGACCCACTTTCGAAATTGGGTCAAGGCCATCCGGATTTCCAAGTCGGCCAGAAGATTTCTAAAATTTCGAATGGCCTTGACCCACTTTCAAAATTGGGTCAAGGCCATTCGGATTTCCAAGTCGGCCGGAAGATTTCTGAAATTTCGAATGGCCTTGACCCACTTTCGAAATTGGGTCAAGGCCATCCGGATTTCCAAGTCGGCCAGAAGATTTCTAAAATTTCGAATGGCCTTGACCCACTTTCAAAATTGGGTCAAGGCCATTCGGATTTCCAAGTCGGCCGGAAGATTTCTGAAATTTCGAATGGCCTTGACCCACTTTCGAAACTGGGCCAAGGTCAAGGTCAAATTCGGATTTCCAAAGTTCCCGGAACATTTCTAAAATGCTGGTGAACTTGCGAAGAAGGTGGTACGCATCTTATAGGTAACAGAATGATTTGGAGAGGAAAAGGACGATAAAAAATGATGAGAACACATTGAATACTTTGAAATTATATCATTTATTGGCATAGATTTACATTATACAACAATTTAATACATATAAACATATTATATTATATTACATCATGTCACAAGTTGTCAGCAACGGTCAGCAGTGGTCAGCGATGGTCAGCTGACGTCGGGAGATGTTGGCAGAGGCCAGCTTAGGTCGGGAGATGCTGGCTGAGGTCAGCAGAGGGTGGCAGTAGCCAGTAGTAATCGTTATACGTTGTCAGAAATATAAGCGGTGGTCAGCAGTGGTCAGCAAAGGTGAGTAGAGGCCAACGGAGGCCAACAGAGGTATGCAGAGGCAAGTAGAGTCCAGCAGGGGCAGGCAGTAGCAAGTTGTAATCGTTATACGTTGTCAGAAGTATCAGGAGTGGTCAGTAGCGGTCAGCAGAGTCCAGCGGAGGCAGGCAGAAGTCAGTAATAATCGTTATACGTTGTCAGAAGTAACAGGAGTGGTCAGCAGCGGTCAGCAGAGGCTGGGAGAGACTAACAGTAGCCAGTCGTAATCGTTATACGTTGTCAGAAATTCCAGGAGTGGTCAGCAGCGGTCAGCAGAGGCCAGTGGAGACCTGTTGACGGGAGGTCGGATATTAGTTCAAGAGCGAGAAAGGAAATGTGAGCCTTTCTCTCTCGGCTCCCACGAGACGGTCCGAAATTACTTCGGGCAACTTCGGAGAATCGAGAAAGAGGGCATGCGTCATTTTGCCTTTGTCGGGTTTCCGAAACTCCACGAGCTCACGTACGCGTGATCTGACATAGTGTGAGAGAGCACCTTCGGTGCCTTTCTGGCATCTCTGCAGTGTAAGCTCTTTATCTATGTGTGGTTAATGACGTTCAACCGAGGTTCAGATGACTTTATTTTATCGATTTTTTCTAATCAGATTGACCTTGTGATTCCATTCACCTAACATGTAGTAGCCGTATTACGCGTGCGTTAGTAGGAGTAGCTGTCATTCCTCTTTTACTTCCATAGTTCATGAGATACGAGGAAACGATAACTACATACACAGTTGGGAAATGGTGGTGCAGTAAAATTGGCAGACATTTCGAATTTTTATCGTGCTAGCTAACATCGGATAATCTGTAGCTTCTATAATTCGATGAAGTTTTTAATGAACAACAAAATCTTACACAATGTTTCTACGTGCATGTTTCAAAACAGTGGTTGAGAAGAGATACCTTTGATAACAAAAAAAAAAAGATAGATTTTGTTTGTGACAGATATCACTGTCACAGACATTTGTATTTCTAAATTTAGACAGACCAAGACACATTGTTAAGACAGCTTTGAAACTATGAAGAGAATAGTGCAACAACCACCAACCAAATAGGATAACATCCCTTCTTGTCAGAGACCAAATTTATTGATGCAAGATTTAATCATCATGAATTCTGCAATCATGTTTATTTTAATGTTCATTATGTTGATTAATGTCAAAGATGGATTGTTGATATCCCAGCATCCAAAGTTATTGGTGGTTTCATACGATGCATTCAGGTACGATATATGACTTTATTATTCTCTAACTTGGGAACAAGTACTGTACTAATCAATTGTGTGCTTTACAGATATGATTATTTTAACAGAAATCTAACTCCTTTTATGAACAAATTAAAACACGAAAGCACGCACACTGATTATATAATGAACATCTTTGTAACAAAAACATTTCCCAATCACCAAACAATGGCTACAGGGTTGTATGCAGAATCACATGGTGTTGTGGATAATGAATTTTATGATCCTGTTTCAGGAAATACAACAAAGTATTCTTACAATCTGTATCACTATGGTAATAATGTTCTTCCTATTTGGGTATGTAGAAAATAATAATCAATGTGGCATGTAAAAGTACTTGTGAGTATTCAATTTCATACAAACCATACATTTTTTATTGCAACAGACTGTTAATGAGAAAGCAGGTGCTCAAAGACGGAGTGGTACAATGATGTGGCCTGGTGGGATATTTGAGTACCAAGGAATTTCTCCTACATTTTCAGAGGTAGCTTTTTGTTAGGAAACTTTAATTAAAATTTTAATTCAAACAATACATTACAATTCCTTTTAGAATTTCAAAGAAACCATACCTTGGGAAGAAAGAATAGATACTTTAATATCATGGTTTGTCCATCCTACACATCCAATAAACTTTGGAATAATGTACATTGAAGAACCGGATTATCATGGTCATGGAGTTGGAATAAACAGCCCTGCATTTAACAATATTCTTAGAAAATTAGACAACATAACTAAGTATCTGCATGATAAAATAGACCAACATGGTTTACACGATCTCAATGTTGTTCATTTAAGTGATCATGGAATGGCATCTGTTAAATTAGACAGGATAATAGACCTAACAAAATATGTTAACAGCTCCGATTACAAATTTGTGGGTACTTCGCCGGGTTTACATATTTTTCCTAATTCAGGTATTTTGGCTTGCTAACTTGATTTGTATAGTTTACGTAAAAATTTGTCAAATTTTCGCGAACTCACAAAATGTGATCAAAACAAATTTTATTTTTGTAGGTAAAGAAGATGAAATTTATCAAGCACTGAAACAAGCATCAGAGGAAATAAAGACATTCAAGGTTTATAAAAGAGAGGAAATTCCTCAAAAGTATCATTACGGAAACAATACACGAGTTGGTCCTATTTTTGTTATTGCAGAAGTTGGATATGCATTCCAAAATCTTCTTGAAGCTATAGAATATTATAAAACGAAATTTAATATTACAGGTAATCGTAATATCGAATCGATAATCGATATGTCGAAACTATCGAAATGTATAAGTTTTATGCATTGCTAAACGTAATATTTATTTTTAGTAAATGCCGATTCGGAGTTTGGTTTACATGGTTATGATAATGCAGCGTTAGAAATGCATCCATTCTTTTTTGCAAAAGGTCCTGCATTTATCCCCAAATGTAAATTGGAACCCTTCAACAACATAGACTTATTCCCCCTATTTTGTAAGATACTTGAATTAGAGTGTCCAACAGTAAATGGTACTCTATCGCATGTAACAAAGTGCCTTAAGAAACATCAACTAGATATTACGATTATCGCTTACAGAATGATATGTAAGTGAAGGTTATGTTATCTATTACTATTCAACGTGTCTACAATTTTTATATAATATCTATTGTCGGTTTAGTTGTAGCAACCACCATCTCTATGACAATGGTAGGAATTATAGGATCAATTATAATGTTTTATATGCGGAAACGACGATTAGGAGCGAAGAGTTATAGGTAAGTGGAGACATATTTCAAACTATTTGTTTTTTTTCTATTCTGTGGCGGCACTTCTCGCACTCGCCAATAGAGGGTTGCGCGTCTTTTATTTTTCTCACAAGTATTCGACCGACCACTTATTCGTATACAGGGTGTCCCGTAAATAGTGTAGGAGCCGGAAATGTGGGGTAGCTGAGACGATTCTGAACAACAATTTCCTTTGCAAAAATGTCGGATGGAGCTTCGTTTTTGAATTATTAACGAAAAACACTGACGAATCACGGCGCGTGCCTGCCGCGCGCTCAGGGCCGTCCGAACTAAGAGAGCCACCGTGTCGGGTAGGTAGCAAGATGTGCATCGGAGATACGTCGAGGAACGAATACAAATAATTAAAAATACTACCACTGCAACTGTTACCTCTGCGGATTGGATAAATCAGTCAGATAAATCGAATTTATTAATTATTTGTATTCGCTGTTTCCAAGAAAGAAGAAATAAAATGTGGGAAGATGCTCTCGGAATTTTTAGGAAATTAATTCTTCGCACCTGAGTGACGCTTCTCGCCAGAGTGTGTTAAAATTAAAATAAGAATTATTTTCAGAAAATTAAAATAAATACGGTAAGAACCATTTGTAATCGTTTGTTATTAAAAACTGTACTGGAAAAGCAGACTGGATTTGTGCGTACCGAAACATTTTTCGCATGCAAGGGGTTAATAGAGAATTAATTGAAATTCGCCTTACCCATTTACTTGCAAGTTGCAATAGGGCCAGTTAGTGCACCCCTGTCGATCATGGAAAGGTCGAAGACCCCAATAAAAATCAGCTGATGGGACGGCCCGGTCACTGCACCCGCTTCTTACCCCGAAAACACTTTACAGTACGGTCACTAGCACTTTTCACTTTTACATTTTCGGGGTAAGAAGCGGGTGCAGTGACCGGGCCGTCCCATCAGCTGATTTTTATTGGGGTCTTCGACCTTTCCATGATCGACAGGGGTGCACTAACTGGCCCTATTGCAACTTACAAGTAAATGGGTAAGGCGAATTTCAATTAATTCTCTATTAACCCCTTGCATGCGAAAAATGTTTCGGTACGCACAAATCCAGTCTGCTTTTCCAGTACAGTTTTTAATAACAAACGATTACAAATGGTTCTTACCGTATTTATTTTAATTTTCTGAAAATAATTCTTATTTTAATTTTAACACACTCTGGCGAGAAGCGTCACTCAGGTGCGAAGAATTAATTTCCTAAAAATTCCGAGAGCATCTTCCTACATTTTATTTCTTCTTTCTTGGAAACAGCGAATACAAATAATTAATAAATTCGATTTATCTGACTGATTTATCCAATCCGCAGAGGTAACAGTTGCAGTGGTAGTATTTTTAATTATTTGTATTCGTTCCTCGACGTATCTCCGATGCACATCTTGCTACCTACCCGACACGGTGGCTCTCTTAGTTCGGACGGCCCTGAGCGCGCGGCAGGCACGCGCCGTGATTCGTCAGTGTTTTTCGTTAATAATTCAAAAACGAAGCTCCATCCGACATTTTTGCAAAGGAAATTGTTGTTCAGAATCGTCTCAGCTACCCCACATTTCCGGCTCCTACACTATTTACGGGACACCCTGTATATACACATTCCTCGACTTATCATTTAATGTCCCTGCATCTAAGGTAGGGCCTTAGGGTTAGGGTTACCTTATTGATGAATCCGCTGTAAACCTGGGGGAGGATGATGAAGAAGAAAGGACGACGAACCCCGCTCTCTCCCCCTTTTACTTTCTTTCCGTTTCTTACCCCTTTCGCCGCCACAGTTTTAAATTATGCAAAAACGAGTACAATTAACGGAAAACAAGTGTTGGTCTTCTTTACGACCGTACTTTTAGATGTTTAAAGTTGAATTTTGGAAAACATTATAACAATGTAATATTGGTATTTTAATTTTTCAGGAGATATTATCCAGTGGATGGATAATATGTGTAAAATAACAAGCAAATAGATGAAACATTATACATTTTCATATTATACAATAGTTAAACGGAATGGGTTAACAAAAATGATTATTTAAAAAAAAAAAAAAGAAGGCATACTGCGAAATAGTAGCATCTCTATACAGAATAAATAAAGAAATGTTAATTTCATTTCTTATAAATGAAGTCTTATTTTGTCAGATTTTAAAAAGTAGTAATATATTTATGTAGAGCTTTCTTCTTTTAACAATTAACAGTCTTATATATTAATTCATTAATCGTACAATTAATCATAATTATATTACGAATGCAAATCTTTAAAAACCTATAAAAGCATGTAGTAGATTTTGTTAGTGATTAATGGTACATTAGTAAAATGTATGCAAAAAATTTTAATCTATGAATTGCACATTAATGCACAAGAAAATTAGAAATAATTCTTTTACAAGGAAGCAAACATATATTTCTCATTTATATGGTTATAGGAGATAAAATTTGGAAATTCAGAGAAAAAAATAATGTATAATACGATACTTTCCTGTGGCATTTTGTTCATAATTTCTGTCTTCTTTTAATATTACAGCTAAACAAAATAACAAGACCTTTTGTTTTTAGAAGAATACTGGAAGATTTGGAAGCACAGTACCATTGGGATGAAAAACACGATAGTCAAAATGCTACTTGCAAGTAAATTTACAAAGATTTGTTTCCAAACTTTTACTTTCTGCTTCATGTTTAAGATGGATTAATTATTTCCATACGCAGAAAACAAAACTTCGGAAATCAAAATATTAATAATATACGTATTTTTCTTTCCAGATTAAACCATTTTCCAGATTTATTCATAATTTCATGCCACACGAATAGTAGACATTCGTATGCAAATAGGGGGAATATTAAATATAGGAAATCCCTTTTTCATTGTAGATGACATATGTTTTATACATCGTATGATCAATCGTATTACTTTTAACAATACATATAAATGAGAAAATACTTCTGTGATAATGAAAATTTACATCTTCAGACAAATCTCTGAATAATGTACTTATATATGCGAACAATCATATTAGTTATTGTATTAGGTATACAGATTTTTATGAGTTTTGGTTAAGTACATCTCATGAACTTTTTATCCTTTTAGACTGTATAACCATCGTAACGAATGGTATTTTATGATTAGAACGTAAGATACGAACTGCGGACGGTATAATGCAAAACTTGAAAGTCGTACGAACAATATTTGGTAAAACTACACAAATGAAATCGTAACAAACCGATATGGATAGTACCATTTCAGAATATAGACTGTAAGATAATTCAAATAAACTCGTCATACTTGTACAACAATTGTATAATGCTCATATGTACATATATCAAGTGTAAATGAATGCTATTACATAAAAAATCAACGTCTTTTAATTAAACGCGCCCAAAACCTTACAACCCGAATTCCTACAATAAATTTAACATTTCCTGAACCGATAAATCTTATTTCAATGATTTAAGTCTGATACAAGGAGAGGATGGCCTGCATCCAAACGAGGTTGAGGTCGAACGTACTCCGCATTTTAGATGCCACACTTTGCCACAATTTAATATGTCTCGTTATATTATCATCTGCAAAGTTTCAATCGCCATAATAAAATATTCTAAATTTATTGCATCGCGAATGAAGTCACTGTCGCGCTTCGAATGAGCGTAACGAACGTTCTACAGTATAATTAATCTTCGTTAAAAAAAAAAAAGAAACGACAAATAATAAATGAACTGGGGTTCGAAGATTTATGTAATTCTGAAACTGTCGATCATCGAGCCTACGTGTCTACGAGCTGCGATAACATAGCTGTCCCATGAAGATGGATGTTCACTGTAAGGCAAAATGATTATTCCAAGTTCACGTATATCATAGTAACACGTTTTTAACTCTATTGTAAAAATGAAGGAAACAATGCTGTAGTACGACGAATGGTTGCAAAATGGAGCTAACGCGACCTATAAGGGGACTTTGGTATAACTCGTGCACATAATATGTATATTCAGTTTTAGAATTTGTTTCATTGATGTTACACCGTGCAGAACAATCCGGAACTTTGGCTAATGTACCACAATTACCACGATACAGTTGCAATTATTTTCACAGCCTGCATAATAAACGGGAAGCGTTCTAATAACTACGACCTTGCATCGAAATTAGGGAAACGTTGATTTATTGGGGGAACACTATAAATAAATCGTCGCGTCATATCTCGAAAAAAATGGTAATTTGCATTCGTTTCTGTTTCTACTGTACGATTTAAACTTTTTAAAAATTCGATAATTTAGTCGTTTTTTAATTATCTGTCCGATCAAAATATTCGTGACTCAGGCCACTCGCGTAACGATTCGTTTATCTGCTGTTGAAACGTTAAACCTTAATTAAGATTACAACTTTCATTGAATGAAAGAATTCCCATTGAATGAACGGATCAAGAATTGTTTACTTTTTGCTCGTCGGCCGAAATTTTTATCAAGATTTTCGCTTATCGTCGCTAGAATTAAATGGTCGCGCGCGACGGAGCAGAACGTAGTCGTCACGCGTCACGTTCAGGCATTGAAATCTCTGTGAATCTCGACGTCGGAGTTCGTAGAAACGTGTTACGCGCGCGATTACTTTCGATACAGTGTATGAAACATTTCACTGGGAGAAACCAGAGGCCATGCGTGATTCAACTATCCAAGGATCGCTTACATTTTTATTCTATTTCACGTTCTCCCAGGGAATTTACAAACGCAATTCCCGTTCGAGATCCATACATTGGTTTACAATGCAGGAACTACGAATTCTACGATAATTTTTCACGAATAATTTTGTAGATATTGGTCAGTCTTAAATCCGCGTATCGAGCCTCCTTTGTATTTCCATTCGAGTCTTGTAATTTCAATGTTTGCGTTCGCCAGAGCCAATACTCTCGAAATTCCAGCGAAGTCGAAGCTGATAATTGACATTCCCATTAGTCTTTACTTCCCAATACAATTAATGCAAATGTGTCGCATGGGATCGCCTCGTGATCGAGCGTTTCTGCTTTTTTTCTTTTCGTTTTGCATTTGCATATATGCTAATCGCGGATAGATACGATGTTTTGACGAATTACGAGGCGCGACGATTCGGTGAATTTCGTCGACGATGGAAAAATGATTTTCAGCATAATAATTCGGATGAAACTGGACGCGATTCGATCGATCGGGCTAAACGATCGAGGGACACGTTGTTTTGACGCGTCGATGATAAGTGCTGCGCTTGCGTGATAGATCGTTGAGGATTTCTGATGTTTTATTAAATGTGAGTACCGGTGATACGCGAGTCTCAGTGTCAGTCGATCACCGAGAGCGTCCAAAAGAGGTTCGTGACAGTTTGTGATCGTTTCGAATTGTTTCGCGCGCGGAAACTTAACTTTCGCGTCGGTACGAGTCTCGAATTCAATCAGAGTGCTCTAATTTTATCGGGAACGGTATTTTTATGTGATGATCATCGACTTGAATGTCACGAATGTATCTTTTAAAAAATCATAGACGAAAAAATATTAATTCGATAATCAAAACAAGCTTAAAAACTAATGTATATAGGAAACGTTATTAATGTTATCTTTCAGTAGCGTTTTTTAACTCGATCGTTTTTTAAATCAATCGTGTACTTTGTTTCAATTCGTCGGGTTTAATTTTGTTACAGGACAAATTCCCGAGATGTTGTTCGAGTGTTTGGCGTTAATTGCCCTGCTGCATCCATTGGTGCACGTGTCTGCTCAAGGTTTGCGGTTTTTAATTGCCTTTTTGCAAACGCGAACAATTAACGTTCCATTACGGTCTCGTCACCCACGTAAACTTTTTTCGAAACAAGAAACCGATTGTTTCAGATAATCGTTTCGGTTGAAAAACACAGATCCTTGGCGACCGTCCGTTAAACGGTCGAAGAAACGATACTTGGCGCGTTAATAGCTCGTACCAGCTTTAAGTTTCATCGTTTCCAGCTAATCTCGAGATGCTGAGCGTTTCTCACGCGATAGATAATGTTTACTTAAAGTTCGAGGTTGTTCGAGTGAATCGCACGCGATAGGCGCGTTGTATAATTTTATACTGTTATGTAATATCAATAGAAACCGTTAATACGGAGAACGTTGACGCAAAGAAAGCCCCTCGATGAAATGGAGGACAACACTGTGCTCGAAATAATTGCAGGACGTTAAAACGATTTTAATATATTATACAAATATTAAATGTTTCTCAATTTGTAAGAAAATTCATTTCTCAGTCATTCGAAGCAGTAATAATATAAACTAAATAGTAATTTGATAAATATTGTTACTCTGGTTCGCTAAAATTGGAACTGGTTCTCTAAAATTAAGATTTTTCGGGGATTCCATTTCGCTTTTCACCGAGAAAGTTAAGCAACCGATGGCGTACGATCGTCCAAACACTATCAAGGCCTGAACCTTCTAACCGAGAGAACGAAGTGAGGTCAATTGGAGTCAGTTAGTATTACGCGAGTCGCGATAAAGTGTAGATATTTTCGGTCGGTTCTAACGAAATTGCCACAGCGGAGGAAAGTAATAGATCAAGTACACGATTACGCTGGGTGAATCCACTGTCCAGCTATGAAAAGTTTTTAAATAAATAAAGATAATCACGAATTAATTATTCACGTTCCTGTTATTGAGTGCGAATCTACAACCTCAGATCAACGAGTTGTCCTACATCTTCGTCCTCCAATTATTTCGAGCACGAATGTCTTATCTATTACAAAGACGCGTATTATTGTTGACCCAGTTGTGGACCAAGATGGATACTATAATCTTACATCGTCCGAACATAGTTTATTTGCTTTATTTACACATTATGGCTGACGATACAGTCATAGCTCATTGTCAGATGTGTAACCTAAGTATTAACACTAACTTTACGTCATCTGCAATCAGGTTCTCTCGTCGAGATTTGCTTCTCTGCGCAAATCGGAATCGATTAAAATTTATGCAAGGCTCACAGATCCTCGTTCGTTCGTATTCTACGAACAACTTTATTTAAACAGCGAGTTTCGGACGATGTAATTCAAGTTATAATGCGTTCAACTGTTGAAATAAATTTAGAAGCACCGATAAATAAAATGTATAATCGTGATTTCGCTCTTAAGGAACAGGAAGAAGAATTTTCACAGTCTGACATTTAAGTTCGGTCGTACAATCTGATATTCCTTGATGTAAAAATAATTTCTTGTCAACGAATGAATAATTGCGCGATAAAATTTCGTCCCCTTAATCATTTTGGTTCTTTACCTGTTTCTTATCTTTCGGTACTTGGGACTCGATTAAAATCGTGGGAATATTCTTTTTAGAATCCTCCGTCGGGTTCGTGTATTCTTGTTAATAATTTCTTGCTCGCGTGTAATTGTCAGGGACATATCATCGATTAACGTGCAAAGTATTACGTGTTGCGTTCCCTGAAATCCTCGTTGCGTTCAAACGGCGAATACTAATTTCGAATTCGATCCGTAAATTCATAATCGTGGCCTGCATCTCGCGTAAAAACAGGAATATTTATGCGTTTTCTTATTTCTTAGTTTCTGGGAATCTAGTAGATTCTTACAAAATGATTAGTATTTCGTTCGAGTTGTGTTCTACGATCGTTTTTTAAAATATTAATACCACACCTATACGAATGATAAATATACAAAGTATAAATTTCGTTCTCGATTTACGAAATAATTAAATTTCTATTCCTACAGTAATTCAATTTTTTTATTCAGTGAGTAACTGGCGAAAAGTTATCTTCGATTCGTCGTTTGAAATGTTTATTTAGAGTAGATAAGAATTTAGCCAATCCTATATAGCGAGTTCGTACGAGGAAATAAGGATGATTCACTTATGTTTGTCGTGTATTTCTCGAATTTCGTTAATTCGATTACGCGCGGGTATTCCTAGGCTCGTTGTTGGAAAATTATCATTCAGCGTGAATGTGTTTTGGTATTGTCGTCGTGCTAATAGCCGAGTATTATTCAAACGTATGTCATGGCGCGTAATAACAAATTGCACAATGAGGCGTTCCAGCACACGTCGATTACGTTTGCTGGATGTTAATTACGGTTAAAATTGTTCCGAATCAATTTTATTTCCATTAAAGGAAATGTAAAAACATATTCAGCCTATTGCATATAAAAAAATATTTATTTTTAAAGAGTGTTATCTTTGAGATTATTTGCGATAGTAATTTGATGCATCGATCGTGCAAATAATAGCGACGACACAGTTGTTTATAGATCGTCAAAAGTATGTTAATAGACTGGTAACGACATCGATAGCAATAATTAGACGCTTCTTTTAAAATGATGAATCGATTACGAAATTTTATTCGAGAGTCGTGTTGTTTTTATTACTTCGTAAATAGGAAGCAATAAAAATTCTAACATCTGGAAACTGAAAACCTCGAGATGAAGTTTTAATTAGATTATCGTGGGTTTGTAAAGTTTCTGGCCAGAGATGCGTGACGCCGAATTCCGAGCCAGGAGTGTGTCTGAGCATCAGACAATGCGAACCTCTGCGGAGTTTGCTGCTACGCGATGGTCTGGCGGCAAGAGATTTCCTAATACGTTCGATCTGCTCGAACGACAACGGATACGCGGTGGTTTGCTGCCCTGCGAACACAGTGGAACCTCCCAGAGATGGTAAGGTGGTCGAAGAGAAGATCTACGGGCCTCTGGAGCCACCACATTGTGGTTTCAGCAACATCAGCCACACCAAAGTGGTCGGTGGCGAGCCAGCGTCGCTAGGTACGCGTTCTCCATTACACCCACGCATTAGCTTTCAGGCAATCAGCCCTGATTTATTTTCTAAAATCAAATTTGAAAAATTATTTGAAGCCAATTCCGCTAGAAATTACGACTCCTACAATATTTAATATTTTCCAATGAAAAAAATACTGTGCATGCTCGCAAGATAAATAAATATATTTGCGAAATCTCGGTACGAAACAGCCTACTTATCATTTAAAAAAAAAACCTCAAAAAAGACGGAAAAATGACTTAAATGCATCGACTTTGATTTCTTTTTAATCACAAATTTTTTGCTAATATTTGCTATCGCGATGATTATCAAATATTAGTGGGTTTTGTGTATTTAAACGGTTTGTTACAACGTAGGTGCGTGGCCCTGGATCGCCGCGTTAGGCTACCGCGGCGTTAAAGACCCAACGAAACCAAGATGGCTGTGCGGGGGTTCCCTGATATCGGCGAGACACGTCCTGACAGCCGCCCACTGCGCGGTACGGGACGATCTGTACGTGGTTCGTATCGGTGACTTGAATTTGGAAAGCGAGGACGACGGGGCCCAACCGGCCCAGATCGAGATCGAACAGAAGATCGTGCATCCTGGGTACACCAGCTCGCCAAGGGTTTCGAACGATATCGCTGTCCTCAGACTGGCGGAGGATGTACAGTTTACGAGTAAGCGTCGAATCGAACAATTGTTAACACGCTAGCAGTCATATTTTAGCAATAAATGCACATTTCGATCCTGGAAAAAATCAATTATAATTAATCGGTTCTCGATAGATTATAGAGGTAGAAAATGTTACTTGATTATTGTAATTTTCAGACTACGTTTACCCCATTTGCCTCCCTGTGAAGGAGCCTCTTCGAAGCAAGAATTTCGAGCGATACTTCCCTTTCATCGCTGGATGGGGGGCGATAGGAACCAGTAAGTCATGTTTATCGAACGATTTCAGAGTTGTTTTATTCGTTTTTCTTGTGGTTTTCTAGGAGGACCAGCCAGCGAGGATCTCCTGGAAGTGCAAGTGCCCGTAGTCAGTCCCGACAATTGCAAAGAAGCTTATTCCAGATTCGCGAGCGCGGTGATCGACAATCGCGTATTGTGCGCCGGATACGCGCAGGGAGGAAAAGATGCATGCCAGGTAAGCTTAAACATGTGTTTAAGGGGAGTCAGTTCGTCACAGTGGTGTTTACCCTCTTAAATTCAATTTAAACAATTATTTTCCGCAGGGTGACAGCGGAGGGCCTCTGATGTTGCCCCAAGGCGTATCAACTTTCTACCAGATAGGGGTTGTTTCGTACGGTTACAAATGCGCCGAGCCTGGGTACCCTGGTGTCTACACCAAAGTCACCGAGTTCCTCGACTTCATTATATCATCGATGCAGTAATCGATCGCAGCGATCGAGTAACGATTGCGTGAGGATCCCTCGTTTCTGGATCGTCGCAGAACGATTCTGGTACCTGAAAGTATTTTCTGCCTCACGAAACTGTAATTTTAAGGTGCACGAACCGTGTGAAACGGCTACTAGTTTACGCGAGCGTTTCACACTTCTCGTATTAGCAACGCTTGGAAGAGGAACGACTTCTCCGAACGTGATTCTTTCCCAAATCTGCTTATCATAGTTTGTTACGTATGCTCCGTGTATCCGGCAATAAAACTTTATTTATTCAAGAGAACGATAGAATTGTATTTATTATCGATACCTTAACGGTAAACAAAAGAGACAGCGTTGAAAGCATCGAAAACTGTTTATTTCGATAAATAAAGCCACACTACGCTTGGAACAAAAAAGTAAGTTTATACGGATACATACGATTAAAACTATAATTAGATACTTTTTAAGAGATACTTTAGTTCCATAGAAATTTTATATGTTAATGAAAACTGCTATTTTAAGAATCTCTATGCTAAAGGTATGTTGTTTTTCTAATTTTATGAAGTTTCTATCGACTACAGGTATCTTATACAACGGTGTACGCGTTAAGTTTTGTCGCTATTTTTCTAAGCATCTCCGATAGAAAAATGTTTTACACATTCTGTGGGGTTCGGACAATCCTAGATACTTATTTCAAACGTATTACGTTGATATTGTCTTCGATTTTAATCATACTTATCGCGTGTTCGAGGTCGTTAAGCGCCCAGTGGCAGTCAGAGGAAGGAGGCTCGGTGCATAGATAATCGACACAATTTATTTACAATAGAAAAACGTATCGGATGTGTATACATGTATATATATATATATAAATATATATAGCCCTAGCCTTTTTAGTTGGAAAACCAAGTCCGCGAGGCCCTCAGCCACGATTTTCTCTCTGGATAAAACCCGTTCCTCGCGGTCCAGCATACTCGAATAACGATCAAATGCCAGAACTAATCTTTAATAAACGTGCACTTATCTAATAAAGCTTTTAAACGATACATAATGTAACGATGCAATGCAAGAACACTCGTAGTAACTTATATGTACGTAAACGCAGCAAATTGAACCGTCCCAGATAGAAATTCCGACGGTCGCGTTGCTTCAAACTCGGCCCTCTCAACACCCCCCGTTGGTTCTACGTCCCCTAAATCTACGTCTAACGTCGGTCTCGATAATATATTACATACTTGATTCGCGACGAACGGCGGCGAAACGTCGGAAACGCGACTCCGAACGACGAACAAAAATGATAGATTCGATGGTTTTAACTTTGAAGAGATTTAGCAGCAGATTCTGATTCACGAACGAATCGAAAAATTTTTGTTCGTCGTTTGCAAACGAAATTCTTCGTATATTCTAACGGCTAATCGAACAACGCTACATTAGGACAGCGAATCGCGGCTGACCCGTATCGACGTACGCGATCTGAACGATGCTGGAGATTTGCATTCCTACTTTTGGTTCGACGACTGACAGAAACGTTTCCTGGCCCACCATATGGCGGCCAGGGCGGCGGCCAGGAACCCGATCCCGGCTACGATACCCATGGAGATCGCCCTGTTTCTACGATACGCGGGAACCTCCAGGCTAACGCGCTCGCTGGTCGCTACGTCGTCCGCCACCGACACGGCTGCCACTTCGAAAGTGTAGTAACTCTCCTCCTCCAACGTTTTTACTGAAAAAATAGCCCCGACGTTCGTGAAACCGCACGAGGAAAAGACTATGGAACTGACTTTTAAGTGAAAAGACTGAGGCTCTTCTAAACAAAATTCTAAAAATCAGAATGTTTAGTTGGTAATCGATTGTCAGTTATTTAAATCCTCTATTTTAGTTTTCTATAAAGTTTCATTAATTAAAATTGCAACGCATCGAATGGGTTCTTTGGTAAGAGATAGTCGCACTGGTTTGGTGACCGGAAATTACCTAGGTAGTAAGTGTCGGTCGTTTCCGCTTTGCCGTACAGTCGTTCGGATGGACCCCTGAACCAGCCAACAGTGTAGAGTCTCACTTGCTCCTTGCCGTAAGCTGGAGGTTCCCAGGTCACCAAATAACCCTCCACGGTAGCCTGCACCCGAACGTTCAGTGGCGGACCCATTCTCTCGTCTTCTGGGTTAAAACACGCGTTACAACCCCTAAAAAATGCCTTAACTATTGTACGAGTGTGTTCCTACCTGGCGGGCTACGATACTCCGACGCAGAATTCTCGTCGATCATATCTGAAATATACACAGTGTTATTTCCAAGTTTTTAATAAACAATTTATGATCCAGTTTTATCGCATACCAGTCGATAGTTTTATATATGCTATAACATTGTACATTAGACATTCGCAAATATTATATTTAGCTAATCAACAGGGATATCCTACGGTATTTACTGAAAAAGAAAATGCAATTGCACAACGTTTTCTATGTAACGTACGAGGCTGTGTGAAGATCCGTAGCGTTTTACTGAACATCCCATCGCCGTGCTTGTCCTGGCTGAGCACCATGAACTCGTACTCTCGTCCAGCGTTTAGGTTGTTCACGGTCGCCTCGGTGATCTTTCTCGACAAGATCTTCATGGTTCTCCATTCCGTGGTATCGGTTGGTTTGTACCTAATCGCAAACGTCGTTATACCATAGGAAAACGAACAACGAAAAGCCTCCCTAATATCAATCTACTGTCCAAACAATAATTCTCGAATGTTCGACGATCTCTTTGATTTTCTTCGCGTTTCATTTACCAGACGGAATACTCCGTTTTCGGCCTGACGAATCCCGGTACCCAGGTCAGGGTGACGGCGTTGTTGCTGCTGTTGGCGCTCAAATTGTACGGAGCCCTCGGCGGAACGTTCAGGACCATCAATTCCGTGTCGGCGACCACCGTGGCGGCTTCGTTGCTAGCCGCGCATTGGTACAGCCCTCTATCCTGCTCTTGGATTCTGTCGATTGTTAAATTGCCACCGATTATGATGGTCCTGTCTGGCGGCACCGGTGAACCATCCTTTTAAACCACGTAATCCCCGTTAGTTCTTACTATTCTACTTAGTTTCGAACGAAGAAAGGCGATCCACCAAAAACCACGCACGGTGCTACCCGGATAACTAAAACGAAATTCTCTTGGCTGCGTTTCGATTACTGTGGAGGTCTTTCGTTCTTGGGATCGATTGTATTTTGCACCGAGATTCACAATCAGTATTATTAGAGACTCGAGATATCGTTTCAGTAATTCGAGGTAAGGTTCCCCCGGTTATCTGGGAGATGGTTGTACCTTGTACCAGACGATCGAGGGCCGATGGGCCTGGTCTCCGTCCCGGGCATCGCAGGGGATCTCCAAGGTTTCTCCCAGCTTCCTTATGTACAAATGCTGGGGCGTCACTGTGAATATCGGCGGCCTTTGAACGACCTGACAACGGGGGAATAGTATTAGAACCAAGAAACGGTCTTGCGGACGCGCGATGGACGCGACAGCGACAAGAAACGGTCCCTCTGGAAGCGTGCAATTGGAAAATAAAAGAACGGTTAGCACTCCGCTCGGGCCGGTCAATGGTCTTAATGACTATCGTCTCGTTCTTTGTGTCGAATCGATGTACCTTGGAACGCGAACGAAAGTACGTGTACACGGTAGGAAAATTAATATTTCGACCGATTAAGGGGGGGAGATTCGTGTAAAATGGTAAAACGAGAGGTGATTTACAGAAAAGGAATGATTTGTGTCTGTCCATATACTTGTTACACATAGTAGACTCAACGTCGCAGGCACCACTGGCACACGCAGCCAGAACATTTTGTTCGTAATAGTATTACGCGTCGTATAAACTAAAATCCTCCTTAAGAAATGTAAAATTATCGAAATAATTATTATTACGAAGGATGTTAACTCACTTCTTGTTTTACCATTTTATAGGAGTCTCTCACCTTAAAACGCACTAGGCGGATGACCAGGATAGTCAATCATTGGTTGAATGAAAATAATTTGTTTCGTGAAAGAATCACTGTTTGACGTACGTTTTGACACAAAACCACGATGATTAAATACGCGAATAATAAGCAGCCTATTCGTCCAATTTTGTTTCGTGTTGCGGGCAATTTTCTCGAACGTGATTGCCCGCATTACGAAACGCAATTGGACGAGCAGTCTACCTACTGTTCACATATTTATTCGTCATTATTTAAATCAACCGAAATACAGTTGTGTTTCTATAACTCTCTCTAAATGCAATATTTGATAGAACGTGTACAACATTTACACTCGGTGATCGAGGAATTATTTTTACCAACGTATTCTCAAGTTTCTGCAGTATTAATTCGTAAATATCCAACGCAATTTTATTCGTTGATAGTTTGGAAATCCACTTACCACCGTGATGGTGGGACTAGGCCCTTCCGTGCCCAGCTCGTTGTAGGGCGTGCAAGTGTAACTTCCGGAATGGGTCTCGTCCACTTTGGTGAACGACAGAGAACCGTTTCTCCTGTAGAATACGCCCTGAACGTTGTATGGGTCGAACAGAAATCCATCCTTCTCCCAACGCAGGTTCGTCAGGGGTGGATTCGCCCTGAAGTGACAGTCCAGGAGGGCTGGCTTTCCGTATGGAAGGTAGACTTCTCGGGGAGCGTAAATAACCTTCGCCTTGACTGAAAGGAAGGCTACCTTCAGTACGTAGGCTCAGAAACCGTCGATCGAAGTCCCAATCAGCACCAGAGGAGTCGAATCAATCGCTGCGTTGTTACTGTACGTTACGACGATTCCCATCGTTACGCGTTATTATTCCATTTCCACCCTCTGACACTGATATTGGGCCCACATGTCGTAATTTTTAGGTCGTTAACGGTATTGTCGCGTGGCAATCTTGAGCAGTCGTTTAAATAAAATTTCTTTGCCAATATTTTGAAAAATTAAAATTTATATACAGATATTATATAGATTTTCACTGTTTCAGAGGGGGTGGGATGCAGATTGAAGTGTATTTTTCTAATTTTTTCTATTAAACCGACAAGCTAAATTGTAATATGTTCCCATAAAAATGTTTTCATTTCATATGAAAAAAAATTTCGAGTTGCCTTCACAAATATAGATACGAGTGCAAAGGGTTAAGATATGTCAGATAGTTTAGTTCCCATTAACTCGTACACTTTTCTCAAAATTGATATAGTAAATTTAATTGAAATCGACAAGGGTGGGGTCTGGGACTCTTCTGAAGATAAAGGTGCGCTCACACTGAACGTTGAGAAAGGCGGAGGCGCTCTGTTGTTCCCCAGTTTCGCCTGTCACCACGCAGGTGTACTCCCCAAGGTCGCCCATGGCGGCCGAATTGATCACCAAGGTTCCATCCTCGGCGATGGTCGCCCTCCTCTTGAAATCCTGTCCAGAAAAATGAGAAACATTTCAAGTAACCGGAAGCATTGTCCTTCAGAGAGGAACGGTTTCAGATCGATTACCTCGATTTTCGTGATCTCCGTGCCTTCGCGGAACCAGCTGACAACGGACTTCTCCCCTTTGGAGACGCAGTCGAAACTGACAGATTCGCCCTCCATGACAGTTTTGTTCACGGGCGGGACCGCCAGCAACGTCTCACCTAGAACAGACGTCGGGAACGGCGACGCACCTGGGTTGAACGATTTAACGAGTCTGCCCAGTTTCAGGTTAGTAAGCGTCAGCGGGATTATAGTAATTTATTTATCAATTAGTGGCCCCGGTAGCAAGGGTTAATCGTTGATTCTCGTTAATTGTTCGTTAACAGAATGCTCGTCGATAAAACAAACTCCTGTTTCGTGCCCGCTAGTAAAGATCTAAAAATGTGTTTCACCCAATTTGCCAATGCACAATATTTCTCGAGATCTCTGGAAGAATTCGTGGATCTCGATTACAGTCAGTTATCGATAAACGTTGAAAGAACGAGTTTGTTTCACCCCGGGGGTTAATTTCGTTCAGCAGCGGTAATTGCAACGCGTTAATCGTTCGCGATTGATTAGTGCCGGTTAATCGAGTTGTTGGCGTAAATCAAGCGCACGGAACGCGTTGTTCCGAATCGTTGCGTGACAGAGGCGTATTCTTTTCCCATTCGTGATGTTTTTTTCCGCGTTTCCCGGGAAAGGGCGCGGTCCTTTGTTCACGGCATCGCGTTGTTCAATGACCTCGAGGGAATTTGTATCGCCGATTCGGATCGCCAGCGGTCGACAGCGTCGTCGGTGTCCCCGCGGTGACTCAATTCTCTATTAACGCCCGACAGAATTCTACCGGCAAAAACTAGGATTCCGTCCGCGTTAACGAGTGAATCATCGACTCTGATCTCGCGGCCGCGAAGGGGGTCAATTCGAAAGGAGAATTAAACTTCGTTCGTCGGATCGTACAAAGGAGTTTCCCTTTCGGGCTCGAACGATCTCGCGAGAACATGTAAGACTATGGTTTATTAAAAGCTTACTTCCTCCTGGCTGAAAATCACACAGGATTTTCACGGTTAAAGCCTCTTCGTCCAGCGTTAGTGTCGCACCAGGCGTGACCCATTTCAGTGCTCAGGGTTAGTCAGTCGGCGCTTAACTACGTTAATTCCCTTCGCCACTTGCTGTTATCGAATTAGCTGATCAACGGATACGAGAAAGTGAGCGACCTTACCATCTATACCGAGGTGGAACCAGGTTCCATTGTTCCTGGAATTCGGCGTCCTGTTCGGGAAGATCACCCTGCACTCGTACCATCCCTGGTCGCTCTCGCGGATGTTCGTCAGATTTATGCTACCCTGGCCGTAACCACGGCTGACCGCGTCTTCCAGGAGGTGCACGCGACCTTGGAACCCCAGACCCACCGACGGATGTCCGTTGTACCATGAAAAGATTGTTCGACCCTGCGAACGATCGTCAAATATCTGTTTTGAGAACTGATCGGTGCCATGAAATGTTAAAAACGATGCTTGCACAATCGAAACAAAACAATCTCTTGCAATCTTTTATTTTAACCGCTATGCACAATTATATGTAAATCAATGGCCTCATTGCCCGTAAAATAAACAATAAATAAACAAATATATATAGCATCGACTTTTAAATGGTTTCAGTTTCAAATAGTATTTCAGATCTTTTATTATTCTCAGTGTTTAAATCGACAGTTCCATTTTGAATTTACAGACAAAGTGTCTCAGGCTTTCAAGCATTGTCAGAGTATTCTGTGGGATTAAAAAAGTTTTAAGCTTTATCAAGTATCCAGGAACATGGGTGGATGATTTTTCTTCAAGAGGGAAATATAGAATGCGTCAAACGGTTCGGAAGGAACCAGGAATATCCACCCTCAGACGTTCTTGCAAACTCGAAAATTTCACGAATTTCGTTTCAGCGTAGGCAATCACATTCGAACATGTGCCCCCACACAAAGTGCAAGCGGTGCATAAAGGTGGATCGATTATCAACAATGGCTACAATATGGAGCCCGTATTCAAAAGACGGATAGAGGAAACAACTTTATTCGCAATCCGATCACGGAAGAGGAAATCCATTTTCGCCTGAATGGCGAACAAGCGGAACGTTAGGGCTTGGGGGTGAATTAGATACACTCCCAGTTTTTAAACAATCAACCAACTACCTGTGTACAGCAACGGTCGATCAGTAAAAAGAGCATAAAATTTCCTATAAATTCATAATATTTAAGTTTCTATAAAAATTCTGCAAGCAAGTGAAACATGTGTTCGATATTAGGGCAACTGACCCTGCTAATAATAAAATTGAAGGAGACGTTTGTTCGTAACAGAATCGATAGAAAACTATTCGAGCAGAATTCTCTAAAGAATCGACTGCTGTGTCTTCCATAAATAGAAATTTTCCCAAGAAACTAAAAGAATCATCAAGCTAACCTGCCAAAAAAAAATTCAATAGACAATTTCACGATGTTAACAGTGTTACGAAAAGGGTGTCAGCGTATTCATATCGATCTGGTCGTACTTCTGACATTCGATTACATTCGCGAGGCCGCCTGGAAGGTAACTGATTTCGTAACCATCGATTCCGATCGTGAGAACACGATTTTTTGGTCGAATAATTCCTCGATCGAACGAATAAAACATATATTCTCAATTTTTATCGTTCGAACAAGATAACCAAACTCTGTGTACGCTAGCAGAGGCAGAAAAGAACGTAAACGTGATCCTCTGCGGAGACTTTGAGAGGCGAGTACCGTGCAAAGATGGCGTCGACGGACGAGGAGCCCATCTTCATCGAAGATTGCGGAACGAGACGCGACACACGTGCGTCCTCCGGGGAAAATGAAAAAGACTGGAACCCACGGGAGCCCTAGCGGTCAAAACGAGGCTGGCGAAAAGGCCGCTAATCGTTCCTAATCGTCTGACAATGCGTTAGCAGTGACCCACTGGTTGGACCCCTCGTGTCGCGGACTCGCCGTGACTGGATATAATGCAGCCTTGCGTCCCGTACTCCAATTACCAAGCGTTCGACGGACAGAGAGGGAACCATCACCTGTTTTGCATACGCATCAGGGACCAATCAGGTTAAGTTCCACTTGATTTTATGCGGTAGCCATGTGCTGCGACGCTCAATCTGTTTCCGGCGTGCGGCTGCACGCGCCTCGAATGCAACATCCGCGAAAGAACGTCGCCACGAACAGGAAATCAACGCGATAGACAGACGAGACGGACCCTTCGACGCTTGCGATTAACGCGTCGCGAACGTCGGGACACGCGAAACTGCGTCTTTCGCGCTTCCGAGGGTACCGTTCGACCCCCGCCGCTCGGAAGTCCATTCTTTCGTCGCCTATAGGTCTATTCAAAACACCAAATCTCTCGATGGAAATGAATTATAGGCGTACAATGTGGTCAGAATAGAAAAACGATAAAAAAAAGTTCATGTAAACATACAGTACTGGATATGAGTATTGGCACAGCATGGTCGTGGTGGTACAAATGCTTGTAACTACTAAATAAATTGATTTTAAAGAAAGACTTTTTAGTTTATTGCATAACAGAAGCAATCATTTGTCGAAGAACGAATCGCATGGACCAATTTTTGTCGGTCAAAGGGGGGGCTCAAGGTTCTGTAACCCCTCCCCCTCTGTCTGCCGCTGCCAGAAGTACCTTGTGTTTCGATTACAAAGTCAAATCGCAAGATACGTTCGTTTCCAGGCGATTATGCGAGGACTGAGCCCTAATAAGAAGCTACTTACGACAAGGTTGTGCTTAAAAGCGGATGTCAGACTGTGAGACGTTTAAAAATTTCGTAGGGGACCCTGAGACAGCCACTATTTACATTTCTGGTTAACGATTTTATTCGTCGAATGGAACCAAAAAGTGTTCGTGGTGGATATGGGAGATATCATTCGATCGAAATGTTGCAAATCGGTATCGTTGCGAATTGTGCAATCGCGACCGCAATAGCGATCGTCGTGGCTATTGCGCGACGCGTCGAAATCGAGACTCGAAGTCACGGAAACCCAGAACGAGACTCGTGCGTTTCCCACGCGGATCGAATCGAAAGAAATCGAATCGCCTACCCTGCCTTGAGACCACTTTTCTACGCGGCTGATCCTGTTCTTCGGGAACAAATTAGCCAACCATCAAGCTTCGTTTAACCAATTTAACGCTTTTTAATCACCGATCGCTCTTTGCTCGCTGCGCAAATTCCCTTTCTGTCCGCTGGTTTAAAACATTTATACGAAAGATACGAAGCTGTCGACACGATCCGTAGGGAGGATTCTACGTTCAAGGTTGATCGAACGACACGGACACCAAATACATTCGGATGAATCGAAGTCTGATCTTCCTCAGTTAACCGCAAACCGCGTCATTGTTGTGTAAGTTCACGCGACCCTCGAGATTTAAGCGATATTATTTACTGCTGTTGCATAACAGCGTAAATGGAGGAAAATTGATTCACAAACATTGTTCATAGACCTGTTTCTATTGGAATTTGTTATGTTGAAAATTAAAACGAATTTCTTCAAAATGAAAATACATTTGTTCAGGTGGAAATCACCGACGATCAAGCAAGTATTCTACAATTTCTACCAGTTGGTAACTCCGTTACTTACATCACGGTTCCACTGAAGAATGTACGGGATCGGGGTCTCGTGCGGGAAGTCCAAATCGCAATTGAACACCGCGTACTCTCCCACCCCGGCGGTCAGGTAATTCGGCTCCTTCTCTTCTTCCAGTATCAAGCTCTGGCTGAAAGCTGTAAAAGAGGAAAATAAACACGAATTACCAGCGATGCCCAATTTCTTTAATCGATCGTTCCGAATTCCAACGTCTTAATGGAAACGAGGGACCAAATGACGACGGTAGTGCGCGTCGCGTGATGGATTCGACTCAATTTTAGCGAATTGGCTAATTTCTCGAGTCGCGTAACGCGCGACCAGCGAGATCTCGAGCCAAACGCAAAGTTCAATATCAACCAGAAACCTTCGCGTTTCTCGTGCTCACCTTGATAGCAGAAGAAGATCGCCAGCAGCTGATGGATCCTCGAGGCGTTCGACATTTTTTTACAACCCTTCGGTGGAGTCTCTGTTTCAGTTTATCCGATCTCGTGGCTGGGCCTGGTCACGCTTCGCGACCGACGACGACGACGACGACGGCGAACGGAACACGGGAGCAAAACACATCTGTCATCACCCACACTCATCGACCATCGGCCACCACCAGCGATTAACGCGGCACACTGTCTCGCGATCGAGGCTGCGCTCCGGATCAGCCTCTCTCCTTCTTCCTCAATCTCTGCTCCGCTGATCTTCCAAAAGATTCAACGTTCCATCCCTCCAGCGATCCCTCTGATGCACCGGATCTATCGAGTTCGTGGGGGGCGAGCGAAGGGGAGGTAACCGAGTTTCACGGCGCGTTCCTTCGACGATCTATCACCGGCGACGATCGATCGCTGTTTGACGGGTGATCGCGGGATATCGAGAAACACAGGGACGTGTGTATCGATACAGCCTGACGAACTGGTCCACCGTGGAACGTACGGTTACCGAGTGCGTCGGTTCGTCGCGATGATAAGCGTGTAATCGCTCCGCCTCGCTCAATCCGAGCGGATACGACGCCGAACAGAAGCGGTAACGAGCCGAGCAACCGGGTAGGGGTAACAAGACACGATGTAGGGGGAGTGGAGAGACCTGCAAGGTACCAGACGATTCTATGATAGCGATCTAAGCGACCAACGCTGCGCTTCAGACACACCCACCATGCACTCTCTCGCGATCGGCTTGCAAAATCTATTTATTGGGGTTGCGTTCGGAAAGTAGTTTCGCTTTCTTAACGACAGGGACGTTAATTGTATTCTTAACCAGCCAATTTTATTTTAATTAAGGGGAGAGACCACTGTGATGGCTGAAAATAATGGCAATTTTCAAGAATTTTTTGGGCGAAGCTATGAAATTTTCTTTTTATTCAATTTTCAAATTTATCGAATTCGAAACACTATGCCCGATTAGGTGTTCCATCACGTCTCTGATATAATCTTTAATTGCATCCTACCATTGTATCATTGTATTTTTCTACGCGTTTTACTTGAGAATCATCTTCCATTCAGCTGGGCGAACCAATGTCCTTTCAATGGCCGACGTTTCGTGGTCAAAGGCGATCCGACGGAATTAACCCAAGCCGGAGATTAAGGGGGTCTTCTACTGTAAAACGCGTTTTCTTATGTTCTCTTTGGTAGTTTTTTATAAAGAATCTATGCAACTTCTTGCATTAGCGTTTTGCAAATATATTTACTACTCTTTCAGTAATATTTACGAATTTTTACAACAAGAAAGAGTCAAAATTAGTGTTAGAACAAGAACTTCGTACTCAATCGTGTATCGAAAAAGTGTTCTAATGGCCTCCATTTTTACCAAATTGGTAAATGGAAATCAACTTTCCTTTAAAGCATTTAAAACACGATGAACTAATGGAGGATTGCATGAATTTTCAAATAATTACATTGACATATATTAAACAATTATTACACTTAAGGGTTAAACCGTGCATAGAAAGGGACCACTGGAGAAACGCAAGATCTTGCTCCAGAGTATCCTGCAAACGAGTCTCTGTGAATATACCCCAAATCGAAACATTAACTACAACAAAAAATAATTTCTACGTTTTCAAAGTTCGTTACTGTGCATCGACCCCAAGAATCCTGGCGAACAGTGCCATTATTGCATTATCGAAAAATGGCCTCCACAGCGTTATCCATCGTCGGAATATAATTGTGCATCCGCGACCCTCGACGCGACGAAGAACAAAACGGCCTTCGAGCAAAAATGAGATTGCACATCGAGCGTTGATTGTTTTAAATTTAGAGGCGCTTTAGTTTCCATCGGCTCGATGGCAGACATTGACCTCTTCTATTTTTATCAGATTGATTTAACGAATGATCTTCGACGGGAGGCTCGTAGGAACATTGCCTCGAAAAGGTTCGCGCGATAGGTGTACAGCACGGGTCCCTCCTTTTATTTATACGCCCACGCAGCGTAATTGTCGTTGGCGGCGCTCTCGTAACGAAGACGCCGACTTCCGGTCGCGGGTATTTACCGTTCGTCGAGTTCACGGCGTTCTTTCTCGCCCTGAAAATGCCCCCCCCCCCCCCTCCCACTCTGCTTTCAAGAACTCTTTTGGCAATTAAAGAGAACGTTTACGTTAATTCAACCACCGCTCTCAACTCGAGAATTTTACATGTCTCATAATTTTTACAAAAATCTAGGAATTTTAATCCTCAAACGGCGTACAGTGGGTCCATTTTCATTCGAATATAAATTTTATTACACCTCATTCCAATGTAAAGTTTCTAATTGAATTTTACAAGCTCGCTGTAAAATTTGTTAAAAATAAAAAATTCAGGACTTTAAATATGTCATAAAATATACAATTATCTATTTCTCTTGAGATCTATATAATTCTATTAATATATATTTATCCAACTGGACTCAGAGTTCGCTAAAGAGGATTAAGTTTTCTTTTAAATATTCGCAAGTTTTCCAATCGCATCAATATTTTTGATACATCGAATTTCGATCGTAGTTTGTTACGAAGTTGTCGACGACGAAACTACATAGTCCGAGCCGCGCGCCATTTGCGTGGGTGACCTCAGATTACGTCACATCCGTCCCTTGCCGCATTATCAGACTGCCCACAGCCTTGTCACGCTGTTGAGATAATGGATCCATTCGCATGGATCACGATCTAGGATTGGACGTGCCCGGGACACTGGAAATAAATGCGTGCATAATGATACCGACCGTATTATTTCATCGACGAGTCATACTAGGGAACGAAACGAGTTGTTCCTGGTCCACCTGCCATGCGACCCAATGAATCCCCCGGGAAATCGAAAATGGGGTTCCCGCGCGATTCCCCTCCAATACCGTCTCGAAGGTTGCAACAATTATTCAGATTTCTTAACGATTTTCCATTCCAGTTTCTCTGAGAATGTAATTTTGAAACATTTCGGGACTCTCGAAGAAACGTTTCTGCAATTTGGAGAGCATAAATAAATCTATATAATACAATTACAGAATACAAAACACAGTACTCAAGCTGCAATTAATATTATGAATTTTGTTTGTGTTCTTTACTTACGTAAATTGGACCGGTTCTACAGGAAAAAAGAAAACAAACAGGGTGTAGAAAATGAGTAACACGAGAAATACGTACAAAAACAAGTGTCGGAGAAAGAGATACAGTATCAAAATATAATATCGTGAGATATCGTATCGTAGATATCATACTTACGATTAGGTTGCAGAGCAATTCGCTGTATCTCGTCCCGTAACCTTGCTTTCTCTACTACTATGTATCACGTTTTCAACAATAATAACGTTTAGATGCTTGTAAACATATAAAAATACAGTTATTTTATAGAGAAATACAATAGAACTTAACACAGTCATTACAGACCTATATTCATAGAAATACGCCAATAATTTCGCGTTCAATTTCTGTATTTTTAAAAAATAAAGAATAGAAATATTACTTTCGATACTTAAAGGAATTCCAACGCCCTTAATAAACCTACTATTATCATTTTTTCATCGAAATTTATATAGACAGTCGAGTCACGAATACCTTCAACTATTATTAAAGTTTATCAGAATACTCCCACTATCGATTCCTTTATAATTCCGATTTATTCATTGAAGTAACTATAAAGTTTGACGTTTGTTTTATTTTTTTCTGAGTAGTAAAACGTTTTCCACTAATGTTTACACGCGGAACGATCTCCCTGGGTCTCGCGACGACACCATTCCTAAGTCGCGACGGAGCGTTGCTCTAATTTTTCGCGGCGCGTACCCGCGACGTTTCGCATCGAGGGAAATCATGGAAATTGCGGTAATTCCCGGTAATCAGTGCCGTAGACGCGGTTGCGCAAATGCCCCTTGGTACGCGCGTTTAATAGTGGATCGCACGCAGCTTCTCCGCGAAATTACGAGCAGACCGAGATTCCGCGTTTCTTGCCTCAGCCGTCGAAAATATATCCCGAACGATTGGACACTGGCCTGGTTACATCGAACAACGATCAGGATTGATCTTCGCCGCCTTGGCCGACAAATTACGATCGAACGATCCACCGGAGATCCTGTAATCCCCGACGAAGTGGAAACAATCTACTTGACGCAATGAAAGTATCACGATGGGCGAATTTTCTAAAATACGTTTGTATTTATTAAATTTGAACTTCATTAACTATCGTATATACATATATTATGTATGTATGTATATGATACTAAGATAATATATTATATCAAGATCGAAAAGCCGGGGCAACGCGTGTCAATATACCCGAGGATCTATCGATCCCTCGGTTTCTACGAACCGGTAAATCGAACTTTATTCGATATATTCGATAGAGCGCATTTTAGAGGGGATTTGGAGTTGAACGTAGATGTAATCCCATACACAGACACCCTCACCCATTGTTTCCTTTCAAATGTCGCTTTATTTTTCATTTTATTTGATAATAAATTGTCTACAATTTGTCCTAGGTTAGTTACGTCTTGGAATTGTTCTCGTGGGGGGAGGGGGGGGGGGGAGAGGTTCGCGAGATAAAAAGCATAGGTCGATCAATAAAACGGTGAAAAAATGGTGGGATGGGCGTGAACAGCGAGCACTCGCGAATTTGATAAAAACGAAAAAACGCGTCTCTCTTGTTGTATATCTTATTAGTTTTTTATTTCTCTGTTTTTCTTTTTTTTTCGTGTCGCGCGTACAGGACGAAAAAGGGACGACAAGCGAAAGTAGTGAGGACAGACGGTACAGAAGAACGTTGCTGCGTGTGCGTGTACGTGTGTACGTTTGCTTTGTGTACGCGTGTACGTGTGTCTGTGAGTGCAATCGAAGCGATTTCACGGACGAACCGTAAGGAAATTAAATCGAATCCGTTTGCGCGCGTGAACGCGTGTCCCGCGATCGAACGAAGATAATGCTGACGATGATCGATAACTCGAAACGGCACGATTTCATTAGGCCTGGGATCCTTCGAAATTTTAATATTTCAATATCAATATACAACATCGCTCAAATATTTAAGCGTTTCACAATACAATCACGAAAAGATCGAGCCCTACACTGTTTAGACTCGAGCTTTGGAAATCGATGATACGAGTACTCTGTTCTTTGTATCTTTTAAAATTTATTTCACCATTTCTGTGTTTGGAACATTCGATTTCCTTAAAGGTAATGAAACGACTAAACGTACTGGTATTTTATGGATCTCTGATTCGAGAAGTCCCAGACCTACTGGCCACGAAACCAGGAAGGATTCACGCGATCGCAACTCTGGACGACGAGACGAGCGTTTCAGCGACCGAATTGTCCCTGATAAATATCGATTGTTTTGCTTTATCGCGGGCGCGTACGCGCGTGCTCACGTTGGATCCGCGAACGTTCAGCTACGACGGATGAGAATTTCACTCGCGACTCTGAAAAATATGCTATGCCAGATGGCTTTCAGGTACGTAAAGAGCGAATACCTAAATTAATTTCGTCCACATCCGGCGGGTACGTTCATACTCGCTCGAATTTCTAAATAAATAACGCGACGAAGGTGTAATCGCGAACGCAAAGAAAGCCGTGACGATGATTCGAGGTAGACAGAGAAGAATCAGAAACTGGAAGATAAAGAGAAATAGAGAATAGAAAGCGGTGAGCTGGGACGAAGTAGAAACGGGGAGGGACAAAGAAGAAGGCTGTCCAGGAACGAAAGGAATAGACGTAAAACGATGTTATCGATAATGATTGTTGATGACGAACGTTACACGAACGAATTCACGATTCAACCATATTGTTCACTTAACGCGCGATCGCGCGAAACCATTGTCCATTCTCTCCTTCTATATCGGATCCTTCGTCTCGATCTCTATATACCCACGTACATTACCCCCACTCGTGGTCGTGCACTATAATGGCGATTCCCTATAAATGAAAAGGAACTCGTTTATGGCGAATTCTTTCCATTTATTTTTACCAAACGTTGTTTGTTAAACTATGTTATACGAAGTAATTTTCTTTAATATTAACGGGTTTCCGAAGTTTCTACTTTAAAAAAAGTTAACTCCCAACTAACGTATGAAAACCGAATAAAAACTAAATAGAATAATTATATGTTGTATTATGAAACATTTTATATTTAACATTACCCAACTCTTAGTACTAGTCTCACGGCGCTCGACAAATTTTTTAATTTATTCATACACAAACTAATATTTGAATAATCGTAAGAAACGAGTTTCCTCTAATTTACAGCGAATCGCCATTACAGTGCACGAGCACGAGTGGGGGTAACTGTATATGTATGTGTGTATACAGAAATTTAGCAAGCAATATACAGCAAGTCCTCGATTTCACGCTTCCAATTCGCGTTCTTTCGCACACTCTGTACCCGGATATTAACCAAACCCTCTTTGCGAAATGTCCCTGTAAAAATCGCCAGGACAATTTCACACAGGATTCGTGCATTTCTTTTTACAGGGTCATCCAACTGCCCGAACAACAATGATACGTACGATAGGATAAAATTCATGCAGTAGGGTGGTGGGTTAAATAAAGTGTTCTTTTCTTTTTACAAAGTATTGTACACATCCGTTAAATTTTTCGCGATCGTCGAACGCGTTCCAACTTTCCACTCGATCTCGATCATTCGACTCACAGCGTCGCTAGGACTTGCTGTACACACGCGTGTGTCTCGCTAAATCTCTCTTTGCCGTTTCGAGCTTAAACTTCCGGAGTCATTCGTGACGCGCAACAACGCTCGAACCTCGTCCGCGATGCATTTTCCTCTCCTCGATCTAGAGATCGTCCACTCTCGGCGCGTCCTCTTGAGATCGTTGTATCTAACTATGATATATCTACACGTTACTTATATGCCTATATCGATTGGTTGGGTTTTTCTCCTCTCTCTCTTTCTCTCTTTCTCTCTCTCTCTCTCTCTCTCTCTCTCTCTCACTCTCTCTCTCTCTCGTATTCTCGCCTTCGTTCGACGGCGCGAGGGGCCCCGAGGAAAATCGGAAAAAGATCGAACGAGTTTCCCGATCGTCCTCCTTCGACCATTCTACGTGGTAGCGTTTTGCTCGTCGAGCTCGAGTGAACGGGGAACAGAGGGGTGATTCGATCCGATCGTGGCCGTTCGACGTACAAAAAGATTTATCGATCGAGATCGTCTGTTCCTTTGTTATTTTTTTTTTTGTTCTTTTTATGTTTTCTTTTATCGCGGTGATATCGAACGCGTTTCGACGCCGCGAACGTTACCACGCAGATCGTGCACGCTCGGTTACGATCGTGGGCGGGGATCGGGCGAGATCACGGTCGAACGGAACACGTACGCAAATCGAGACGATTCCCGAATTTACTTTTGGTTCGTAGCGACGATTCGGAGTCGTCGAAATATCGGTGCTCGTACGCGTGATCTCGCCGATCACGTGATCGTGGGCATTGATCGACGCGCGTGCCTCTAAACACGTTTAATTATTATGATACGACCAGCGACGCGATCGATCGCGATATATCGATCGTCGCGCGATCGCTCGCCAGCCCCACGGTGTCTGCCCTCGCAATAATCCCGGGGTGAGTAATTAATTAATTTTAAATGGAATCAATCGTCGCCGCGGTTCGTCGTTCCTCGTTGATTAATACGCTACACGCTACGGTCGTTTACGATTTACAATATCAATTAATTATCAAATTATTAAGTCAATCATTAGAATTACTTTAGAATATTGGTACTCTTTCGCGTCGCCTCCGTTTTTTTATTTATTTTTTTTTTTTTCGTTTTATTATTTCATTTACTTCTTTCCGTATCGTTGCTCCATCTCTCTCCCTCTCTCTCACCGAGCATAATCGCGAGCATGTCACGCGTTCGTCGTTGGTTCGCGCGGTTTCTGCCGCGTCTTTCCAACGTCAGTCACACGCGCGCGTGCATTCTTCATCGCTTCGTCTCTCGTTCGCGTCGTTCCGCCTGTCTCTTCCGCTCCGAATCTCCTGTTCCTCTCGTTCGTCTCAGTCTCTCGCCTCTCACACACTCACGCAATCTTACACGCATACACACACTCGCGCGCGCGCATTCGGATGCAGAACGGAAAATTATTGGCACGGCCGACAATCTGATAGATTCGAAATATAAATCAACCCTTAACGTTTCTCTCATCGAAAAATAGACCCTTCTACCTCGGGGTTCTATTAGAAGCTCTTCGGGTGCCTAATATCTTTAACCTTTAACGGTACAGTGGAGACTTTTTGACTCGTATTCAGAAAAAACTATAAAAATAACACAAACGTATGTAAAAAGACTCTAAAAGACTCTTGTATATAATTTCATAGTACTACGACAGTTTTAGGATAAAATTTTTAAAAAAGGTAAACAATTAAGTGAAAAAAATTCTTTTTTTACTATTGTAGAATTGAGGAAATAATAAACTGTTGTAGTACGATTTCTAGCGACGAGTCTTTTCGACTCTTCTTTACGTTTGCGTTATAAAAGTGTACCCTCCCGTAAAAGGTTAAACACCGTTTTATATTTGGAAAATGGGCCTTGGAATATCTTCGTTCGTATATCTTCTAAAAAAAAAATATTAAAGCCCCCAGGGCGGGTCTCTATCAAATTGTCGTCGGCCCTAATAATTTCGCGATTCACTGTACATTTGTAACGGAAAAATTATGGAGCGTCCGCGTTGTTCGCAACGTTGGTTTTCGTTAACGGTGCGCCGAAGTATAGTTGAATCGTGAGTAGGGCCCTTGCTAATATTTATATAATATAATTATGTATAATACGTACGTATAAATAAGTGTTTGTACTATAAAAAAAAAAAAGAAAGAGAACAAAATCATGTGGAACACGCCGAGACGTCGAGGGCGGAAATGGTCGCGCGTCGTCGCGGCCCGAGAGCGTTCGATCGTCCCTCTAGATCCCTTCGGTGAACGCCAGAACAAAAAATTAGAGCGCAACGGAAGATGAAGAAGCAACTTCCGGGCACCGTTCCCGCGGAACGTCTTGAAAGGTACCAACGATCGTCGGTTTAGGTCGCGTTCGGTTCTACGTCGATCGTAAGTTAGCCCGTAATATCACCATCGAACGCTCTGCGGACCTCGACCTTCGAACCCTCGACTCCGATGATGATTTAATACAATGCGTTTTGGTGAGAATTAGGTGGGTCTCGAAGAACGCCTTTCGTGTATGCGCGTGTATCGCGGTGTCTTGTACTCGACCGTATGTGGCTTGGCTCTCTTTCGTTCTCTCCGTATTTAGTGTGCGTGTCGTGTCGGTTTACGTGTCCCGTGTGTTGCCTGCGCGCGCTCGATTCTCTCATCAATCGCTACGATACGCTTCGAACATCTAGACGCCATTTTCTACGTGGAAAAATTTAGAAAAAGAAGGTTTTTTTCAATAATAATGGAAAATAGAGTATTCATATTTCGGAGAAACTATTATAGAAAAACACATATTTGTCGAGGAAATATACGACGACTCGTCTGATACTTAACCCTTTGCGCTCCCATGTTGAGCGTGACTCGACATCAGTTTTTATCTCAGTCCCACTCGACATTTTTTTAAGTCCAAACCGTTATTGACGTCTCATTTCATTTTTATATATTCCGAAGGAAAACGCAAGGATTGTGCAGTTTGCTCGAAACAGAAAAATATCTAGAAGAAGTATAGAAACCAATTTCTTTTGCGAAATATGCGAAGGAAACCCAAGACTGCATCCTGGGAATCGAAGAGAAATTTAATATTCGAGGCGCGTAGAAAATGGCGGCGCAGGAGAATCGAGGGAGCGCTGTGCGCGCGTGTAACTCTTTAAACTCTTTCCCCTAAATTGCACGTACCAGGGCCGATCGGCGATGCTCCCGACGCGAGTGCACGTTATCGCGTGTGTTATTCGTGGTTCGAGTAGGTGGGGGGTGGGGGATAGGACCTCTTGGGCCCGCGATGCCGAAGAGACGTGTCCCCTGTTTCCGTCGTTACGACGGAACGTCGTCGACGCGCGTTTTCGCGTTTTGGCGAGTCGAGGCTCGCCGAGCAAAAGAGGCCCGATGGCGCGATGTATATGTACACGATTATATATGTACACGTAGAAAAGACGGGGCGAGCGGATTCGAGATGTTCACGTGTGGGCGTGCACGCGCGTGGTACGCGAGCCTCGTGGCCGGCCGAGAGCGCGCGTAGATTTTTTTCAAAGAACATTACATTAGTTTTATTTATTTATTTATTTTTTTTTCACGTTTACGTTGCTTAAGAAAAATTATTGTGCCGATAATATGTTGGGTCGCTAGCGAAACCCTAAACAGGCAGTGCAGTACGAGTGAGTCCTTAAGCAATCTCGAGGCAAGCTTCGGCCTAATATCACGTTTCACGAGTCCGTTTTGCTCATCGATATAATTACCTTTTTTGTTTATTAGTTTCTCCTCTCTCTGTCTCTGTGTGTGTGTGTGTGTGTGGTGTGTGTATGTGTATGTATGTATGTATGCATGTATGCATGTGTCTATCGTGTGTATACGCGTGTAGTAATTCTTCGATTATTTTACGTGTTTTATTTTTTTGTTGCTTCGCTTTCGCATTCATTTTTTTTTTTCATCTTTTTTCGTTAATTATCACTTACAGTGTACGATTACGGTTAACCTTACGTGTCGTTTATTTTATTTATTTATTTTTTTTTTTCATTAATTCTTTTCGTTAATGGTATTACGGAGCACGGTACAGTTTCTTTGGAGTATCATGCGGTCGCGTCTTACCGTTTCTGCTCGAATATAGAATTCTCATCGCACTTCTCGTTTCGGACCTCGTCCACCGACGTCGTATCGAGTGAACTTCCTCCGTTCGTTTACCTTCGGTTCTCTCGTTAGTATTTTCCCTATACTATTCACGATACGGTATCGCTAAAAGTCGGTGCGCGTCCGCCGTGGCTGGGATTCCTCTGGGAACGTCGATTACCCGGAGGAAGTTCGACTCGCCTCGAGTGTCAGCAACGGATCAGACCTCCGACGTTCTTTTTTCGTCCGCTTACAAACGTACAATAGTTCTACCGCGTCGGTGCTCGCGGGATTTATGGTATCCTGAGCCTTTGGCGAGCGTTTTCGTAAAGATGGTTGCCCAGTGGAATTGACTTGAAGTTACCTACAGTGGAATCGCTCGCGATGATCCTCGTTGTGCTTCAAAACAGTTGGTCTCCGGATTCGATGATCGACGTCCGCTCGGGATCGCTTTCGCGTAGGTAAATTTGCGTCACAGCCGGGGGTTTCTTGGGTTCTCCTTCAGACTTCTGTGCCTCCCGCTAGCCCACGAAATCTCTTCTCGTCTGCCTCGACGAACGGATACACCCGTCCGTGTTCCTCAACTTTCGCTAACCTGAGGTGGGCAACGAGCTATGGGGTATCCAAGGATGCCTGTAGAGCCTGGTACCAGGTTCCAGGTGCCGTCAACAGGCGCTTTCCAGATGAGCGCTCTGCCGCCTCCTCGCCTGTCGTTGCCGGAACTGATGGAACTCCGCCTTCATCGCCTGCACCCTGGCCTCGATGTTGTCCCTGGTGTACCTGGTGGGCTGATGGTGTACCGTGTGCACCTGGTGTATGTGGGGCACGTGGATGGTGTGGATCTGGTGTACGGGTGGCCTCTCCTCTCTGGTGGGGGTGGAGGCGGAGGTGGGCGTCGGGGTGCAGGACACGGGATCAAACTCGTAGTGGCCGTCGACGCTGCCCGCGTCCACGGCCGTCTGGATGTGCGTGTGTCCTACCTTGGCTTGGTCCTGCAGCTCCAGCCATCTGCCCACCAGAGGCGGGGGCGGTGGCCTGTACGGAGGCGGTCGCCACTCGGCCACCGTGCTGCCGCTCCTCGAACTCTGGTTCTGCTGCGAGGTGTTCTTGCTGCCGAACCCGGAGCTGCTGGATCTGCTCTCGGGTGAGGTCTCGAGGTCGGGCGAGGCGGCCAGCTCCGGCGCGGACCTCGCGTGTCTGGCGTGCCGGGGTGGCAGCCTCGCCCTCGGCCTGCCCGCGGGCTGAGGCGGCGAGGACGTGGCCAGCGGCTGCACGGGCACGAATCTCCTGGACTCCGCGTGGATGGCCTTCAGCGAGGGCAGCTCCTGGCTGTATCGCTGGTGCATGGTGCGCAGCTGAAGGTAATCGGGCGGCGTCGGGAAGGAACGTTCGCCAGACGACGGCTGCCTCACAGAGCTGAGATCGCTGAAGTATAGGGGCGTCCAGGGCACCTGGGGACCCGTAGGCGAGCTGGCCAGGAACCTCGGCGAGGATATCGTGCAGATGGCCGGCGCAATCCTCGCCAGCGAGTTCACCGTCGCCAGATGATGGATCGAGGGTAGACCGCCGTTGATGGACACGCCGCTACCGTCGGACCTGAGGCTCAGCTGGCTGGTGCCGACCAGCGGCCGCCGCCAGGAGGACTTGAGACGCTGCTTGGGTAGAAAACCGCCGTCGTCGCTGCTAGACGCGTCCAGGATGCTGTTGTTCGCCGAGCTGACCACCGAGTCCGCCACGACGAAACGGCCGTCGGCCGCGCGCGAGATCTTACCCAGCGGCCGACCGCGACACGAGTCCGGCGTGTCCGGGGTCAGGATCTCCCGCAGGAGATTTAGACCTGGTACTCGGCTTTTTCTAGGTCTACGGGTAGGACAGAACGGGCGTTAGAGAGATCGAAGCGGTGGCGGGTACAGCCAGCGGCGGCCGCACGATCAACGTCGAAGGAGAAAACTTTTTACGCGTCGTTCCAACTTTCGAAATATTAGCCAGCTTTGGTCTAGTCGATGGAAGAGACGCTGGGGGATGTTTCTTAAGAAGGCTACTGTGCGTTCGCGAAATGTTGGCCAGCGAAGGGAATGTGTTTGGGTCACTAGATCCCTCACGAGCTTAGATTTCATCATTCGCTTTCTCTTGATTTTACCGAACCGATTGGGAGTTAAAATATTACGAAAATGATGCGTCTAATTTACCGAGAATAAAATTATTTTGCATTTGTAGGCAAAGATTAAAAGGTAATCGTAAATTTCAATAGAGAATGACCGTGTGTAATCATTATGATTCGCGTTTGCCTTTTATTGGTTGCTTCTGGTCGTGAAACATCGGCTTCATAGATTACATTTACCGATAACGAGAGTAGATTGTCAAGAATTGAGTATAAATGGGGTGGTAAATAAATACAGTTACACGGTTCTTTTAATTCCACGCGCGCTTAGTATAACAAATCGTAGGGGGACACGCGCATGAATTTAGCGTGGCGATCAAAGCGTTACAAGTCAGAATACAATTTTTTAAATACAGAAACTACCTTCAGAATAGGTTCTTATTAATCTAAAATTGTACACGTATATGTCAGCATTCCTGAGGTTTTTTAATTCATTTAATTCCTGAATTCTTTGCATCTTTTCCATCGACTATACTTTCGCACCATACCTACACAATGGCTGGGAACTTTCTGGAGACAAAATCAAATAGTGTGAATAAGAAATTCTCGTTATTTTTACGTATTTCCCTTCGAGAAAGAAATGTTCCTCCTCCGATGTTGATCGTTGACCGTACACAGCGAGAACGTGCAACAACAACGTCGTAAAAAACACGCAACGTTAACACGAACAAAAACAAGGAGCTAGTAAAAACAAAACAACGAAAGGCAGACGTACAAGTGTAACGTACAAGATAATAATCTTTTTTAAGAATCATTTACGTGTACGTATATAAATAACGAATAACGGATGCAGGCAGGGAAGGCATGCGCATGCGCATTCCGGTGCACGAGTGGTCGGGCGTGACGTGGGTTGTGGGTGGGTGGGCGTTGCCAGTGACTGGATCTTTCTGTCATATATTGTTTTTTTTTTTTTTAATTTTTTGTTGATCTTCTGATTTAAATTACGTTCTTTTTTTTCTCAGATATTTTTTGCCCAATGTATAATTTTTTTTTTTTTTTTTATTTAAAGTGATAGCAATCGTGGATTTAGGTGCTCCGAAACTCGTCACCTTTTCTCCTCCTTCGGGTCCGGCAGCAAGGAAAGATGGGGGAGAGAGAATGTTGTAACACAACGATTACATTCACAAAAAACAATATCGTGGCGATAATGATAAGAAATATAACGCTAAATAACCGAACGTTACTTCTAGGCGGTGGTGGTTTAGGGAGCAAATAGATAACACGTGTGTACCAACGGACTGTGTCTCGTGTTTCCGGTTTCACGAAGGCCGAGACTCTCCATTCATCGATCGCGAGCAAACCCGTTCGCAACGGAATATACTCAAAGAAGTCGAAACGAAACCATAAATCACGGATGAGTGACGGATGATCAGGGTTGGGCATCGATCGACCAAAATTTTATCAGAATTAGTCGGAAATTCATCGATCGTCAAACGGAAATCGTCAAAAATTTCCTCCGCACGCGTTCGCGAAATTAAGTATACCTTCGAAAAGTTATTTTGTAAGTCGACAAATATTTTCGGGCCAAGTAATACCATTAAATTATAAAACAACTAGCTTGGTATACTCTTATTTTGTCATATTTATTCAGCGAATAAAGAATGTCAAGAACAAAGATTGTTAAGATCGAGTCGACAATTATTTTAATCGAGACGTTTGCCCAACGCTGCTGATGAAGATATTCGAAAAAAACGAGAAACGAAACAAATCGGGGGATGCGTACGGTCGGATAATAATCAAAGAACGAGAATTCGATGCAACGATACAAATATTGTCGGTAAATGGCGGACGTGGAGGTCGTGGGTGTTGGTGGGAGGGATTTATAAGCACAGACAATAATGTTTATCGTAGGGATCGAGGATCGAACAAATTGTACAACGACGAACGTCGTGTAAAAACGATCAACAATGAATATTACAATGAATAATCGTGTCTGGGATGCAGTTCGGGGTAGAGCCGCATCGACAGCGGCTTACCTATTGTTCATGTCCGAGTGTTCGAGTGTGAACGCGTCGATTTTACGGCTCGTCTAAAATCGATAGACTGGAAACAGTAAAAAGGATACAAGAAGTATTTTTTTTCGATTAAAAATTTCGATCGATTTGTCAAGCGTCCCGATTGCTATCGCAACGATAGCGCGATTGCGTTTCTCTTATTGGTCATGCTCAGTCAATGTGTGACATGCTACGTGAGAGAAAATGGTTTCAATAAGCGAACGAAGGCTCCCGTTCAGATCGGTACGTTTGTCGTGATCGAGATCGCAACGTGAAGAGAAAAAAAGGGTTAAAGGTGAGAATAAACAGCGGGGGCCGATACCGGTAGGATATCTGAAATCGTCGATATTGTATCGACGTTACTTTTAATCTTCTCAGCTGCCAGGATCGGCCCAAAGTGTTCTTCTAAAGAAACGAAGCAAGCTATCGATCCTTCGTTAAGAAATAATTCGGTACGGTGCATCTACTATAGAGAAATTTTGCGCGAGATCCATGGAACACTTTAATATACGAGCAAAAGAGATCCAAGCGACCTCGATGGTCCTCCGAAACAATTCGTGCGAATCAGGAACGTGCAAAATCTATTTAAAATGTTTCTATAATAAATATAATAAATCATTCTTTTCACACTGTCGTCGATAATACGGAACAGAGTTTCGTTGATATAAATTTGAATGCACGTTGAAACCATGGAGTCGCTTGGACGTCGAGTATCGTCCATCGATCGAGCGAGTGGCACAACGAGAGACGATGGGGGGAAAAAAACTGCTAAAAGTGGAGAAAAGTCGAGCGAAGATGAGGTGACGGTGAACGTTGGTGAGCAGTGGGCGAACGAAAAAACAGAAAAGGGGTAAGGTGAGTGAGAGAACGAGTGTGAAAACGGTTGAAAAGAAGGGCGAGTGACAGTATGCGCAGAGCGTAATGCGACTGGCAGATAAGACAGAACGAAAATAAAAAAAGAAATGAAAGAAACTGTGAGCGAACAAGTTCAACTATGGATACGATTACGATGGGTCGAGGCGAGATCGAGAGAATGAGCGACTCGAGCGCGACGGACGGTCGATCATCGAAACGATCCGCGCGTCGATTCAAAAAACAGGAACATTTTAAACCGTACATCTACCGTCTTGCCTCGAGTGTCTCTTATCTATGTACTCCCTAATTCCGCCGAACGAAGGTATTAGGGTACTGACTGGATGTTACTAGTGTGACTCCTAGCTGTATTTGCCTGTACTGCCGATCTCATCTACAGTCATGACAATCATCCTAAGTAGTAGATAGTAGTAGATGGTAGTGGTAGATTAGTAGGTCCTAGCAGGTAACATGGCAGAGCTGTAGTCTCGCACAGTAGGTAGTAGTAGTAATAGTAGCAGTAGTAGTAGTAGTAGCGGTGGTAGTACAGTAGGTAAAAGTAGTAGTAGTAATACTGGTAAAACGGAACAAGTCCCCAGCGGCAAGTGGCGTTTTATTTGCTCATTCGATCGATCAACGACAGTACCGGACGACAGTGTCGATCAGGCGTCTCGTTTGACCGATCGACGGTTCATATCGTTCGGCGTTTAGGTCTTTCGGACACACACAAAAACACATACATGGTATACCCGTCGTCGGCGAGATCTTTATATTTCGTGGTCTCGGGAGCAACCGTTGTCTCGGGTACGTAGTAGTAGGTAGTGGTAGCAGTAGTAGTAGTAGTAGTGATGGTAGTAGCAGTAATAGTAGTAGCAGTACTTGGCTTTTTTTTTTATTATTATTTTTCAGTGTGGCTAGCGGAGGTTAGGCTTACTGTTCCGCCTCTCTATGATAAACACGCTCTCGTAATCTCGATTATCGTGGTGGAGCGCGTGATGGTCACGATCACGGTTCGGGGGGGCCTGCTCGTGGACCGGCTCCGAGGTGGCAGTGGCGGGGGTGGTTACTTGCGTAGGAAGTGGTGGTTGATGAAGAGGTTGTGGTGGTGGTGGTGGTGGTAGTTGCGGATTCAACGGGCTGCAACGGGTCAGCGTCGAGACTGACTCGCCGCACGCGTTTAGATTTGTCGACCTACAGAAAACACAGAGAGAGAGGAGGACAAGAGACGCCCACGTTTTTTTTCTTTTCTTTCATTTCTAAGCTTCTTCTTCCATATTTCTCTATTTTATCCTTCATCGCTTTCGTCGTGGTTCCTCTCGTTTTTATCGCGGGGGAAACGGAGGGGATGAGAGGCGGATGGAGAGAAAGAAGTCTTTCCGTTCGCTTTGTGCCTCCTTTTTTTCAGAATTCTTTTTCTCCCAAAGATCGCTGTTCGAGATCTCTTTCTCTCCGGATGCATCTCTCGGTCCCCGTTCCGAGAATCTCTCTAGCTCGCGTTTGGCTCTCTTCTGATCCTTGCTCTGACCGCGATCCTCGAACGTCGATCGTCGAGGACTCGAAACCAGGACCGGTGTTCGCAGTCCGCGCACGATTCTCCCTCGGAATTGCCTCCGTTCGAGCGATACGATGCACTTTCACGACCCTCTGATCCCCGTACGAGGAAATGTGTTCTACGGTTCGTGCACGCGGTAGGAGAAACCGTGCGCGACGACCACGAATCCGGACCCGCCGGTGAAAAAGAATCTTGGCAGTGGCTGAACCGTCCAGCCCGTTCTGGATATATACGTGTAGGTATAAACGTGCATTATCGGCTCGTTTCGTGAAAACCCTCGGGATATAAGCGCGACAGCATTCGTATTTGCGCGAGGGTGTACAGCCAGAGATGGACCAAACTTGTGGGCACAATTTATATTCGTGCCGTTTCGTTTTATAATTTTATTCGAGCTTGTTTTGCCACCCATCTTTGGCTGTACAACGAAAAAATGGGGCTCGTCGCGAGGGTGGCGGTTTTGTTCTTATTTCCACGGACAATAAAATTTGTATTGATCAAGCAACGAATTTTCGATTCGTGAGGGCGAGTTATCGGGATCGATCACGAGCACATATTTCTTGCGAGTTTCATTGAAATTGAAACTGTTTTCTTTTGTACGAATTTCATTTAAATTCTTCATAACTCTCCATAACTGTTCTTTAATTAGTTGAAAATGCAGTCAGCCTAGGGAACGTGCTAGAGAATTCTTGACATTTTTCAGCAAATTCCGTTCCTGTTCCTCGGGGAAAACAATTTTTAAATACTTGAAGATTCCTCTTAAATACTTCAGAATTCTGTACCAGCTCGAGAATATGGGGAAATACTGTGTATTATATGCTCTTTTATATAAAGTAATAGAGTAAAAATAGTATTTTTGATATGTACCTTGTTTTTAATGATGTCAATGCTAGTAAAATTGAATATTAAATAAATACGTTCTTAACCCGTATTGAAAAACGATATTGTTTCGTTCTAAAAATTGTCGAGATCCGCGAGAAAACACGATCGCTCTGCGATTTTTGTTTACAACATTTCTCCATTAAACAGTTTACGAGTAATTTAAGGTGATCAAGCTAAATGACTCGCCCTCGATAGGAGAAGAGTAATGACAACATTTGTTCGCGAAATTGTATCCTGTTATCGATTCGAATTAAGTGGGTTTTCTCGTATTTCGACTGGAAAAAAACTCGATTTTTTTACCTCTGTTTTGAGTTTAAAGTTTCAACAGTACATTTTTAAAGTAGCAGAGTAAACACCCACTTTTACCCTGAACTAAAAATTCTAATAGAAAAATAATCTACAAGCTTGCAGTGAAAAATTCAGGCAACATCTCCAAAAGTATATTAATCAGCAAACTTTCGCATCTACAAATGACGTATATTTCCCAAAAAAAAATTCCCAAAATTTCCTTCGAGAAACCCGCTTAATTTCGATTAATCGCGGGTTAATCGACGATTTATTTGCGGGCCGGAAGCGCTCGAACCGCTTGCAAATGCACACATCCCGTGCGCCGTTGGCCTAATATCGTCGACGTAAATATGAAACGAGCACTAATTACGTTAATGCAAACATTTATGGCCGTAGGGGGCGTCTGGCGAGCGCTCGCGTCGTCAAAATAATATCGCGAGCCCTTCCAGTTCGATTTTAAAACGATCAAAGCGATCGTGGAGACTTATCCTGGGGAGGGGGAAACACCCTCGCGATAAGCCCGATAGGAAAACTCGTGGATGAATCGACGTGTCGGCGATCTCGAGCGTAATGTTCGATAAAATAACACATAAACGAGGGAAACGTGGCGGGAGAGTAGAAACGGCGTCGGTGAAAATGAAGGACGGTGATTGAATTATTCGCGAAAAATGTTCCCCGGTTGGTCGGCGGCGGGTGAACGAACGAAAACAAAAACAGGGGAGGAAAGAGGGGGGGGGGGACGGTATGGCGTTGGTGTGGGCGAAAACAAAGAGAGGGGTAGTGAAACGGGCGTCGAATGACAAACGAAATGGCTCGTCGCGGGAAACAAAGGCGACATACGATCCAGAATAGGCATCACTGCAGTCGTATTGTGGACTTTTGGATGCCACGATGGAAAATCATAATAGTCGGCTGAGTACACCCGCTACTACACGTGCAGTCCGCTTGGCGTGATTTCAAAAGCTGAACACCTCGGTGTTATCGAGGGCCGATTTTTCTCTTTCTTTTTCTTTTCTATTTTTTTTTTTTTTTTTTTTTTTATTATACGTACGGTTCGTCGGGAAATGCGATGACGTCGGCGAGCGTGCTCTCTCACGACCGTTTTCTCTGTCTCGAGTAGCTTTTCATTTCTGCCGTTATCGTTCGGTTAACTCTGTTCTCTCTGTTTTTCTTTTTTTTTCCGCTTCTGTCAACGGACGATGCACGCCAACGCGAGGCTCGAGCGGGACGCGATCGGTCTGGTCATGGGGAAATCGACTTCTATCGCGGAATTGATTCATCCCTGAAAGGAGCTGGCCGGTCCTAAAAGTTCTCGAAAAGAAGGCTTTAAAATTTAGACGCCAGCTCCTTCAGAATTACATCATCGCTCGATAAGGGCTAGAATTCACAGTTGTTCGGCTCCAGAATCGAGTATTATTGTTCTCTCGGAAGAAATACTCCTGTACCGTACCGAAAGGTATAAATTGAATTAATATAGTACCATTGCAAACACGAACGAGTCGCCTGACTTATGGTGGCACTCGAGTACTATCGACTTAATAGTTGCGTATTAGGAACGAGCTGGTGTGTATTCGAGTCTTAATAAATCTAACCATACGTATAATATATAATGAAAAGTAGCGATAATGCATGAGTACAAAATTTATGAGTTTATGAATCTGTAAATTTTGTGCGGACTTGTATGAACTTTCCAACAGATTTGCAACGCATTTATCAATTCATGACCAATCGAAATCGATCAAAGGATGAGCGTACAGTGAAATCGAGTGCAACGATCGCATTTGTCGTGAATGCAGGACGCATTTTTTAACAAGGACGACGCTGCTTGCGTAAACGGGTCCGTGAACCAAAATGGCGGCGTCCACCGTGGGTACGTTCTTCGTTCGCGGACGCATTCTTACGAGAAAACAATAACACTGTGCAGCATCGCGGACCAGGCCGAGCGCGAGATGATCGCTCGAAGAACAAGTGCACGCGCAAAGACGGACGCGAACGAGCTTGTCAGGTTCATCGTTTTGCTTCACACGACCATCGAAACGAATCGTTCTCCAACCTCGTCCAAAATACCTCTGCTGCTGCGGTTTAGTCTGCCGTTTTAGCGATCGCTACCGCGACACAGAACAATCTACGCGTTTTGCTCGCGTTGTGTCATGTATGGCGCAAGATCAAAAGAGATCTTCCCTCGTTTCGGTTATTTCTTTTCTCGTACGCGTGTTCTCTTCGCTTCGTTCGTCCTTTATGCGACTACTTTTCTCGATCAAAGGGAAGTGACCGCTGTTCCGTAAAAAAAACTGAACAGAGACGGCCGGAGAGAACCACGGGATTCTCTCCCACGTCTCTCTGTCTCTTGAAGATACGTCGTCGGACCGCGATATCGTTCGTTCTACAACCGTTTACGTTCGAGAAAGAAAGAACTATCGCCACGAGTGCAATTTCGATGATCGTGTAACTTGTAGATCTCTCTTTCTCCGCCACCAGCGGTCTCCAAAGTTGGAGAGAACGATTTTAAAAAAGGAAAATTTCTGCGTCAACGGGGAGTAGCTTCAAGTTTTGCTAATAGAAATGATATCTTCGAGGGTCGAGTCATTTTGGAGAACGCTGGTTCATACTTACACGTTTCTCTTGACGTTTCTCGTTTCCTTGGTTATCGAACGAACGATACCCGCGATTATCACCGTGACAATATGAATATGTATAAATAGCTCGAATATTTTGTCAGCTATCGATTACTCGTGAGAGGTTTCGTAAATGCTTGCGGTGCTTCGGTCGCCTAATGCTCGTAAGAGGGGGTGGAGTGGACTTAATTGCTAGCTCTGGCTAAACCTAAGTGATGTACTTGTATCTCTCCGAGGTCGCATCTGCCCCTGATATGTGTCTACAGCGATTCACATCATCGTCAGAACGTAACTGGGATATTTGTCAAAATTCTCGCGAGCAGAGAAGTTATTAATCAATTAGAAGTGCAGGTGCGACCTCCACGGTCTACGTCCTCGATTTAGTATTAATCTTTGAGAGATCCCCGTTAGGGGGATCAAAAAAATTAGGCGATTTGGAATCTGTATGGGGTATGTGGGAGATCCGGATATTGACACTCACTTTTTCAAAGGCACTGTTCCCTGGGGCCCCTGCCCTGCGCCGTTCCTGGCTTCGGTGACCCGGCAGGCCACCATACTATACGCTGAAAGCAGTTCTACAATGTTACAAAATTATGTTAACTGGTTGTCTGATCTCGTTCACTGGTGCTCGCTCAGCAACTGCGTTGTCGGGACGTCGTCGCCTTCCCGAGCCACTTTCCAAGACAAAAAACCATTACCTCTCGGATACATTTTTTTTCGAGGAACCACCTGGTGCCCCGTTGTACATAATTTCGATTACTATCGGTATATGTCTTAGAAAGGGAACGACGGAGGAAGACGACGCGACCGAGAGCCCAGGTGCAGGCCAGACTCGAAGAAACAGCGACGAACAGTTCCGTCTCGATGTCCTCTGCAGCTCCTACCTTTCTCTTGTTTTCGTCTCTTCCGCTTATTGCAAATCTTCACCGCGCATATGCTGAGGATGATGGCGACGATGAAGAAGAGTATACCACCGACGACGCCCGCGGTGATCGCCTTGTGCTTCACGCGAGCCGGCACCGGGAATTTCACCAGCTCGCTGGCGCCGTAATTCGTCGCCGAATTCGCGAACACTTGGAAATAGTAGGTCCTACCACCGACCAGATTCTTCACTGTTTTCGTCGGAGACCCAACATGAAACAGAGAATCGTGAAACGGTCGCTACGTTTAACCTTCCGTTCTCCCCACCATCGCCTAATCGGAAACTCGAACGCAAGGATGCCTTGGAAATTGGCTATCGTCAACAATTCTTGGAGCTATGTTTATGTTTTCAGGATTGTTCGAAGGTCTCGAATGTCGCGCCAATGTCCGAGACACAAGTGTATAAATATCGGTATACTATCCCTTTGCACTCGGAAACTTTTCACCTACTGCTAACTCAAACACACATATCTTTTTTCACATTTTCCACTTATGTATTTTGTCCTATATAATCGCTTTAAAACAATGATATCGTTGTGTTCTCTTAGAGGATACATCGAAATTCTTAGCTGAACATCCTTTCAGAGGGGACAGCCGAGTGCAAAGGGCTACCATATGCAATAAATTGGTTAATAAAACCGAAATTGATAGAGCATTGAGCTTAATTCCTTCGTTCAGTGGGCTGAACTTACCCAAATAGCTGGTTTCGTCGGGTCGGATTTGTCCCTTGTTGAGCGTTTTCCAGGATCCGTCCGTTTTGTATTTGATGGTGTAATATTTAATGAGGTGTTCGAACTTCAATGGTGCTTGCCAGGTCAACAGGAAACCGTTGCTGATCTCCGTGACCGTGAGGTTCCTGGGCGGACCTGGCTTCGGGCCTGGCGATTTAAATCACGTTAGTGTCGAGAAAAACGAAACATCCATCGAGATAGACAAGCTGTACACAAGCTGTACGCGCCATAGAAAATATTTTTATTTCTTGTTAGAATTTTTCTCACAAGCCACCTCCAACCAGAGAAGAAATTAATTTAAAGCTCGAATAGAATATTTGTTCCTTCAGAAATTGACTGTGTTTCGTTATTCGCAACAAGTCCAATTATTTCTACGACAGTTCAAAGTTAGTATCAAGGCAGACTCTACGATAATCGAGGGTGGCAGAAGAAGAGAAGGGTTATGGAGTCTCGACTTCCCTACGTTCGAATCGTAAAATTATACCACTTTTGAAACGACAACTACTTTTCTTAACGACCACTTCGACCCAGCGTTTGCCTAAGCGATGCACGTTCCAGCGCGCGATTCTACGGTTACGGGGCGAAATACCGTCGCTTGGAATTGGGATTACGGGCGCTTAATAAGCCTAACGAATGTATGCCGGAAGTAATTAAGTCGTAACATAATATATGCCAGCCGGTGACGAAAGATGCTGACCTCACGCGTCTCCGATTCCAAGACGTTGCATCAATATCGTTACACGGTCGACTCTCATCGCATTGTGGGATTAGATTATGGCGAACCGTGATTTATTTCACGCCGTTTCGTTTATCACGTTGGCGTAGTACTCGTTAAATTTATAATGAAATTAATAAATGTTTATAACTTAAAATTTCTTTATTTGTTGCATTTGAGTGCAAAGGGTTAACTAATATTAACGTAAATCAATTTTTTTAGTTCTCTATTAGAAGTAATCTACTAAATATTTCTTCAACCCCTCATGTTTCATTTTAATTGTACCAAAGGATAATTTTAAGTATAAACGGTATACTGAAGTTACACAACAAAGTCTGTTAAGTTATATTAATGATTTTACACGGAGCGAGCACGAGATACAAAAAGAGAATCTTCGTTCGAATTTATTAATTCGATGCACAGTGGTTGGGGGTTAATTGTGGGCGCGCGAAAAAAGAAAACGAGCAGGAGGGAGGTAGAGGATGGAGGAGAAACGCAACAACCGCCGGACGCGGAGCCGTTGTTTCCCGTCACGATGAAATTCCCCGGGCATTATTCGCGATTATTTGCGAACGTTAAACAATACCCCGGGGCACAATGCGATAAATTGTCACGATGGAAAAACACACCTCGTCGCTCTGATCGATATTTCTGCGATCGTTTACTGCGGTATTTACAATGTCCGTATTTGTCAACCTCATTTCCGCGAACGTGCACGCCGAACTGAATAAATCGTCGACCGCATACGGTCAAACGACGCACACCGTTTAAAAATAATAATAATACCTTGTTGTTGCACCAAACCCTCTCAGAAAAAATTAATCTTGGACATTCGAAAATTTCCAATCTCGGGGTGTTGGAAAACCCTAAACGTTAATTCCTTTTAGAAACCAAATATAATTTGGGCAAACGCGAAAGGGGGGAAGGGGGTGGAAATATACGCCGAGGGGCGAATCCCTTTCAGCGCGGCCGCCATAAAAATATAAATGGGTTCTCGATGGAGGCGGCACGGCACCTGGGAATAACGCGAATAACCGAAACGTGGTTATTGTATTCGCCGAAAAAGCTTTTTACCGAGGCGAGTGGTCGCAATTAATTCGCGCCGCGGCGAGCGGAAATTTTTGCCCGCCGCGGGCCTGGGATGCGCGCTTTTGTCCGCGCCGTAACCGTTCCGCTCGTCCTCGGTTATAATTTCCAGCGGGTCAAAATATCCATAATTGTTCGCCCGCATCGAGGAATATTTAATCGCGGGCCGCGGGAACGTCGAACCGCGCCATTTTCGGCCCTCCCTAACGAACCGAACACGGATTCGCTCTACGCGACGCCATTTGTGATCTGGAACCGAGCATTTTCCAAACGGGACGACAGTTTCAGCCAAAAACTCTTTATTACAAAAGTTAGACAGAAGATTCGTTTGTTTTCCCATTATTTATAAATCGGTGAACAGCGACAATATTGGTTTGACAACGAAAAAATTGTGTTTTATTCTATTAAAAAAATCCGCGATTACTTAGTCGCCAAACCAATAGTTCGTCTCTTTGATCCGAGGATATCCAATGACCCGAAACTTTAATGGCTAATTCCCGAGACTCATGGGAGCTTAAACGACGCGACGGGAGAAAGGGACGATCAGGACCTTTCCTCTTCCGTGTCATGGTCGCAATATTGCGTTGTTCGAGCGTGGGAGGAACGGAAAGGACATTGAACGCGTAACGGGGGATCTGAAAGAAACCCAACTGCAACAAGAAAGGAATTAACATAACGTAAGCACGCGAAGAACGAAACAAAGCGCAAGAACAGAAAAGTGGCTGAATATTGAGAGTCGAAGAAAAAAAAAAAAAGAAAAGTCGATACCTTTCGGACGAATGATTGGCGGGAACACTGTGTTGCCAGAGGAATCGGTCGGTAATACGAGAGTGTTATAATCTAAGATGTCTGAAACGAGAGAAAACAAAATGGCAGCGGTGAGAAGTCGAGGATGGGGGGTGGTTTGGTCGTGTCGTAATAACTGGTCCGGCTCTGGACCGGGAGGAGATCCTCGCGAATCCGATCCACCGGAATTCTCGTTAAGCTGGCTGTAATCGCGTTACTCGTGGCAGGCTAACGAGTTTCGAGACCGCTGATGCGTGGGCGTCGGCAACGGACGGGGACGGAAAAAGGCAGAGATCGAAGCAAGGGGAAGCAAAGGTCGCTGGAACACGTGTATCCATGCTCGTGCGCGCGAAAGGGCTCGCGGATTATTAGCTCGGAACCTCTGGCCGCCTATTATTTACATGGAAATGGGAAAACGAATGGACCGCGGTCGCGATCTCGCGGAATTACGAATTAACGGGACAGAGATACGTCGCGACGACAGGGTGGGTCTCCATTAGAGCCGTGTACAGGGTGCAACTGAAGGTAATAGGGGTCGTTCGAAAATGCGAAATACAAATTTTTTGAAGGAAAATAATTTTGGGGGGCATATTTCTTTAAAAAATGAGCTTACATTATTTCCAAAATAAACGGTCCATATAAAAATTGAAAATTGTAGACTGGTTTGACACGCAGTGTACTAAATTTTTAGCTCGACTAACTTTTCCCATAGAAATTATATTTTTACAATTGATGCAGAGAACAGTCCTTCTAGATACACAAATATCGAGAACTGTGAACCCGATTTTCGGGAACGACGGTGACTTTTCGTGGTCGGAAGGGCCGTGGGATGTCGAAGGGGGCGTTCGGGCTCCAAAGGAGACGCAACCATAGAGATTTACGAGGGCGTAAGCGGCGAACGAAAACGCGGGGGAGGTAGATCAGTCTCGTAGCCGGCGTCCGGGGCCGAGGACCGAATAAAAATCTGTACAGACGGCGGAGAAAATCGTGGCAGCGTGTGTACAAATGGAAGGCAATGAACCGGCGGATTCGAGGGAAGGAAATAAAAGCGGAAACAGAATGAACGGCTCGATAGGTTTTCCGATACGATAAGTCGCGACGGAAGTCTTCGTTCCCTTTCTCTTCTCTGGCCCTCTTCCTCTCCCTGTCCGGGTTCCTCTTTTCCCCCCCCTTTCTTCGCTCTGTTTCGACCCGGTTCGACTCGTGAAAGGCAGAACCCTCTCCTACGTAACTTTGAATTTCTCGCGCAGAATCGGTATTTTCCCGTGAGCCTCGAGAGGAGAGGAGAGACGATGAGGGCATCTTCCGCGCGAGGCGTCTTTACGGAATCGTTCAACCGAGATTCTTTGTCAGCGAAGCGAGCCCCGCTTTTAAGGAGGAACCCCACGGTCCCCGGACGGTTTTATGGTCGATCGCGCTCGAATACCGGGATCGTCCCTTTGATTTCTGATGCGGCTTTCATTCCGACGTCTGGTTGTTTCGTACGCCTCGTTTCGAACTGTTTCCGCGACGCAGTTGATCGCGACTAATTAATTGGCTACGTCCACGATCGACGATCTTACCGCTTTGATCCGTGGCTGCAGCTTGACCGGCGCTCGAGGATGGAGTCGCTGAGTGTGTCAGTGCCACGTCTTCGAGGCCGAAGCAGATGGAAACAGAGAAGGAAAGATTTTTCCACAGAGGGCGATTCGGTTAGTCGGTTAATACGGATCGTGGAACGTTAGTAGCGTTAGTAATGTTAGTAATATTAGCGAGTCTCGAAAAGGGACAGCTTCCAGATAGAAAATCGGTGGATATTAGCACGCGAACTCGAGCCATTCCACGCCAAATCTTTTCTCAGATATCGCTTTTTCGACGGTTCAAAAAATAACTCGATACCTCAACTATCGAACAGGCAAAGTATATTTAAATATACTCGATAGTTCGTTCGTAAATTTTCATTTTGAATATGCATATGCCCAATCGCATTGGCGTGGAATGCTTTTATCGAGATGGGCGAAATTCTCGTCTTTATAAAAATTTCGAACAGTAAATAAAAGAAAAATATATTGATGTTCTGATGTTCTGATTTATCTATCATTTGAATAAAATTTCGTCCATCTCTGGTCGCCCAGTGGGCCAGAATTAATTCGTAGCACGACAAAAGTAATTGGCCAACTTCGACGAGAGCTGCCGTTTGAAATCAAACTGGAGTGTCTCAATTTTTGCTGAAAATAAAACTCGTATTTGCGTTACACAAAAAGAACAAAGTTACTTGATATTAATTTCACCGACAGATCGAGTATAATTAAAACGCTTAGGCATCGTGTAGAAATATTAATGAACTCCCGGAACATTTACGTGACTTTCTAAATTAATGACTTTTGTCGCGCTAGAAATGAATTCTGGTCCACTGGTATATTGGTCTGCAAAATGTACGGAAAATTCGTCCTAAATTTTTCGTCGCGGTATGTACACTTATTCTAGCGATACAAAAAATAGGAAGTTAAGAAGTGGTCGTTACCAAGCGTCCTGATGGTAATGGCTTTGCTCATCATCCCATCGCCCAAGGCATTCTTCCCAATTACTTGGAACTCGTACAGCGTACCTGGCGTCAGTCTGTTGATCGTCACCGTTGTGCTGCCCGAAGGAGTCACTGGAATCGTTTCCCATTCCGACGTTCCCGCTTCTCTATGCCTGTGTGAAACGAAACGAATTTTTTATTTTCATCGAATTAATCGATACAACGATTTACGGTATATCCAATTTTAATCTGCGAATGCAAACGACTCGTGAACCACATGGATTTTCACGACACCATGACTTCTCTTGGTCTGGTTGTTTCGAATAAGCTTCGAAATATTCGCAAAGCCTTGTTTGCAATACAAAATTGTATTCTAGCGTAACATTTGCGTCACATTGGTCATAGAAAATGCAATAAAGTTTGTATGGTACCCCGTTGGACGATCCTGTATACTGATGGTTCATATAAATTATTATCATATCGTGTATTTGTAGTTATAAATATGCATGATTTGTCGTATTAATTATCATTTTAACGACGTAAAGAGATAGTCCGTTAAAAAATTTCAAAGGACGTTACATTTCTACAACGTGAATATTTCAATATTTCGTTGCATCAAGCGTAGAATTATTAATTTCAAAGCCATTTCACGAAACAAGATCAATAATAAGTAACCATATTTCCGGGAATAACCATGAAATTGGATGATACGTTATTTAAAATAGTATTTCAAAAGTGCTCTCGTCTACTCTGAATTGAATTAGCGCATGTTAGATTAGTCGGGGGTAATTAATTCCTAATTACTCCTCGTACCGCCGAGAAAATAATCTGAGCTCCACCGATGGAAAATGTAATTATCGCGTCCATAACATTTTTAAGTAAGACGAACATCCGATGAATCGTGGAAACTTTCCAGACATTAATGAAGGTTGATCGTGCATTTTCTTAAAACGAGATTCGATTCCCCGAAAAGGCGTGGAAAGTGGACGCTCACCAAATAGTGTAATCCTGCTTGTAGTCCGGGCCACCGGAGTACCCTGGCAGCCAGGTTAGCGTCACCGAGAATTCCGTGGCAGCGCCAGTGACGTTGTAGGGCGCGTGGGGTTGCGTGCCCTCGACGATCAGCTGCGTGGAGGCGGAAATGGTGGCCACCTCGTTGGACGCGATGCATTGGTAGAACCCAAAGTCCGAGCGTCGCAGGCTCTCGATCGTTAAATTCCCGCCGACGATCTTCGCCCGATTGCGCTGTATGGACATGCCGTTCCTCTGCGCAATTGAAATCACGATACAAACGCGAGTCGAGGCGCTACACTGACAACGAACCGTACAACGCGCGTCGCGATATCGAACACCACCCTACTTACAAGACCTTCCTCGTGTCTCGAATTGGAGAAATTTTTATTTGTTGCTTCTTTTGAAACTTGAGGATCTTAAGTGGGAAGTCAAGGTTCAAATTATCGACGGAGATACGTATGATGAAATAGAATGGTAGTCTAGTCTCTAGTTGTTCCTTTTTAACAGATTTATAATCATATTACGTGACTCTAAACACGGGGAGATCTTAAGAATGGATCCCTATTAGGGAAACAGCTTCGTTTGAACAGGAACTACTTCAACAATCGCAATTCCAATAGGAACCTCCTCTGAAGTCGATGAAGATGGGTATTTTCTCCACCTTACTCAATCCATTGACGTTCGTAAGTTTTGGATACCGAAATGAAACATCAGGAACTTTCTAATAGAAACGTAATGTTTCTTCCCCATTAAAATTTCTGCCCGATCCTGTGCCTATCATTGATTGATCCTATCTACCCACCCCTGATCTCGACTAGTTTCGACGAAAGGACGTTGCACCACGATTCAAATATCTCGAATACCAGATCATCGAAGATCCGTGGACCGATACTATTCGAAACGAAGCGTACCCTGTGCCATTGAAGGGTGGGTTTTTGAGTGCCCTCGGCCTCTTGAGCGTCGCAGTGCATCTCGATGGTTTCGCCGACCTTCTTCTGATAAATTGGTTCTGGCTCGAGGGTGAACACAGGTGGATTTCGCACGAGGACCTCCATCGGGCCGGAGCTGCCCTGCGTGCCCTGCGCGTTGTAAGGCGTGCAGGTGTATCTGCCTTGGTGATTCTCGTTGACGCGCGTGAACAACAGCGAGCCATTGTTCATGATAACCGTATCCTTCGTCTGATAAGGCTCGAGCAGCCGCTTGTCCTTCGTCCAGGTCACGTACTGAAGGGGCGGGTTTGCTTTTATGTAACACTGCACCACCCCCGCCAAACGGAACGGCAGGTACTGGACTGTCGGGGTGAACGTGACCTTCGCCGGGTCTGGAAGGAAACGACGCCCAGTGAATATCTATTCTCACGATTTTTCATCCGAATAATTAGTATCATGGGACACATCTATATAAAATAAAAAAGAATTAAAAAAAGTAAAAAGATTATGTTGCCACTGATAGTGAGAAATACTATCGCGTTCACGTAGCTGTTCGTAAACGTTAAAATTGTTTCCAGAGATAGCCAAACACCCTACGTATGCACAGGGTTAAATGAATAAAAATTTTAGATGTTGGGGCGCCAAAGCACTTCGGGATACCAGTTGGGGGTTGGAAAGGTCTTCCATTTGGTGTGGTCGATAAATAAAGGGAACGAATAGGGAATAAAATGGGTTGTCCGGAGAAATGGCGGAACTAATGCTCACATTCCACGTTGAGATAAGCGCTGGCGCTCTGCGGGTCACCGATACCGTTCGTTACTTCGCAGAGGTATTGGCCAGAGTCGTCGGCGCTGACGGGATTGATGACGAGGCTGCCGTCCGTCTTGATGGACACCCTCGTGTCCAGCGCAGAGACCTCCGTCACCGGTGCACCCTCCCGGAACCAGCGAACGGTCACGTTGCCTGGGAGAGCCTTCGCCTCGCATGAGAATTGCACCTTTTCGCCCTCCAGCTTCGTCTGGTTCGTGGGTGGCACCGTGATCACTGCTCCGCCTGTCGACCAACGACGATCATTTAAATATCTTTAGACTTTTCAAGGGTCGTAACGAACATTGCATTTGAAAATTTCTACTCGAAAGTCCACTGTGCAATTTTATTTAAAAACAGTCGCGTCGTTCTTACCGTTCGAATCGTCAGATCCGTGAATAGTAAAAGGTATCGGGAGGATCGTTTTGCGAGGGTGGAATCTAGCGCTTGCAGGCGAGAAAAAAGTAATGAAAGAGCGTCAGAGCGTGGGGTCAGTCATCAACCATCGGTGTCTATCGCGACGGCAGGCTGTCGACGTCAGTCGTCCAGTCGCTGACGCCGGATATACACTGGCCAACCAATATCCTGATCGAAACGATGGGCCCGCAGAAGCTTTTAACTTTAGCCCCCACCCCCTCCCGACGCGAAACGAGATTTCATCGTTCCACAGAGTGAAAATCGGCTCGCTAGACGACGTCGATAAATAAACAAACGCAGAGCGGGATGGATATTCGAATAGACGTCGACGGATCGATGTGGCGGCGTTTCGTGTTTTATCACGATGGTCTAAGAAGCTGTGCTTTACGCGGTGTTTGTAGGAAAGTGGCGTGCCAATCAAATTCCAATTTAAAAATTTGAATCCGAGGACCAAGTTTTAATCGGTTCGTGAGAATGAAAGAAAGAAAGAAGGGGGCGCGTTCGCGCTCGAGAAATCGTCTTTTGCTCGCGACGACTCTTCCCTCCGGAGTCTTCGTAAAAAGGATCAACAGGGTGCATTATATTCTCGTCGATATCCAAGAGGTCTGCCGTGCTCGAAGAATTTTAAAACTTGCGGCTTTCGAGAGGGCGCGCCCGGAGACGGGGGTACAAGTTCGTCGTCTACGAGGATCTTGACGTATAATGGGGGGAAATCGATCACGCCCGACAAAAGACCGAACTTCTCCTCGAGGTTCAGCGGTACTTTCTGCAATCCGATCTATCGTCGCTCGCCGCGGAATAAAGGCGGCTCCAGCGCGTTCTCCGGAACTGTCGCCATCTTCTTTCTCATCGAAGCGTTCGACTTTCATCGCTAATAATAATAATATGCCTTTTACATTATTCTCACGCACTATCAAAATATCCAAGGAATCACACTCCACCGTGTATAGTTCTAAAAAGTGTATAAATGCCAAAATAGGTGAGAGAGGTCAAAGGTCAAGGTTTATATAGAAATCTGATCCCTCATCCTTTAATTTTGAGTCCAAATTACGAGGGAAAGGAATGTTAGGGAAATTCAATGGTACACGAAAATAAATTTCCTTCGCCTAGTCTGGCGACTAGACCGTTTATTCAAATAAAATGAAAAGTAAATAAACAAAAATTAATGAAATTAAAATGAAATATATATTGATATTTAAATTTCGACTACGCCAGGAAAAAAACCGAGCCTGTCTCTGACTCGGGGAAAAAAAACCTGGCTATGGCGTGTCTAGCCGCTATGGCTCTCGTCTCGGTCTTCTGTAACAAAAAAAAAAACCAAGATACGGCTGTGAATACCTGACAACGCTCGTCGCGTTGTCTGACTCGCTTTAATCTGCACGCTCCTTGCTCCGTTTATTGTAAACAGGAGGAGAATTCTGCCACAGCGATACGCAGCGGGGCTAGTGGACTGTAAATTTGTACGTTTCTCGTCGAATCGGGAAACGTTTAATTGCAGTTTGAGAAGGCGAGATTCCAATCTCGATTTTCCCATTACTGCAGGGCTTGGTTATCGCGGGAGCGGGCAACAAGTGGAGGTTGTAAGGCTCCGAATGTTGTCTGCTCCGCGGTTCCTCATCGTCCTCTGGTCCGTACGGGACCCGGTGTGGTGCAGTCCCTTAAATGCGCAAGAAGCGACTGATCGTTAAGGTGCTTACACCACGGTGCCCTTTGAGCGTCGTTCTACGCCTAGTGCCCGTACACACTGGCGGTCAGTAAACGACGCTCGAGCAGGACGAAATTTTCGACCTTGGAGGACGACGATTCCACCCAGGGTATATGCGAAGAAGGCGCCCTATAGGTGATTTTAAGAACCGTGCAATGGCCAACAGAAGATCGAGAAATTCTCTCGATACCTCGTACACGACCACTGATTGCAGCGGTGGCGATAACCAAACACTATTAGAGTGTTAATTTGGTTATTCTCAGCCACCGGTTGCTTTTTGGAAATTTCTTGTAAAAATCAGCGAGATTTTTGTTAATTTCAAAGTTTATCGGTCGAAGCGGCCATCGTCGAAGAAGTTGGGTGGCCAAAATTATCCGTACTTTGATTTCGTTTCCCGCTGGTCCGTCGCGTCCGTTTCTCGACGAACAATGGCGGCGCGCGGTTAGACGCGCGCGAATTGGAAACCGCAGCCGCGAGCGTACCGAGAATCGAGAATTCCGCGACTCCGAAAACGCCGAGTTAACTTCAGAGGACAAAGCAGGGCTATCCTGGACGGGCCAATGAGATTCGGCAAAATTCAGACCGCGCGTGCCGCAATCCAACCGTCCCGGTAAATATTCACGAGACGAATTAAAAAGTTCCGCGTCCGCGACAGCGATGAATTCCAAATTAATTCAACGCGTAATTTAGCACGACTTTATCATCGCGTTAAACGTTTCCCGAACGGAAAAGTGGAACGGAACCTTCGTAGATCCGTAGATTTTTATTTAAAATTATTGTTATCGTTACACGTTCCTTTGTTTCTGTTCTCTCGAACGTTTTAACTTGTCTTTCTCGCAAGCACTAAACGACTTATGTGAACAGTCGATTTTTATAAAAGTTTACAATACCTCCTTAACCCTTAAGATGATTGTCTACAAGTTTAAATTAACAATTATTTAATATTAATACGAATAATTACGAATATTCAGAAGCGAGTTGCTGGGTGCGAGGGTCGAAACAAGGAAAAAGAAGATACAGAAAGTCTTCGTTTCGCGTAAAACCGGGGTTGCGCGTTTAACGATCGTTTTTCGGCAATCTCCGTAAGAGGAAGCGCGTCCCGGCGCGATATACGCTCGAACGGACGGAAACGACGACTCGACGGGGATGAATTTCGGAGTGGAAGCTCGGTAAATATTCAAAGAGCAGATTCAAAAGTTTCACGCCGGCGAGAGGAGCAAGTTCGGCCCTGCCTCGTCGGTTCGAGGATCCTCCGCATTAGTGGCGCGAGTCTGTCGGCGCTGTTTTATACGCGGAGGATGAGAGCCCGTCTACTTTGCACCCGGGGCTCGCTCGTGACTGCGCAACGAGACTCAAACCGGGGACGCCAGTAAGGTTTATTAGTCCGAAACTTTCGTATAAATCTCGCGTCCCGAAAGCCCCGAATACCGAAGCCCTTGGCAGCGGATTTTTCGAAGGTCCGCGCTACGATGAAAAGGCTCCTACAGCTCCCCAAATATCATAATTACCAGCCGATTTTCCAAAGCACGGACTCTGCTACGCTGCAACGTCGAGTAAAAACTATTGCAAGGCGTCTATTCGGCCTAAGATTACCAACGATCGAAATCCGTCGGTCGATTCTCTGCGCGCGATGCATCATTAATTTCGTCGAAACGAGAAGCTCGCGAGAATCACCTGTATTTAAAGTCGTTATGCTGAGCGTCTTCCCCTAAATCGTCGAGTCGTTAGCCGTAGAAAAAGCACGACGCGGATCGGGGGAGAAAAGGAAGCGTGCGCGATGATGAAGACGAATGTTTCCGCGGCCTCGTAACGAAGCTTAGAAATCCGCGGCGCTCGTGGAAAACGAGCCGAGACTGGCACGGGAGAAAAACACCGCCAGCGCGCACGGAGAACGAGACAAATCGCCTTTTAACTCGTCCCATTCGCGAGGAACATCCTAATTGGCCTCCGACCACGACCGTCCTCCGAAACGCCTAACGCTCGAACCGTTTTGCCTAACGCGAATTTTATCGCGAGCAGCCTCCGGGCGAACCCATCGACTTTTGCGCTCGACTGCCCTCAAAATCGATATGGCTGCTTATGGGGATTTGATCGAACGGCCAACTATATACTCCTGTCGCTCTAAACATTTACCACACCTGCCACGAACGAATTTCTTCCGCGTTCGCGACGTCTAGCTTCTTAGTTTTTCACTTGTCAATTCCTACTTTTTTCATTGTACGCAATTAGCAGGTTTGGCTTATTGGAAATTGAAGAAAAGAAGACTGGTAATCTTTGCGAGGATTATAATAGTTATAGTAAAAGGTCTACAGTAAATTAAAAAAAATTTTGCATTGCTTTGTTGAACATTTTAAAAGGTTTAATAATAAAATGAAAGTAACCTGTGAAATACAGAGGGTTCGTGCGACGGTTCCGTATTCCACGTAGAATATAATGGATTCCTAAGGGGTAGTTTGCTAGCTCGTGCCAGGAGAGTCCGGCCCCTCGCGGATGCGATAAGTTTGATCCTTCTTAATTAAAATATGCGACGCGATGGGAACGCGGAAAGTTACATAGAAGTTGAAACGGCTCGACTGGTCAATTTCACGAGCGCCCTGAAGACGTTCGGAGATTAAAAGCGGCGTAAAAGTTATACCGTTACCGGGGACGTTCAGCGGTCCCATCGGGGGCGATTCTGGTTAAACGAGACTTTAAGAACTTCCATAAAATCGCTGGTAAAAGCCCCCCGACCGGCGTAGCTACGACGAGAACCTTTCTTTCGACGGATCCACGGGAATCGGGGCCGATCGATCGATCGACGACGCGATAATCGGTCACGGGAATTTCTTGGAGGGTCGTCGACACGAATCCGGGGAACGCAAAAACCGTCGAGTCGCGACGTGGCATTTTCTGGCGTCGCGGTTATCGGAATTTCATTATCGGAGCTCGATCGATCGTCGTCTACCGAAAATACCCCGATAATTTCTAACAACAACCCGCCCGATAATTGAGCCGTTCATTACGATGGCCGTAAGTCTATTTAAAAGGAAAATGGAATTTCCGCGTGCCTCGATAATTTCGTAATTTTCCCCTAAATGGACGAGCCCCTCGTAAAAACGACGTAAGTCTGTTCGTCGAAAGAAAACACGTTTCTCCGTAAAGGACGATATAAACGATCTATGATCGTTAATTAACAGCGGATAAGTTCTTCCAGCGAGTTTCGAAAGTGACGCGGTGTCGGCGGACGGCTCGACGGGAACCGGAAGGCGACTTATTTCCGACGAACGCGTCCCGACGTCCCCGTTGCGCTAATCCATCCAAAGCGGATTTCAGCTCTCGAGCTTTCTGTTTCAACTTCTCCGCGAGACCCGCTACGGAGTCGTCGCCGCCTCTGTAAAAAGCAGGTCGAGTCAAGTCGCAATAATTTTCCAGCCGCGACCAGTACCGAACAAAAGTTTCGTGCGAACGTTCGACGAGCACAGAGCGAGCAAAGCTCGACGAACGTTCGTCTCGTCTCCATTGCTCGCCATAATCTGCTCTGCAATTTAATTTGGACATTATTTAATCGAATCGAAAGTTGTTAGACGTCAGCATCTCTTTGTAAAAAACTCTGATTGAAAATAATGTGTCAAGCAGCTCGGAAAGCGAGGATGGGATTATTTTGGGAGCTAGTTTGGAAACGAAACGAAGCTTGCGTTGGCAGCCACTGTGCCGAAGATTACGACACGGCTTCAAAGGGACAATGCGCAGTTATTACGATCCTCCAATGGGTTAATCTTCGGTGCAACAAGACTCGTGTCTGTCACGTTTCCAGCTGCATTGTCTGACCGATTATCACGTTTCCGAAACGAAAGCGGTGTTACGAGGGTTTTTGTCGCGGCACGCCCGCGAATCGACTGGATTACAGCCACCCACGAACCGCTTTTAATAGCTTCCAGTATCACTAGATATTTTTCAATTGGAATTTTCTTCCATTTATTCGACAAGGAATCGAGTTTCAAACCTCTACAACGTCATAAATTGGGATTTCTTAATACCCACGTATACTTCGACTCGCGTGAAGAAGGTGCAATTAGCGTTGCTTCGCGTGTCAACGCCTTGGTGCGCCCGATCATAAGATCCTTAACATGTAATCACCCGTGGTCACTTCACCACCAAGAGGTTTAAACCTACCATTACCTCCAAAGGTTCCCATAAATAACACCTTCTCGACTCCAAGCGCTATTGCAACACTCTCGCGTATTTTTCTCCCAAGTCTATATTTTTATTCAACGACTTATCAAGGAGATTTGGGAAAAAGGAGGATAGGGATTTAAAATCTTCGCGACGTGGACGAATTAAGCGTGTAGATACTCACCAGCGATAATAACGCGGGCCGTGTGACTGATCTGGCCCTCGCCGTTACGCGCGATGCACGTGTAATCCCCGATGTCCTCGTTCTTGATCGTCGAGATCCTGAGCTCGGTGCCGTCGTTGAATATCCCGATGGTGCTCGACGGCTCGACCGGATTCGCGTCCTTGTACCAGAGGATTTCCGGCGTTGGCGTGCCCTCCGCCTGGCAGTTCAATATTATCGCGTCGCCCACGTTCACGTAGATTATCTCCTCGGGCGTGATGCTGAACTTCGGCGGTGCTGCGGAAACAAACCACGCGTTCTTATCCTCTCGTGCAGTTCTCGACGCCACGAACGAATCTAGTGAAATTGAAAGAGATCGGTCCAAAGAGGATAGACCAGCGTACCCCTCGATCGACGTTACAACCCCCTTGTTTCATAATTACAATACTCCTACTCATCACCGGTAAATTCATCGCTCGGAAACAGTTGTCGCTAAATATACAAGTTATGCAAATTAATAAAATTTACATTTGCGCGTTTGCTCGACACGATGGAACTATTTACAGAATGTTTGAATATTTTTCGATCGTTTCGGGACACTTTTCACGCGAGTAGGGGTCGTCGAACGGTCGAAGAAGAGGCCGCGACAGCGTCGAGACGATGCATTACTTCGTGGAAACGGCATTAAGGGAACAATCAAGCCCTCGAATCGCGCCAACGCTTAGAAAACGCTTCCGCGGAGCTCTCTTCGAACGTTTTTATCTCCGATGAGTTTCCCCATTCGGCAGGAATCACGCTGGTCCTTCAACGATCCCGACTGCGGCACAAAGGATCGTCCATTTTCGCCGCGCAAAAGCGTCGCTCTTCGCGGCGTATTCGAGAACAGAGAAGAATAAAGAAAGGAACGGGAAGCGAATCCGCGACGGGAGACAAGAAAATTCAACGAAATGTTACCGGGGTAGCATCCACGAGGTCTCTCGAGCTTTACGGGGCTCCAAAAATTATAATTTTCTCGATTCATCGACTCTTTCAGCCAACCGCTGGCAAATTTAAAGGACGCGCCTGAAAAATGAAATCTACGGATTTCTTTGACAAATACTTCCCGGAAACAAAGAACTTACATGCTATAGGTTCGATGCAGAATCGTCATAGTATTCTTTTTTTTTAATTTTCGGTTCATGCAGGAGTGAATCGGTGTCGTAGCCGGGGGTTAATCGAGTAAAGAAACAAATTCGCAGTTTGCAAGGTATACAGCCGTTTGGTAGGAGGTGGAGCGCGGGAGGTACGAAAGAACGAGCGGAAGAAACGAGGCGGACAAAGAGCCGAGGGCGAAAACACGGGCACGGAAGTAGGGGGCAACAGTTTACGGGTGTAACGCGAGCAAACGACCGGGCAGAGAGACGACTTGAAAAAAAAAAGTACAAAGGGAGAGCTGAACGCTTTCGCTGGCCGAGTGGTTCTCTCTTTGACGCCGCTGGCAAATCCTTAGTCGTCGCAATCGTCGCCGCTGACGTTCCACCGTCATCCACGACGAGGGACGTCGTCGAGTGTGGCCGTGGGCACGACGAAGACGAGCGTACCAGCCACTCGGGGGAGAACGCGAGCACGTGGGAGGGGGGCGGGGGGGATACGTCGGAGGCGTCGACGAGAGGAAAAAGGAGAACGCGAAATTTCCTAAGCCATCTAAATGTTTCTCTTCCCCGGGGGCCGTTCGTCGTCGTTTATGGCCGAACAAAACGCGGCAATAAGTTTTCCTTTCTACGCGACCGCCATTTTTTTTGTAACCCCCCTCCCCCCCCACCTCCGTCTCCGTCGTTCGGTTCAGCGACCCCGTCGACGACGTAGTCGACGTCGCGTCTACGTAACGCGTAAAACTTTATCGCGTCGACGAAAGAATTGAATTCGATTCACCGTGAACGACACGCCTCCGTTTCTCTGTTTCTCTGTTCTCTTTTGTTCTCCTCACACACCCCCGCTTCCCTGTTTCGTCACGCCCCTTATCAGCGACGCTTACCGGATTTTCTTCTCGATTTTATTCCGCGAGAGAAAACGCGAATCGACGCCCGTAAAAAATTTACAGGCCCTTGTAAAATGGAAGGAAAGTGGCACGAACGATTTTCGAGTTTCCGATAAAATTGCACGCCCCCTCGTCGCGGGCGTAAAACACTTCTTAAGCTTTCGGGGGTAATATTAATGAGACGCTCCGGGCGTACGACCGACGCAACTTCGCCAACTTCCGGCCGCGAAACGGACGGAACTTTCAACTTAAACTACTTGGCCGCGCGAACTCGTCGGGGACACCTTCCCCTATTACTGTAATTAAGTATTTTTTAATCGATATCGCGAGACACCGTGCGATTCTCGTTACTCGAGGCGAACAGTACACCCGCCGCCATCTTCCACCGTCCCGGAGGAGAATTCTTCGCGAACGACGACGACGACGAAGCTTCCGGGTACAAGACGCGGATAATAGTATTTGGATACTATTAGCGTCGGCCGACCAATTAAGGGTCGCACGATTAGGCTGGCTAGTCGTGCAGAACGTTCTGCACGGTTCTAATGGGTGTCCTGGAAATCGTGGCACGGCGGTAAAAAAGGGTCTCGCGAAAAAAAAGTAACGATAAAAGCACGCTCGAGTAAATGAGAATTAATTGTTGGCGGTACTTTCGTTCCCATTGTACGTGTTTAAAATTACCTAATGAAATTTTTCCTTTGTCTCTGTTTCATCGTTATTGTATTTTTTACAATACTGTATTCCATATTTTCAATTTTTATAATCGATTTATTTTCTTGTGTCCCGTTTCTTTTATAAGGAGTCGCTTCTTCGTCGACCGTGCTACAATTTAACCGACACCCTTCGTGTCGGATCAATGATAGAATAATACTGTTCTCTAACTATTTCGACGTACGCGTATTGAATTATTTCTAAAATAAACGATGTAATCGTATTATCTAGACGATCTATAAATTACAAAAATTTAAAAGAAAAATATTGAGAGTAAAAACTGTGTTTGGTAGAACCACAGACCTGATATACGAGCAGACCTTATATTTCTAAATATTGTGCACCAAAATGCGCGTAGTTTGCCTTTTGAAACACTAAAATCCTCCATTTCGTTCAAGAGTTATGATATTTTATACATACGCATGAAATTTCGGGGAGACATTTTTGTAAAGAATTTTTTTTCTCGAAACTGAGTAGGATTTCGGGGGTATGTCTATTCACCAAAAATGATTGTAATTGACCCCCGCAACTGAAAATAATTTTTTTAGAACGATTTGAAAAATTTTTTTTTCGTCGAAAAATTTAGGCACCTACCCCCTGTCGATTTTTCTTAAAAATTACTTTTTCATTTTTAGTAATGTTGTTTGACGCCCTACAGAAAAGTTGTCTAATACTTTTTTTGTAGGTATCCATGAGCTCTACTTCAGAAAAAAGTTTCATTGAAATATATTCACAATTGTAGGAGTTATGGCTGTTTGAAAATTGGACCATTTTTATGGAGTTTTTCTCATTTTGCGGGGTCAAGGACCAACTTTTCGAACATTTTTGCGTTGTACATATTCTCCATCAAAATACGCGTAGTTTGCTTTTTTAAACATTAAAATCGTCCAATCCGTTCAGAAGTTATGACGTTTTAAAGATTCACATGAAAATTCGGGCAGACATTTCTGGCCAGAAATTATATTTTCGGTAAGGAATTTTTTTCTCGAAACTGAGTAGGATTTCGGGGGTATGTGTAATGACCAAAAATGCTTGCAATTGACCCCCGGAACTAAAAATAATTTTTTCAGAATGATTTGAAATTTTTTAAAATCACCTCCGAATTTTCAGATCGGTATGGCTGTCAAGATTTGGCAATTGTGCCACAAAAATCTATAAGGTATAAGGTCTACGCGTACATCTCGTTTGTGTTAGAACATCGTATCGCCGTCGAGCGAAGAAAGGAAATGAAGTTATCGTCTAAAGAGTCTTCGAAGACGTTGACGCGATGGAAGAGTACTCACCGTGGACGTCCAGGTGGAACCAGGTACCATTCTTGTGACTGTTCGGCGACCTGTTGAGGAAGACGACCTTGCACTCGTACCATCCTTGATCGCTCTCGCGGATGTCGGTCAGGTTGAGACTCGCCACGCCGAACGGTGAATTCGGGCTCACCCTCGAGACTCGACCTTCGTAACCATCGCCACTGTGGGTCGGATACGACTCGTACCATATGTATATCGGTATCTCCTGCCCCTTGCACCAACACCAACACGCAACATAAACGAGGGATCGCCATGAACGGGTACATACTGGTGCGAGACACGTTCTTCGGAATTGCGCGTCGAGCTTCGATTTCAAATTGCTACTAAATTCATCGTCACCGCGTTTCTCGAGTCCGTGCTCCCCACCAAAAATGGATCCTCGAGTTCAATGACTCGATGGTCTTTCTTCCGGAGGACTCAGGCACTCGGGAAACGCTGGCTTTGCACCGAGAACTCGAGTGTGATCAGAATCTCGATGGTACGTTCGCGACGTAAATATATTGGGGATGTAGAATTTATGCAAACTTTCGTTAGTAACACCAAACTATTACAAGAGTGCAAACGACTACTTAAATCAATACTATATTCGCTAAAATTACTCTTAGAAACCTAATCCCATATGACACTGCATTTTCCAGAAACGAAACTATGAGGAATTGGCTTCGAAATAATGAAAGATATTATTTATTATTTACATCGCGAAACGTTCTCGAGATCTCGAGGCAGAGTTCCGGGCATTCGCGAGACAGAACACGACGAAAACTCGCGTTTCCCGCGATCAAAGGATAAAAATACCAAGTCCAAGACTCGCTCGCACCAGCTGCCGGGATAATGAAAATGACAAATGACGAGACAAGGGATGCAGCGTGTGTGAAGAGCGGGAACGATCTACGAGCGGCCGCGACTCGCCCGTCGTTTTGGCCAGGTGGGCAAAGGTGTCTCTCGCGTACGGCAGAACCTAACGAGCACACGCGATCTCTGATCCAACGACGTCGCCGTAGGAGGGATCCTCTGAAACTTTCATGCTCGTTACGTTCGCCCGGACGGGAGGACACCCCGCGACAACTGTCGTTTTCCATGCAAGACTCTGCTACGGCGAACAAAGGAGTCCGATGAAATAGTAATCCCCGGGTACGTGCGTGGGCGAAGGAGAGCGCTGCTTTCAGGGGGGGAGGGGAAGGAAAATTCAGGGGGAAAAGAGTACACGACAAGTCTCATGCCATGCGTGCGAAACGTGCCATGCAGAGGGGATCGTCGATCGTCTATACACGAATTTAGAAAATGGGCCTTCGGACAGCTCCTTTTTTTTGCGATTCTTTCAACGTTTCCCCATCTTAAGTCCTTGGCAATATTATTCCAGCGATTGGAAAATTTGTGCCAATTGCTTGGAGTACCAAAGAAAGTGAACTAAACAAATTCTAGAGATTAATTTCTAATTGATCAGAGGCTACGACAGCTTTCGAGAGTTTGTAAGACGCAACCATCGTCCCCTGTTTTTGAACGTTAGGTAGAACGATGGAAAAATACAAATTGGCGTTTACACGTTCGTTATCGGGGATCGATGATCGTCGTATAGCGGGTGGCAGAGACTGACACAGATAGGAGTGCTAGAGGCATCCGTGCAACGGGGTCGATGCATTCGACGAGAACGGAAAAGCTTCCTCGATCGGTCTCAGGTTATTGTTTCCGTGCGTTTCGAGCGAGATGGAGTAGTAAAACGGTTGCTTTACGAACGCCTCGTTGATTCGCTGTTCCTGGAAATTACGAAGCCAGTCGAACGGTGGCCGGGCGCGTGCACCGAACCGAGTTCCTCGAGCACGTGCATTAAAATGGCCGACGCTCGACGCATGTACAGAAACGGGCGCCTGGGTAATCGTCCGCGTTAACCCTTCGACGCGTGCACGATTTATAGAATTCTAGCCCCCTAGCTACGCTAACGACCGTTCTGACTCGTTTCTGTAATCCTTTCGGTACCATTTCGAACGTGAACGTAGAAACAATCGATATTTTTGTAGATTCGATACGATTATTATATGTACTCTTCGAACGAGAAATAGTTCCCGTTCTCGTCGAGCGATACTTATCGGAATTTGCCACTGGTGGCGAGAAATCGTTCGCAGAAACGACGATCTGGCCGTTCTACTGTCGTACGAAGAAGCGAAAAAAAGAGGAACGGTGAGAACAGAAGGAAAAAGAACAAGTCGAAGGAGCAAGGAAACTCTGTGAGGGAAACGTGTCGTGACGATCGTACGTTGGCCATTGACTGCCCCAGTTGACGGTTTCTATTTCGAGCTGGCCTACTTGCGGCGACGAACGGCGTCGTCGCCGGCCGGCGTCGCAGTCGTCGGCGCTCGCAAACCGCGAACCGCAACGATTTCAATATTATTCTACCTCGGAGTCCGCGGGGGACTCGTTCGATATCGCGCTCCCTCGCTAACGTCCCGCGGAATAAACAATGAGCGAGCGCGTTCCCGCGTCCCGATGTCTCGAGAAAAAAACAATTGGTCCTGCCTTCCACTCTAAAAACTCCTTTGGCCGCGCGCGCGGTTCGCTCAGCCGCGACGGGGGGATGAAATTGAATGCCGCGCGGAGTTCTTCGCATGCAACGCTTCCGGTTTCCCGCTCGTTCCGCGTTCGACGGAACAAAAGAGGGTGCGGAACGCGACACGCATCGGTGCTCGACCGCCGTTATTTTATCGAACATTTTCTACTTTCCTGCCCCCCCCCCAGGTGCTCCCACGTCGTTCCATTTCTTGCGAATAAATTAATTTTAATCGAATTGCTCAGCCTTGATCCTTAAAATTGAATTTACTTTTCTTACTTTTTGTTCTATATACTTTGTAATTTTTACGTTTTGGATGGTCTATGAAATTATTCGTAACGGGGTATTATCTAGTTAACTAAATAACTATGTGTATTTGATTTAAGTTTTTATCATCACAGATGTATATCGTATGTATGTCGTGGGTTTCTACTCCCAAATAAATATTATATAACATGAAAAGAAATCCCTAAGTCCCCCAAGAACAGGTGCATTTTAAAATAAAGAGAATAGCGTATGATAAGGTGAAAAGAGGAAGCGAACGATCTGCGATCGAGAGTGTAGACGCGATAAAAATTTCGGGGTTGGAGAGAGGCGTCGCGACGAGGGTGTTGCGAGGGAGAATGCACGAAACTAGGATAAATTACTGGTCTGAATGGCACTTTCGAGGAGAGTAGGCCGAGCCCAGCTATTTTCTCACCGTACCCCGGCGCAACTCTGGGTTTTTTTCGATCTACGAACTCCGGAGACGAAAGATGGGAAAGAGGAAAAACAAGCTTTCCCTCCTGCTAGGATACGAGCCTGAGCGGAACAAGTCGTGCTCTCTCGCGCGAACGCTCCGCCGTTTATACCTACGCCGCCCATGTAGGTCAGGTGACTGTTTTATTTTCTCAGTCCATGAGTTCTTTTGTCTCGCCACGTTCTATTAGGTTGGCGCGTAAGCGAAATGCCGTTTTTATAACGTTTGAATCCCGTCCCACGACGATGTAAGTTTAACGACGTTTCGTCGTTAATTGTCGCGCTCGTCCCATTAAGGGGAGACATTTTTTTAACACCTACGCGCTTGGTGCTTTCGCCATTTCTCTTTTCCGTGCAACCACTTATCCGTGATAGTTATTACAGAACCGAATACAAGACTAAACTCGAAATATTTCTCAAAAAATCACATCTAGAATTACATTATCTCTGTGATATTCAGTGACAAAGGAATAAAGGCGTTCGCAAAATAGAGCGGCAAAGACCAGAGTCCCTGGGATGGACCCGTCACCGTCGACGGTGGTTCGCGTTAACCCCAGAGATCCACCCTCGAGTTTCGCAGCCCCCCTAGAGGGTGGAGGAACCTTTCGTCGAGGAACTTGTCAACGAGAGACGAGGGTCTCGTTTTCAGCGATCCTCTTCGAAGAATGAATCTCGATGATTCATGTCGTGGCTCCCTGGCAAAGAGGACGACACGAGCCGAGGAAATAAAACGGCGTTTGGAAGATACCCAGGAGCCTCCTCTAGGGAGGAACGAATCGCTTTCCATACGCGCGAGTTCGCCCTGAGAACGATGGAGCGGATGCAAGGAACGGAAGCCGCATGCGGCACGTGTTGCGGAAATTTTGATAATTCATCGCCCTGGCGAGCAGAACGTCCCTTCGTCCCCGGTTCTTTCGCCGGGAGATGAAGGTTCATATATTTAAAGGGGCTCTCTCGTGTCCTCCGGAGATCGAGCGGAACTCCTAGCTAACCGAAACGGGTAAAATGTTAACGAGGCGAGAGCCAGCGATGGCGACGAGCGCGCCTCGAGCACGATCAAACGTGACTCGTTGGCGATTCATTCCTATTTTAGGGTCAGAGAATATAATTATAGAGTATTCGTTCAGTCTCATGATTTTTACACTAAAACCGATTTAAATGAACAATCATTAGAAAGTCTAAAATTATCCTTCCAACGTATTGTAAATTAATTTATTTTGTTAAATTTTTAAGCGATAATGTTTGACTATCATGGTCCTGCCAATGATATTAATCGATCACGTGTTTTGGAACGTTAGGTAGAACGATGAAAAAATATAAATTGTGTATTTTATATCCACGTAATTATAACCTGCTTAAATTTATTTATAATGGCTAGGAGATATCGATCGCGCGGCGACTCGAAATAACGCGGCCGCGAGCTGCTCTCGATCGCGTCGAATTTAAGTATAAATTGCTTCTGGCCGTCGGGATCGCTACGGCGTTAATATTAATCGGGCGGTTCGAGGGCGAGATCTCGCCGTCGGAAAATCGAGAACGTTGCAACTTCCGGGCGCCGTTCGATATTTACCCCGTACGCTTTGTTTCAACGTCCTGACATTCAAAAGTTTTCGCCCGGCCTGTTCGCGGCGGAGTCGCGGGGTCTGTGTTCCGCGTGGAAATTCATTAACGTGGCCATTCCACCCCTGCCCTCTGAAGGAGGAGGAGGCGGCGGAGTTCTTTCGAGAATCGTCGGAGCAAAGCCGATGGAGTTCGCTCGGAAGCGAGAAGAAAGAGCAGGGAAATTGTTCCGGCGCTGGTTCGCGAAACTTTCTATTTACGCGGCAACTTCTCTGCCCGTTTCCCTGACAGCGGTAAATCGATATCGTTCTTTTAACTCTTTGCTGTACGACGGATCGCGTGACTATCTGGGAGAACGTTCGTTCGAATCGCGAGCATTCGCCATCTTGAAAAATATATTTTCGTGTTGGATAATCGCTGCTGACCGCCAATTTTTTATTTTTAATTTATCGAATACCGTGCATAGACTGTTGGAGAAAGCTGAGAGGCTTTCTTTGCCGGAGTGCGTTCAGATAATTCTCGCCAGCTCTTCGTGGAAGCCGGGTTACAGTCTAATTAAACGACGGAATTTCGTGAAACTCTCTTGGTTAACGCCGCAACTTCGTCGATTCCGCGAGAACTTATTACGAGGACACAGCTCTCGCGGGAGAACAATTAACGCAACGACACAGGGAGGAACTAATACGCCAAGTACCTCGGAAAGGGTTTGCAATACAAGGAGGATCAGTGTTGTGAAACGACGACAACGGGAGAGCCAAGTTTCTCGATGAATTTCATTGCACCCACGCTTCGCGAACTCGACTTGTCCTTATCGTCGGGTTAATGGTTTCATACGTTTCTTCGGATAATTCACTGGCACGGTTGGTAATCGCGCTTGAACAGCAGTATAAATAATAACATTCGAAGCTTGTCTAATGGGAATATTCGTAAAATATATCAGTAATGAATTATTCGAACAGTTCTACTGGAAGCCTTCAGTCTGACTTCGCGTCGACCATTTCTACTTGCGCGCCACCTCAAACGACACTGGTTAAACAGAAATATTGAAGTATCAATAATCGAATAGTAACTAAGAACGATATTCAAGGCGAATAACAATCTAAAATTATTATAATATCGACGATCTTTGAGTGTGAATAATAATTTCTACTCTGGAGCCTCGAGTTTGACTAAACGTCGACCCATTCTACTGGCCAGATGTCGAAATCAGGCGAGGATTGCTGTCGCTATGATCGTTCGAATGGATCGCGTTTCGTCTCGATTTCGAGCGGAAGCATCGATGAAACAGGTTTCGCGGGTCAGGTCCCACTAATTATCTCGTTAGGCGGCCCCCAATCTCGAGGGGCAGCATTAATAGCAACAATGCTGGAAAAGGGAGGACGAAGCCGCCAATTAGCGAACATAACGAGCCGCGAAGCCCTGAACTCGCGATGCAGGCGAAACAGAAACGACCAGAACGCGGGGAGGGGGAGGGACTCCAGGCTGGAATCCGCACGTGGAATCGAGCGTCGAGGTAGGGGTTTAACCCTGACACAGTTGAGTAGTTCAACTCGGCCTCCGTGCGCTCTGCATTATGCATGTAGACCTCCTAACCCCGTACGGTAACACGCCCCTGCGTCGCTGGGAACGATTTAGGGTCGCGGGAGCCAGAGACTCTGACACGTTGCTGGAGAGCATTGTATGTTTAAATAGAAGTTGTCGCGCTGCTAGGCCACCTCTCTGTAGACAACGTTCAACGACAAAGAACCGTGCTGTAAATATTTCGTGGAACCCTCGAGCTGCGCCGTAAATAATCATTTGCATGTTACGCTTGACGCATGCAAGCTTCCAGAAATTATTTCATATTCATGCGCCGAGGCGACGCCTCGACTTCCAAAACCGAAGCAAAGCCTTTAATTAGAATTAGGAATTAGTACTTTCGGTTAATATTTTTACCGATTTCTGGGGCTCGAAACCAGACGAGATTCGAGAATTATAAAATGGCACCGAAAGTCCTCGTTTTCGAGAAAATCTTCAACCGAAATTTTCTAGCCTCCCGAGTTACTTCTATTCGGTAAAAACGAAGAATCGTCGACGTGGAAGCAATTTTCCGCTCCGAATGTACCGCAGCGGCGCCGGAAGTCCCGGATAATTCGCAATTAATAGGGAACGCGAATGTTCGAGGAGCGTCTTTCCGCGCGGAACTTCGAAACGCATAAAAGAAGGACGTCGGTTCTTGTTAATATGCAGATCGGTTCGAGTTCGATCTTCCGCAGGCGGGGAATGTAAATTCGGTTCGGTGCACGGTCAGAGAAGCCTGTTCCGCCGCGGACGCGCGACGAGGAAATCTTGTTACGGCGCAGAGAGGAGTGGTTCGAGGCGGAATTAATTTTATAAGCGACGTAATAAAGTCCCCCCCTCCGGTGCAAGTTATCGAAAGTTGTCCAACGGCGGTACAATTTAAATTTTCTTCGTAATCCGTCGCGAGACGCTGGACCGCTTTGAGATCGCCGGGACGATGGTCCTTGCTCGAACGCGACCGACGGAAGTACGAGATAATCGAAAGTTCGAAACTCCGAAGCAATTAAAGGGAGGGGATCCCCACCGGGGACAGCGAATAATTACGTAATTATTGGAATTTTCTTTTAATGAAAACTTTCGGAAATATATACGTAGATTTTCGCGGACAGGTTTACCGACTTTTAAATTGAATTCTACGAAGCCTGATCTCGTTCGCCGTTCCCAAAAACCGAAGGACATTTTATAGAAATAACCATGAGAGGTAGTTTCTAATTTTTGGTAAAAATAAACGGGGGAAAATATATGTGATTATGCTGTAAAATAAATCCTAGATAAATATGCGTTGGAGATTTTCGAATTGCAAAGGGTCTTAAAAATCAGCGATCGAGGCGTAAAAGCGTCGTGAACGCTCGTAGGTCTGCTGGACGAGATCGATGGTCCCGAGCAACGCGGAATATAAATTCTTACGGCTTGGTTTGGGGAAAAATTCCTCGCGGAGAAGGTTTTGCGGTCGTCGATGCGGCGCTTTGAGAAACGCTGCTGCTCTCTCGCGTTATCGATTGTACGTTAGCCGGTTAACCTGTAGTTGGCTTAAAAATAGGACAGCTTAAAAATAGTAGACCACCCCCGCGCGGGCAGCTTTACATTACATAAACCACGCCGCGGGCCATGTTCAACGAACGTACGTGGAGGGATGTGCTTTGGCACCCGACGTCGCTGGCCCCGAGCTATTCCTCATCTCCATTCCTTCCGTGCACGTAGGGCTGCAGGACATATCCACCCCTTAAGCCACCCTCCTAGCTCGAATGTCCCTGGAACTCGATATCCGGAGCGGTTCTGTCACCGTGCTTTTACCAAACGGTTACGCCCTTTGTTTTCTGGCAAGAATCGCTCGATCTCGAACCAGAGACGCGAAAGATTTAACGGAGCCCATCGATTACTTCCAACGTGTCGTTAGGGCGATGGATCGAGGAGGGGATGAGCTCGAGCCTAATATCGAGCCGGTTCCAATATTCGAGTTCCATGGGGACAATAAATAATGTTTCGATTTTATGAAAAATTTCTTTTCCACGTCGTGTAAAATCTAGTTTCTAAAGCAAGTCCCACACGCTATGAGGCACCCTGTATTTCCCCAAACTTACGAATTTCTCCAGAAACAAAACTCAGAAAGTGTTAGGATGAATAGTAATAACGAAGTAAAATTTCCTCCAGTTCTTGGAGAAAAAACCTAATTACCGACTGGTGCTCGAACGACTTCCACTCGCCCCAATAGCCGGAGTCGCCGGGATTTGCATTTCCTTGTTGTTTACGCTGTCGGAGAGGAGAGGGGGGAGGGGATAATTAACCCCGCGGCGCCGGGACGAAAAAAGGACGCCACAAAGTCGCCGGACCCAGGGTTTTTATTCCTCGTTGCGGACACAACGAGGACGACGCCGAGGGAGCAACGAGGGAAGAAAATATTCGGGACCTCGGATGGGAAACCTGCCAGGTTGCGGGCAACTTTCGCCAAACCTCTACGAAAAGAGGGTGTTCCTCGAGGGGCTGGGCGATGGGACAGGGACCAGGAGTCAGGTTTCCAGGACAGAATGTCTTCCCGAGCGGAAACGCCGAGAGAAATTCAATTGCGAGCGGACAGAGTTCCTCTTTTTATCCGTCGAGGCGCGTACCGGAGTGTCGCGCGACTATGAACCTGCCCAACGTGAGCTCCAGGATTCTCAGGATCTGAGATTTTACCAGATAAAAACGGATCTAGAGACTCGGTGAATTTTTTAGCTGGTCATATCGAGTAAGAAAAGAGATTTAATCGTTTTAGTTCCAGTGCAAAAGTTCTCGTCACCCATATATGGATAACGTGGCAGTCAAAGTGTTGAATAAGTTACGAGTCTCGACATCAATTTTATTTTGTGTATGCGTATTTCTATATTAGATTGTTTATGTATGAGCACTGTTCTCTACCTCGACTGTAAAAATATCATTCGTGTTAATAAATGGAAAAAATAATGGTTCGAGTGAATTTTTGTTTTAAAAGAACTTCGAAATAACTGTTTGTGGCAAGAAGCATGGTGGAAATATTTTCAATTCAACGCTTAACGAGAGACAGCAACGTTGTTTCAGCCCCTTCCCGGCGTCGGTGCAGTGTAAATTCCATTTGCTCGTTGCTCCACGTTTCCCCGAAGTGGACGTCCCTTCGCAGGGAACATTTCCTTTCGGTTCCCCGGCAAAAAGAAAATTTAACGGTGTCAAGTGTTTCGGACCGCGCTGACCATTGCACTTGTCCATTACGTCCGCCACGTTCCATGAATCAACGAACAAATGGGGCGTGTGCTTATACCGGAAGTAATCGAAAGAACGTTACAATTTATCGTTACGCGTTTCAGGGAATTTACCGCCGCCGCGGGGAGATTACTTTGGACATATTTTAGATTAACCCTCGCAATATCGAGCCCTTTTCTGTTACGGGATCCCCGGAGTGGAGGAAATTCCTTTACAATCCCCGAATAAAAACCAATCTTCATGTTTGAAACAGAGTAACTAAAATTTTTAATCATCACTAAGCTCAGTGTTTATTGCAACGAAAGATTCGACTGTCGAGGGACGTTTAAGGGATTAATTTTTCAACTCACTATTTTTTTAGTATCCTCCGGGTATTTGGATTAGGGTGGGCGGGTAAAATGCTCCGTGTGCATAATTATTGCCTCGGGGGTGTGTAGAAATATGATCGAAAGACCATCACTATTGAAAACTTTGGCGATGGTCGCAATGGCCACCATAACGGTCAACGTGTCAGCCCCCAGATCTCCCTACGTGTCCATCCCCTTTCCCAGCCACCCTCTTGCGACTTTGTTTCTTTCATTCCCACTCTGGTCGTTCCGTGTTCGCGCAGTTGACTCCTGTCTCCATTTGTTTCATTAAATTACGCTACACTCTGCGCCGTCCGGCGGTCTCTCCCTCGCGACTGAAACGTCCACCCTTCCCAACGGTCCGTCAACTGGTCATCCCCTTTCCACTCCCCACCCCCAAACGTCTCTCGACCCCTTTGGAAAATAAAAGAGCGCGACGAACAGGAAGAGAAACTCGCCTCGTTACCCGCGCTCTGTTGCACCCCACCCTCGGGCATTAACACATTTTTCCGCGAACGTTTATTTATTTTCTTCGTCCATTCTTCCTCCCCCTCTCGCTTCTTTGGCAATTCCAACGCGCGTGGCCAATCGTTCTTCCGCGTCTGCCTTAATTGGTCGCTCGTCGACCTCGAATTTACGCTGCAACCCCCTCGACCCTTTCCATCAACCTCGACGAGCCGCAAAAATTCCGATTTCAAACTTTCGGGGGCTGCTGTGGTCCTCCAGAGGAGGGAAACTATTTTTTCATTGGCTATAATTCGGCAATATATGGTAGAATAGTAAACACGTCTTAATCAACGCATTAACGACGGGTGATTTTAACGATACAGAATTCCTTCAACAATTCAGGAGTTATATGCGGATAATATTAGAATCTTTTTCTTGTGTTATCGGAGAAATTTTTAGAAAAACACACGCTTGTCGTAAAACGAGAATTCTCGTTTCCCGTTGGTAATGTGTTAACAGATAGCTTGTAGAGTATTTTTAATAAAGTGCAAGTTTACTCTCGAGCAAATATGAGTTTGACTATGTTAACCATACCGAGAAGCAATTCTGCTTCTCTTTGTTTGAATGTGTAGAGTTTTTAATTAAAAAGTTTTTGTTTCACCTGACTCTGCAGTGTGGCTGAAATTCGCGCGATATTTTTCCGAAACGATAAAACCGCGAATCCGACGAGACCAACGCTACCGGATGTAAATCTTCCTAGCGGAAGTTCGCTTTTCGGGTTCACGCGTGAAGTGCAACCCCGATTCGTTCAAACACCCCAATTCGACTCTTTTTGATCGCTCCCCGCCTAAACACGCTCGATGGCGCAAACAGACGCGTACGCAAATTACCCGCGGATAAACATTTGTTTCAACGTGATGGGTACCCGTTCAAGTCGGGGGTGGCACAAGAATATTACTGCAAAACAGAAAACAGTAGAATATACTAAAATTAAGCAAATTTCTACTAAATCGAATCAATGGTACTTGTATGCTTCTGAATAATTTTAAAATCAACTAGAGACATGGGGCAATGATTTATTTTCTTATTTGTTCGTGAATGATCACGGTGTGAATTCGACACACCTTTCCTAAAATAGCAGACTCCCATCGACACCCCGAATTTCCTGTTAATTAACGTTTCAGCGAGCAGTCGCCTCGTACCTCGCAATTCGGAGGCGCATTTCGGGACATTCTAAGACGTTGTCTGGGAAACAAGCTCTGCGTGAGATCGAGTACCCGTTCCCCGTGTTCCCATTAGTCGAAACGAGAATATCATTTAGATAAACGCCGAGCAATTAAACACTGTGACGCTTGTTACGTTACGTCCACTCGAAAGCCTCGATGATTGCTCACGCGTCGAGTTTCTTGTTTTCGAACGCGATGGGAAACGAGGAAATCGGTTCGAGACGATATCTTAACACGTTTTGGGAGACTCTAATGCCTAATGCAAACGGTTTGTTTCCTTGCTAAGTTAAGAATTTTGTCCTTGTTGATTCCAGAGCGTCGAACGATGCGAACTATGGGATATCGGTTGAAAAATAACGTTTAAATTGGATTTAAGGAGGGAGTGGGAGGAACGGATGACGGGGACCTAATGCAGGCCGGAAATAGGTGGAAGAGGCGCGCGAAAAGCGGTCGCGAGCGGCGTCCGCGGCTCGGCTGTGGAAAAAGTCGGACGGGAAGAGAAATTAGTTGTCAGCCGCAGTGGCACGGGGTGAATCGAGGGGCAAGGGAGAAACGGTTCGTAAGCCCCGGGGCTCCCCGCGTGATTTATGCGCGCATAAAAAAGAAAACAGCCCGCCCCCTCCTACGCCCGTGGCCGCTGTCGCGCGGATCGCCTGGAAATGGAAATGGCAACGGCGCATCGTTTCGACGCTCGAGATTTCCGGCTCCGTTCTCGTAGGAAGGAACGATCCTTGGATCTCTTTTCTCGAGTGGCTCGACGCGACGTTGCAATTAATTGCGCTTCTGTCTGGACTTTTCTTAGAAAAATAATTAGATCGTCCTCCAGTTTGTTGCTTCGTTCGTTATTCGCACGTAATAAAAAATATTTAAAATTCTTGTTCGTTTCAGTCTCGCAATGATCGACGTTTATATCGCGTTTTTGTAGCGGCGCCCGCATCAACCTGTATTTTGCAAACGAACAGCGTGTTCTCAAAGCCTTTTGTATTTTGCGTGGGGAAAAATACGCGAACCCGTTTAATTCTCGAAACGAAATTATTTTCGCTCCGGTCAAACGGCGGAGGTCGATTTATTGTTAGGTGGTTGCCGTGATCGATACGAGTCGTGAATTATTCCTCCCCGTGAACGTTTAGATTATAAATAAATCAATTTATGGGTATTTTTACGATTCAGGTATCTGTTTATCGTCTTCGCGCCACTTCAAACTGCTTTACAATGTAGAGTGTACTTGATTTGAACAGATTAATTTTTCAAAAAATCGTGCAAACTCCAAACCAGTCGTTTGCAACCGTCATTCGCGCTTAATTTGTCCCCGGAGTGGCCTCCCGTCACCGTAATCGGCGAACAAAGGCAGCACTTCCGGTGGCGAGGGTCTCCATCAAGAAAAATATCGTCGGTCGGAAGGGTCGCGGAGACGAGCCCGCTAATGATAACCGAACAATGACGCCATTATACTCGCAATCAATTTATATCGACTTGGTCCTCGGACGGAACTGCGATCGCACAGGAAGTCGGTGATCGCGGTTGCGCGCTCGCGAGCGTGGCTGTCGATCGTTATATAAGAGAAACCCGGCGCGCGGAAACGGATGCGATTGTCACTGCGGCAATCACAGTATTGTCCCGCGGAATCGATTGATCGATTAATTAATTACACGACGATGGATACGCAGGTTTGCCGAGTCAATATTGAATTCACGGTTAATGCGTTTCCACCGATCGACGGGGAGCCAGTAATCGTCTCGAAATCCGGTGTAGCTAGGCGCGACGAACTCGCTTCGCGTTTTGTTTGCCGCTGGAAAACTCACGCGCTCGAACCGTCCCGTTGAATTTTACGGAAATCGAGTGTCGAGACCCCAACACTGGTAGCCATAGATCGATAATTAAGATTCTCGATTCTAATTCACGAGTAGATGAAGAAAATCAAACTATTTGATACCACTTCGATCGCGAACACTCGATGTTTAACAAGATATTTAATAATATAGATATTATTTCGTTCACCGGTGCAACGATTACGTAGGCTTATTCTCCATCGAAAACTAAGTCGAAAAGGTGTAATGAAGTTTTTTCATACCAGCCTCCGTTTTCGAGAAAATCGAGTTTGAAAATTCATTTGGGACGTATGACCTCGCGTACGACTAAACTACTGCGTCCGGCTGTTGACGGTGATATCTACTTCCACTGGCATCGATACGATATTATTTCGCTAGAATCCAATCAATTGCAAGATACTAACGTGAATAATACTGCCATCAACATTTCCTAACGCCAATACCAATAGAAACAGTCAATCTCAGTAGTCGAGCTGTAGATATACTCCGACGCGAACACCGGCGAGTATTCACTATCAATTTTCTCGAAAACGAAGCCCCGTACGAAAAAACTTTTCCCTACATTTTCGCTTCCTTTTCCCACGAAGAATAAATCTACCAAAAAAAAAAAAAAAACTCACCAAATTTTTATTTTTTATACGAATTTAATCAAAATTTGTCGCTCGTATTCTAATCCAATTTAATAGAAAACGACGTTGTTTTTTAAAATACTTTTAAATCGTTCGGACACGAAGATTTCGTGCCTTTTTGTGGAAATTCTATCGACGATCGAAGGGTTAGGCCACGAGGCGTATCGGGACGCGTCGCGACGCCTCGTACGTTCGCACGTAACACGTGAATTAGTCCTCAGTAAGCTAGGGGAGTTGGGAGGCATGCAGGTCGCGACTGTCTCGCAACGACAACGAGATAAAGCATCGCCGAGCACAGCTATTATTTTTTAATGGTGCGCCGACGATACGAGAGACCATTCGTCTTGTGGCGTGTTAGGTTCGCGGTCGTGCTCGCGTGCGAGCTCTGGGATCGCCGGCAGGGACCCGTTGATTAAAACTTCCACGCGTGTACGCGCGAGGAGAATTCGCGAGCGTGGGTCAGAGGTCGCGAAGAATCGCGCCGTCGTCCCTTCCGAGGATCCGCGGAGCCGCCGGCGCCCGCGTGTCATGCAAAAAGCACCAGAGGTTAGAGAGACAGAGACGTGATTTTCTGATTTTCCGCCTCCGAGAGGAAGGGGAAGTGCACTACCCCGAAAGTCACCCCCCCACGCGATCGGCGAGCTCGATTCTACAATTTCTGATAAAGACTCGAATTATTTGTCAACGCATTAACGATGGGGCATTTTTATTGAAACTTTCCTACACGAGTGATGTGAAAAATGTACGTTACAATGCGTAGAATAAATGTAAAAATGCACTACTGTCATAAGTATTATCATTATCGGAGATATTAGAAAGTACTAGGGTGAACCTTCTGACGTTGTTAAATTTTACTGGATTTTATCTAACAATAGGTTGAGTATGTAATTTGATTTTTAATTTGGAAGCAACGGATGGACGCCTCTCATTTTCGACTTGGCGAAGAAATTCAATTAAGGAATAAAAGTTTGCGACGAACATTATGGATTCGATGGAGCTCACCGATCGAGAGGACGGTAACGTGTGAACGCTCCTCGGAGCGAGATTTTTCTAGACATTTAGAAACGTTCTTACAGATCTCATAGATTGCCATGGGGAGCGTAGAAGGGAGAGAAAAATTGTTGTCGATCGCTAGGTAGGTTTGACGAACGCGAGACGAGAAACTGGCGTTCCTCTCTCTCGAAACGGTGCAACGAACTCTCCCGCGTGAAAAGGGACCCGATAGGAGGGGGAGGGGAAGGGTACGTGGATCGCAGCGTCGAGAAGAAACGAAGACGGTTTGGGATCGGTGGAAATTTCCATTCGGAATCGCGGTCAGTTGATTCGAACGAAATGGTCTAGCGACGCTGCGAACGTTGCACCCCTCGCTGACGTTTCACCCTCCGTAACCACTGAATATCATCTGGATTTTCGAACAATCTGTATACAATTTGTAATTTTTTACACCAGAGTGGCTACAGTTGGAATAAATCGAAATTTATCGATGGTTCGTATAAATTTGTTTTAAAATCGATACGATTTGGGTTGCAGAGGGTGAACGATGGCGTGACGATGGGTTCAGAGTGTGAATGAGAGAGAAACCGTAGGCGCGAGTGAATCGATCGAATCGGAAGGAAACGTTGCTGGCTGAGAGAACGTGTGATCGGATGACTTCGTTGATCGACGTAGAAAAACGTGCTCTGCCCTCTCCAGTCCGGATCAGATACATACGTATACAAAATAGATATATATATATATATATGTATATCGTGAAAACAACTGTTGTACATAATAGTTACTGTACGCTACGCGAGCGGGAAGCCAACGAAATATGTTAGTCGCTCCGGATGGGAACGAGAGGCGTGTCCCGTTCGCCGCCGATTCCAACCGAAACGAGGATTGTACAAAACGCGAACGAAAAAAAAAATGTAACGTAAAAGCACTGAAGCGTACAAATTGTCGAATAAACAATACGTAAGCCAATTCACAGTATCGTCGACAATCATTGCAATGCTTTAAGAACGTAATGTGTGCCCACGGGGCCCCGCTCGGTCGTCCCCCGTTTGCTTCGCTTCTGGTATCAGCGTGTCTCCGTAGCACTCGCCGCGATAAAACGACGCGATCCCGCGCAGGACGCGCCCACGCGAACGAGTAAACCACCCGACCCGAGGCTACCGCGTCGTTTTAACGATCGAGTATCGCCATCGAGCCCGTTTCGACTCTTCGGGCCTGGCGACCATAAATCCTACGCCGGCGGATTTCACCGCCAGCGACCGGATGACGAGCCCAGCGCACCTGGAGGCCCTACCCTGCCCTCCAAAAGTCTCAGAACAAGCCTTGCTTTCCATACAACTTTACGCAAAGAGGTCCTCAAACTATAGTCGAAACGTTGAACGAGAAATAGAGACATTTATTGTGCATTTTCGAGAAAAAATTCGTGTATCTTAATCAACAAATTGGTATTTTTGATTTTCGTCTTATTTTGGCCTCTAGAATCTCTCAATAAAATTATTCCCAGGGGTGGTCGAACATTCTGTATTTTCTGTTCACTTGTTGTTAACAGATGTGTTTTATAAAAATTATTCCTCTCTTCTATTTACTGCTACTTTTGAAGGTTCAATTTAAGGACCTTATCCAACTTCTTTTCACGAATATTTTCGCAGAGGTTTATAATTGCACCGGTTTTAAGAAACGTCTAATCTCTGTATAAGTTAGTAATTGTCTCGAGACTTTTGAGTGGCAGTGTTGCTTATCTCTAAAGAGATAAAACTCCAGATGGTGCGGGAGTAGCTATTAACTGCAGGTCCCCTTCGAATAAATTCCTAACAAATAAAATTCTCGAACAAAGGGATCACACTGTTATTCGATTCTAAATCACAGGTAGATAAAGGAAACAAAAATATTTGACACCTCCTTCACTGGCGCTTCTTTTCTCTTCGTCCGCTGGTGCAAAGATTACGTAGGCTTATTCTCTATTAAAAACTAAGTCGAAAAGGTGTAATAAAGTTTTTTCATACCAGCCTCCGTTTTCGAGAAAATCGAGTTTGAAAATTCATTTGGGACGCCTGACCTCGCGTACGACTAAACTACTGCGTCGGATTGTTGACGGTGATATCTACTTCCATTGGCGTCGATACGATATTATTTCGCTAGAATCCAATCAACTGCAAGATACTAACGTGAATAATACTGCCATCAACATTTCCTAACGCCAATACCAATAGAAACAGTCAATCTCAGTAGTCGAGTCGTAGATATAATCCGACGCGAACACCGGCCAGTATTCACTATCAATTTTCTCGAAAACGAAGCCCCGTACGAAAAAACTTTTCCCTACATTTTCGCTTCCTTTTCCCACGAAGAATAAATCTACCAAAAAAAAAAAAAAAAAACTCACCAAATTTTTATTGTTTATACGAATTTAATCAAAATTTGTCGCTCGTATTCTAAACTAATTTTCTAAAAAACGAAGCCTCGCGAAAAAAGAGTTTTTTCTACAATTTTTGCTTCGTTTTCCCGACGAGGAATCAGTCTAAAAAAAAAGAAATGTTTATTTTTCGGTAGAAATTCGTGACTGAAAGCCCCCGAGTCGATTACGATTGGCCGTTGCTATCCAGCTTCAAAGGACAGAGGGATCGAACGTTTCTGACACACCAGCGGACGATTAGAATCTTTCATCGCGAACGATGCGTAACAGGGGGAACGGGGCCGCGCCAAAAGGCCAGGATACCGTGTCGCGGTTTGAAAATTGAAACAGTCTGTAGCGAAGAGGGGCACTCGTAAATAGACACATCGCCGCGCAGGTCGGCCAGTGACCGTGTCTGTCGCTGGCAGAGGAAACGATAAAAAGAGCAACGACGCGAAGGAGGGAGGTGGGGGCAGGCGAAGGGGTGGGCGTCGGGAGGGCGGAAGATTCGATCGCGCGGCTCACACGAGAGCACCATTCATCCGTACGCTAGACTCTTTCTGTCGCCTCCACCCGCCGGCCGGTTTCACGCTCCAGTTCTCGATTACGCAATGTTCGACCGGGGGAAATTAAAAAGAAGCCGCGGCAGCGAACCAAGTCGACGATTTCGGTGGATTTCCAATTCGATCAACCCGAAATATTCTCAAACCGGGTGGAGTCGCGCGTCACGATTTAAACTTGTTGTTCGTAATCGACCCGTTCCGCCCTCTCGCGCATCGCGACCATCGGCAAAAAATAATGTATCCGTAGGTCCCTGGTGTAAAAATAAACGGGGACCTCGAGAAATATTTTTCGACCAAAGCGCAATCGCGAAAAGCGACTAATTTGAGACTTCGGTGGCTATTATTTCTCTCGAAGTAGTTCCTTTGGCGATTCCGCCATTGTCAGAACTCCTTAAAGTCCTTTTCGGTACTCGTCCCGTCCTGGCTCTCTTCAACTGTGCCAAATCTCCGCCCTTTGATCTCCGTCTTCCTTCCAGGGACCATGAAAACTCCCCATTTCCGTAATTTGGACGTGACTTTTTCGTCCTCGGAACGAAGACGAAATACGAAGGGGACTTGGCACGGTTCGGAGTATGTATTTAGAAAAAGACAGGATACATCGACTACCAATAGGGAATACTTTGATGGTGGACACTGAAGTCTCGCTATTTGCAGTCACGATCTTGATAAGTCTGAAGCTTCAGCGAAAGAGTTGTCCACATATAGCAGAGCACATTTCGTTTCATATGTAAAAAAATAATGAATAAATGGACCGTGTATCCTCGCGATCTCGATTTCGATTTCGATTTTCGTTCGATCGCTGATACCAGATCGCGACTCCTCTTCGAGCGGGGCCCACGTATTTAACTCACGGATATAGAGAGCAGAGGGTGTCGTCCGATATCGTACCGTGTCGCCTACCTTCTTCTCCCATTGGAGAACGTAGGGCACTGGGTGCTCACCGGGGAACTCTACGTGACAGTTGAAGACAACGCTCTCCCCCAGGATTGCCGTAATGTGCACCGCGTCTTGGTGACAGAGACCTGAAACACACCATTCGAAACACCTTTATTCCTCCGGCCATTCTTCTCTATCAACTTCGTTCCTTCGCTCGTACTTTGCACAAATCATCCACGAATCTTGGACAAAGTTGTACGACCCCTGGCAGAGAGTTTCCGATCGTACACATTGATATAAATTTTACGAAAAACTGCCGTGTTTTACGATTATAGAATGTTATTATATATAATTGAGACCGATGGGAAATGTAAGGGTGTTTTGTAGAAAGTAATTAGCTACAAAATAACACAAACTTTCATTTATTTTCAAAGACATCGTAGACCATGATTGAAATAATTAGTTGTACGAATACTGGAACCGTGGAGGGTAAATGTAAATGCAAGACGAGTCGATCAATGGTCCTCAGCCTTAGTTTGCGGAGAAAGGGGGAAAAAGGGGCGACGAACGAATTCGAAAGTTCTCTCACGCCTAATTCGCGAGAAGTTTGAATATGACGACCGATAGATATTTTGCAAAAGTCTCCGGGTCGGGTTTCGCGCGCGTCCTCAACTTTTCCGCGAGCCTGGCCGGCACCGGGGTCGAACTTTGTGATTTACGAAGGCAACTTCCGGTCCCCGTATTTTTCCAACTCTCCCCGCGGAGAGTCGGTCGGCAGTTACGCGAGCAAAAGTCTCGCTGCAAATTCGATGGAAGTAATCGAACCACCGAGCAAAGCCCGACGATGTTTTCCACGTAGCCGAAGAAGAGTCGAGGCTAAACGCCCGAGCTAAAGAGTTCCCGTTTTTTGGGGGCTCGGAGAACCGACTTTTTTGTTTACACGTACCGAAAGTTTAGGAATATCCTAGTTTTAGAAGTTTAAAAATTGCTCGAGCCACGGCGGCTTTAAAAACCGTGTTCATTCTCGAATATCCAGAAACTTTAGATTCCTGAAAATCTACTGGATATATTCGATCGCTGTTATCGTGTTGTATCGTAATTGTGTCACTGTAAATTTAATTTTTTGGAACGGTAAAGGCGATGTTGTTTAACGATCTCTTTTTCAGAGACAATTCTGTACGATTGTTTGAAACGCGAAGACTGGCTGTGTCTTTCCAGGGGGTAAAATACATCCTGCGTAGACGCGAGTTCGCATCAAAGGGCAGAAACATCCGCGAAAACCATGGAAATATCGTCGTCGCGTCGAGAGAAACGAGGGTCGCCGACGCGAGGCGATCCATTCGAATAATGGATCTGACTTTGATACCTATTCCCTTTGACTCGCGTCGCGTACGAATACGACAGGTTTATGACGTCCCTTTCCGCACGCGTGGGCGACAAAGGGCCTGTAATAAATCCCCAAACACACGGCTGCGAGTATGCGTCGTCTGTCGCGGAAACGGCTGAAATTCTTATCCGGATAAAAATATCGAATACACCAACGAATTCCCAAATTAAACTATAATCTAGAAAATAAAATCAAATTCTTTGTGTCGATCGTTCTTTTTGGAACATTATATATTCTATATTTTCCTAGAGAGAGACTAGTGTACGTGTAGTAGACTCATTCGCTTGCAAGTAGTTTTGATGGAAAATTGATCGACCACTGTATCAAACTGTGATGCAGAGTTTGGTTGACGATCAAACTTTCGTTCTAAACTTTCCATCGTCGTAAATTATATCGGCGGTATGTTTTCCCCCAAACGTTAAACAGAATTTTGACTGTCCAGTTTTGGGGCAGTAATCAGCGAACGCGTAATAAACTGGTCGAAATTACTTCGAGTTCCACTGTACTACTCCTCACCCCCTGTGCATGATCGTTGAATTTATTAGCGAAAATCTGTCGTAAATATCAAATCGATTGTCCAAATCGCGAAATCCGATTCCTGCGGCAAGGAGAAACGCAGGGGTCCGTCAGCGTCGCTAATAACAGAAGCAAATTATCGAGGTTGCGGGAAACGAGTTTACCGCCGTTTCTGCGCCGCTTTAACCCTCTTACGGCGACCCCCGCACGCATTCTGCATAATAATTCGAACGTAGGAACGCCCAACGAGCGCTTCTGTACCATTATCACGATCACCCTAGCTAGGAGTGGCCCCCGGTCTCTCGAACAACTGTTTTTATTGTCAACCGTCATTAAACTTTCAGCCTGGCGCGGGAGTGGGGGCGTGTTTACGCACCGCGGTCACCTCGTTATCGCGAAAAACAGGTTCGCGAGCCCCGGGTCGAAGGGTCGGGGCACAATTAGCGAAACTGTTATCCCGACGAATCGTTAAATCTTTCCCTGCAACGACGCGAAATTTGAAAACGCTTCGTAAGGACTCTCTTTCAAACATTAACCCTTAAGCCGCGGCCCTCCACAAGTTTAAACTAATACTAATATAATCTCAGTTCATTATTTTTTAAATGCTTTGAAGGAAAGTTGATTTGCATTTACCAATTTGGTAAAAATCAACGTTAAATAAAATGAGTTGAGATACAGAATCCACTTAAGTATTATTTTTGATCGATTAAAATAAAGTTTGCGAGATAAATACAGGAATTTTTACGGTTTTCGTTCTTTGTATGGTAAATGAAGGCGCGAAACAAACGAAAGGGCCAAAATGGAAAATGACGATTGTTCGAAACAGGAATAGTCCAGCAGAAGACAAACAAGGAATCAATAGGGATCGAAACGGAGGCCGCGTTTGACCGTGTTCGAGCCTTTCACATGGCCCGTTTATCAACACGCCGAGAGTTCCGGCGTCGAAAAAGCGGAAAAATCCGAGGGAACGACGGACGCGACGGCCCCGGGGGCGTGCGATGCGGGCGACCGCCCAAAAAACTAAATGAGACTCTCCAAAGGGGGCTCGCTGGAGCGTGAAAGCGCCGTGGAAATTGTCTTCGTCCGCGGAACAATGACTCCGCGAGCCTCTGAAATCACGCTCGTACGCGTGCATCGGCGCCCCGGAGGATGGGGAATTACCAGAAAAAGAAAAGGCTCGCCGGACCGCTCTGATCTACCCCGATCGCAAAGTCCACGGCTCGAGGAAGCCGCAAATTATGCAACCGCCTTTCGAGAAACTCTGGCCACTCTACTCCAGAGCTAGAATGTTGTTTTGCTCTGGACGCGCAATAGTCCTTCGATCGATGAAAGCATTCTGCCCCGGTCAGATGAAACCGTTTCAATGTAAAATTGTACTAAATATCCATTGGGGTGTCATTTTGAAACATAGAATTGTAAGAAATTTACACACTATTACTCACTATATTGTTCGCTAATTAAATCTGATTGGAGGATATTATTATGTAATAAGTGTATGAATGGTGTGTTGTTTATAGCAGGATATCTCGTAAGGAGTTGTAGTTATTAAAAAAATGTTCCTACAAAAGTTGTTTGGTTGGACGAGTTGCAACTGTTTTCTTGTGGATGTAGTGGCGGAGGAGATCTGAAGATGCTATATCTTTTCTTCGGAAAGTAACAGCAGGTGCTTAAAGTCGTTTTCCATGCAAGTCCTACATAATTTTCAGTTATTTTCATGACAAAGTGTCGCGTTTCGAATAAAAATATCCGAGACCCCTCAATTTGGACCGTATTCTACAGAAATAAATAAAATTGTTTGGTTGTCGCGGGACACACGATAGGCTGGTCGAGAGAGGATAGGGTTACGGGGACAGAGGAGACGTCGAGGACAACAAGGCGGCGCGAGAAGATTCTCATCTCGGGCCGAATTTTCAGGTAGCGACGAACCGTGAAATTAAGCAGGCACTCCATCGGCTCGTAAGTCGTGTATCGCGTGCAAGGTAAATAGTCGGTGAGCCTGTGGATGCTTAAGCCCGTCGCACACGCGAGATACGACGCGGACGAAGCAATTAACCGGGGGTTAACGAGCATTCTACCGTCCTTGCTAACTTTCGCCTCGAGTGTAGGTTTTAATTATTTACCGTAATTGGATGTGCTCCTCGGGTAAATATATCCTTCCCCCACCTCGTTGGAAAGCTAGCCGGTGCATCGCGTTACGCGACCTTCGCGGTTAATCGGTCACCGAGCCGACGAAAGCGTCCCGACGCGTTCGACTCCGGCGTCGCGAGCAGTCGACTACGGTTCTTTTGACTACGGCTCGATCGATCGCGGGTCGTGTCGCGCGTTCTCTCCCCGTATGGAACGGGCTTTAGCAAGGGCAACGTACCCTCCGGGACGGGACAACGTCATTTGCAACTCGTTTCATCGCCTGCCATCTGGGCTGCTTTCAACGCAGCTACGAGGAAGAAACCATAATCGTTCGACGCCAACACGCGGCGGATGCCTCGTGTGCGACGTAATTTATGGCCACCATGTGCCGTTCCACGGACACGGGCCTCTGCAATCCGGAGAGGAATTTAATCGCGGCCTGAAATGCAATTTGCCAACCGACGACGCCGGGATCGCGAGTTTGCCGCATTACGGAGGCAACCGTACTTTCGTCGAAGATGTCAATCGCTTACGTAATTTCACGTCTTTCCCCTCTCGATATGCCAGACGGCAACAAAGCGTCAGCCAAGTTTACCCTTCTTTATCAATAAACCCTTTAACGTACGAAATTATGAATTTCTATCTCGTTTCTATGCCTGACGTATTCACAGATTCAACGTTAGATACTGGGCTCTGTTCATAAATAGTTGAATGGAATTAGTTCAACTATTCTCATCTTTAGAGGGAATTATTCCAACACAGAATTCGCTATAACTTGAAAACTATAGTTTTCTTCTATACAATCCATATCTGAATCCCACATGCTACTTCTGTACAACACTCCGATTACGATTATGAAACATTTCCCATCACAAAATTGACAAAAACATCAAAACACGACCAAAGAACGTGGAAATTTGTAAAGATTCCGGGAAAGTTAGGAGTCGAAGTAAGTAAAAAATAGGCGTCGTAAGCGAGTCTGTTCTTTTCAAGGAAATTGCGTGCACCAGCGAGTCCATTCGTCGGACTGGATCGATTTAAAAATTCGCGGCGAACGGAGAGGGAAAGGGAGGGGGGACGAAGGGCGATTCGCGTGCGGCAAACTCTCAGAGGGGCCGGAAAATAATTGGGAAATAAATAAATTACGGGCATTAACTGGGAAAGTTGCCGGCGAAACGAAGACGACGACTCGCCGTGTAAGTGGCGATCACAATGGCCGTCTTTTGCCAGCCACCCCCGCCCTCGTCCACCCTTCGCCCTGTCTCGGCCGAACTTTCTATATTAAACAACTTTTCTCGCTAATTTCGCTCGCGATTCCTTTTTTCCTTCCCATCTCCTCGCTCTCTGGCATTCTTCTCGCCGTGTCTGCCTCCATTTCAACTTTCTACTTATGTCCGGGGCCATTTTCGCGATAAATTCATCCGCTTCGCGAACCAATCTTCCCCCGGAATTGATCGCCTCGCGGCGCTAGCAGAACTTTACTTGGCAATCAATTGTAATGGAAACAATGTCCGGTACAGAGGTCTTCTTTCGCGTCGATATTAATAGAATAACTTTTCACCTATTTTTCTTTCGAGCTTCAGACGAAATTGGACCGTACCTGTCTTTTGCATTCTTTAAACCACATGATTCCATCGCAAATTTCTATTTTTTTTTGTCCAATATTGTACTCTCGACGATACACGTACCTGGAAGGATTTAATAGAAGCTGTGGTCGAAAGTTACAGTGTTTCGAACCAATATGGCTCGAAGCAGACCCGGTAATATGGATGATGGGAATTCCTCGGCGATATATCTTGTAGAATTGTATTCGATGTACGGGGTGTTAGAATTGCAGAGGCGATAGAAGGGTTCGAAGTTTGCTGGTCCCAATAGGGGTGCGCTCGGAGAGGCGCATTCGGCGTGGCGCGCATTCAACCCGCCAAAACAATCGAATATTGAAATCCACGCTACCAATTTCGCGGGAATTTACCAGCCCGAGTATCTGGTTTATCAAAGATCGTCTAGGCAACGACGATTCAGCGAAATCGCCAGGAAATAAAATTGACCAATTCGTAATTTGAGAAAACTTCTGGTAATCTTAAATCCTCCCAAATAAATATCGTTCGAGTCTGACAGTCTTTTCTATAATCAAATACAAATAAAATTCGTAGGACGTCGAAGAAAGAGAAATATAAATAACGAGGTGTAATAAGTGACGAAGTGTGTAGTACATTCAGCGATCCAGAAGCTCGATGTACGGTGTTACGGATCGGAATAAATAACTGTGATTGTGATAGGGGTCAATAAGCGTAACGATTTATCGCACGATACGTTATACAATTTCGGTTGACGTGACTGTTTGAACGATAATTGTATAGTGTGTGGGGTTATTGTACAGCCTTACAAAGAGATCGTGTTGAATGGCATCACGACCCTGCAATATAAGTGTCGTTACAACTAGACATACTATTCATCGTACGATAAACCGTCTCGTCCATGGCTGCTCAAAGAGACGCAGAGCTTCGACGATGTACACCGTACCTCGAAAATACGAGCACAGAAATATGAACAAACGCGTAAATCTTGGAATTATTGCAACTTGGGGAAAAGAAGTCGTCTACTTTTACATTTCTAATTAGAGTTACAAAAATCCAAAGACGAGAAGTTCGAGCATCGTACAAGTTTTTCTGTCGAAGATTGAAAAAAAATGCAAGAGTTCGTAAGGGTTTTTGGCAGCAAGAAAGTAGGTTATGCGCCAGGACAACGCTTATGAAGTATCCATACAGCAGCGGTTCTTAAACTTTTTTCACTCGCGACCTCTTTTCATGACGAAATGATTAACGACCGCCAGTTTTATAAAGCGTATATATACTATGAACCCCGGATCATAATATGCAACGACACTTTTAGCCACTAATATATCACTTTTGACGGGCAAGCTAATCAAGTATATTGTTTATGTACGGATCAAATTTTCTGATATTTTAAAACAACGAGCGGCGAAACTGGGTATATTAGAATACTACTTTTTACGTTATTAATAATTTACAAAATGGACGTTGAAAAGCTTCACATCGCGAGAACTGAGATATCAACAGAGTCCCGGATAAAATACTATTTATCAAAATGGACAACTTTCTCTCGAAAAGAGCACTTTAACCGAGTTCGAAGGATTGTTCGCCAGTTTTTAAAACGAGAAACGCGAATGTTTACCAACTCGAAATGGACACAATGCGAGTGTAAGTTGCATCGATTCATAGTTTTCTGTGGCCGCGAACGCGTCATTAGCGGGTGGGCGGGAAACGAGCTCGCTGGGAAAACGAAGACGAAGTTTTAATGAAATTGTTCCACGTTGATGAGGCTAACGAGCATCGTAAGAGCGCCTCGCGTATTAAAAACAGAATATTCATCCTTTGAACCGAGCACACATTGACGTCCGTTTATTCATCTCGTTCTGGTAAATCGGTTAAGTGCGCCGCTGATTTTTACGCTCGTTCGAGACAGTAGTAAATAAACGTGGCACGTCGGAAATACTGCACGAAAGGTATTCGAGTGTCCCGGGAAAATATTTAACGTTTCGAGACCGTGCTTTATTAACCGCGAACTACAACATACTTTCGTGCTGGTCGGACCACGGAACCATTCTAGAAAAGGTAAAGAAAGAAGAAGGATCCCACAATGGGGGGAGAACTGTCTTTTGACGATATAAACGTTTTGTTCGATGCAAGTGCAATGTGTATTTGCACTTGTTCCTTAAATAAAACCATTCGCTTTTCTCTTCGAGGTACGCTCTTGTCATCGAGCGTATAAAAGAATTAAAGTATGGACCATTGAAATGGCAACACTCGACGAGACGTTTCATATTTTATGTTAGGGATTTATTCCAGCAGCTATTTAAACGTTTCCACGGTGAACGTTGCTTTTTATTGCTCCTTCGTTTTATCATTCTTATTGCGTTTATGAGTTGTATGGTAATTATACTCGCGTAATTAATTTTCATTTTAACATTCGCTGGCTGCGAGCTGGTCTGTTCGAAAACCGGGGAGGAAAGAATAGAGTGGACTCGAGAATATTTCGATACGTGGCTCTGAAGTTTGAAATTGTACATCTGAAAAATCGATTTAGGTGAAACAAAGTGCACAGGTTCCATTAAAACAACCAAGTGCGAGGGGACTTTCTCTTGTATCAATTGTTCGTATCTTCGCTTATAAAAGAGCCACGTGTCCCAGTTTCTGGAATCAGTATAGCCTTCTGCCATCGTTCTGAAAGCAATTGCATTCCCCTGCAACACCATTCTGGTTCTTTGGACGCAAAAAGCTACGCACATTCGCGTTTGACGACGCGCCGTTGAATCCGCTTCTGTTAAAATAGTGCACCTTTGTGCGGGGAAAATAATGGTATGGTTTCATGGTTGTTTTCATTTTTTTTTTTTTTTTCAAGCTTCGCTGTTGGAGCCTGCCTGGCGTTGATTCGGACGGTATCGCGTTTTTTGCTGCCGCTGGTCGAACTTTCCGACCAAAAATTTTTTAATCGTCGCGGAAACGGTGGGAATTTATCGTTTGCTTTTGAAATTAGTTCTTGTTTCCGGAGATACGAATAATTAGAAAAAAATACTGTTTCTCTTTTCGCTTTTCAAATTTTTACGATCAACGATGCTTCTTACGAGTCTGCTCGAATTTTTGTATCTTTTTCGTGACGAAGAGACTCGTCGAACAAACAAGCATGGAAACGAATGAAAAAAAACCGAAAGTCACTTTCCGTGACATTCACCGACGTTCCATTCGTTTTCCTCGCGACAGTTCTTTAAAATTTCGTTCAGTAGCGAGCGTGCGTCGCTCACGGTGACAAACGAGCATCGAGTTCGGTTGGAAAACACGAGGAAACGTCAGTTGGCAAGCACATCGAAGACAGACGCGTTGAAAGAATCAAACGGGGGGGAAAAAACTGTGAGGAATCGCGTAGCGTCGTGAGCTCTGAGCCAAGTGCCATACCATTCGTTCCCTTTGAAAAAAAAATAGTTACAATTGCTGATTTCTTTTTCTACTATTATTGATTTCCTCTTTACGAATTAAGTTAAAGATTCATTAAACAAAAGGGATCTCCTAAAAACGAAGAGTTACGCATTGAGGTTCGATTTATCCAGATTGCCCCCCGATTAAGGCGGTTGATTCGCGACCGTAGATTCGATTCGATTCGATTTCTATGCGTTGTTTGACGAAAGCGTTTCCATCGTTTGGAATCGCGGGGATCGATGGCGGTACGCACGAGTGAACGACCGAGCATTCGCGTAATTGTATACTCTGACGCGGACACGTATCAGCAATCGCAAGAGGTATCTTGACGGAAACCCTTCGCTCGATCTCAATCGACGTCATTACGTCTCTGACCTACGCGCAGCCAGCCACGCCACGCTACGGTGAATCCGGCATCGATCGACCGATCGTACTTGAGAGACGATGGAAAGCTATTATCGTGACCTGGTACACTTGTTCCGAGTAGCGGGACTTGCTAATTGATGTACAACTCCGGGAAACCGGAAAACGGTAATGAAACAAACGCGTCCTCGAGCATCGGAGCCCAAACTATACATCTACTACTGGATTCTTATAGAAGATTCACTAAAAAACACGCACGTTATTATCTTGATAGATCACAGTAACGATACTATTAGGGTAGACACGGTTCAAGCTCCGTTTCTTTTCTCGTATCGATCAAAAAATTATGAACAAAATCAGGGACATTCTCTTCGAGGGCGTACACGTTTCCGAATTTTTTCAGAATTTTTGGTCGCCTGACGGAATTTTAAACGATTAAACAGTTTCGCAGATAGTTTGTGCAAAGTCGATTCAAGATGACCGCCGACAGAGCGCGCGAAATCTAAATCAAGGCTCACCTGGCGTGACGAAAAGCACGATACCGATGAGAAGGGTCCTCGTCGCCACGTCTGCGATCCACCGGAAGTCCCTGCGACACCATCGAAGTCGACGACTCCTCCCGTTGCCGCCCTCCTCCTCCTCGGCTCCATGGCTGAGGATCCTTCCGACGGATAGCCGCAGCTTTCCGTACAGCGAACCGAACAGCCCGGTTCCGCCTTTGGAGCGCCTCACATATTTCTCGTTTGCGTTCTCTTCGTCCTCTTGGCGTCTGCACGGCCGGGAACCTGTACACGTGGGCTGACCGGAAGCGAGGGTCGCTTGCAAGTCAACCCTGTCGTGGAAACAATCTTTAACCGTTTGTCGAAAGATACGTAGCGACAGGAAATACCAAAAACGCGAACTGGGATTCTAGTTGTTTCAAGTTTACTCGTACACGGGGGTTTTAACAAGTATGAGGCCACTGGTCATCGAGGTCATCAAAGCTTATATGTTAAAATCAACACATTTTCATATTCACAAGGTATTATACAACTCTATTCTTTTCGTGATCAAATTTAAACAAAATTATACATATTATACGATATTAATTTAGACTAAGGCAATAACAAAGTTAAAGATCTTTGTAATTCCGCATTTGTAATAACGTGATTCGAAGAAACACTTTAAATCGTATTTTTGGGATTTCCAACCACCGATGACAGATCGTAATTTCAATACTGAGATTTAAAAAATTGCAAGGATTCGATAGTTGCTCACCTTTCTTCCTGGTCGCGTGTATTCCTGCGAGTCGAGCAGGAGCCATCGTGCCTTAAGGAACGAGGGCTCTGGGGAAGAGTGCTTCCTGAACACCGGGACTCGAGCCTTCGCCGGAGGTCCGTGGCTTGTAGCCCTCCTCCGCCCCCCATTCCCCCGCTCCCATAGTACCTGTAAATCATAAACGATCATGTTATCCAGCTTAGGCAGTCCAGGATTCGATCGGTGGACTGAGCGTAAATAATTCAAGGGGGATAGACCAACCCTTTGACCACGGAGAAATGGAATTCCGTACGACGCTTCTCGAACTACCAATACAAAACTGAAATTAGCAAATACTTGGTACGATTTCCCAACGTCTACACGTTACGATACAACGAAAACGATTTCTATTTCCGGTGGAGAAAACGAAACAAACGACGCGTCGGAGTTAAAAGCTGTGTTCTTTTTTCAATTAGGCGCGATTAGATCTTCCTACGAGCTTCGTCGGAGGATTCCAAGCGACGGTCGAAGGGCACGCAACGGCGAGGCGGACCCGGGCACGCGAGCAACGATTTATTAACAATTAGAAAAAGTGATAGCGAAGCGTTTCCGTTTCAATTGGGCCGCACGATGAATCGCCGCGGTTCCTGTAATCGCGTATTCGAATATAATTACACGTTTCCCGGGGGCTGGTAATCAGTGTCGCTGATAAATAGCAGAGGGTGCGTCCCCTCTCGTTATCGGATCGCGGTATTTTCAATTTGCACCGAGCAACGGCTACTTAATCCCGATGCAGGCGTAATTCGAGCCGCGATAACCGTGCGTCTCGGCCAGCGTGTTCTCTTTTTCTTTTCCGTTTTATCCATCCGCGCGGCGTTAATCGAGCGACACAGTCACGAACGCGGCATAATACCGCGAGATAATGCCTTAATCGATCCACCCCCACCTCCTACCAACGGTTTAATCCGTCGATTCTTATCGCGACCCGATTACCAGCGCCGAGAACCGTGCTCCAATCGTCCGATAAGAGTTCGATTGCTCGCCGCGAATGCCCCCTTCAGCGACGCCTGAAACGTGCAACCGGCTTTCCCTGGCCTGGCGGGCTCGTTCGACGTCTGCCAGGGTCTAATGTCGACGAGAAAACGACGATCGTGACGCCTTAGGGCTCGACTGCCTCGACGGATAGCCAGGGAAAGGGATATCGGACGTTCGGGATGGCCAAACCGATATTATCGGACGATTCCGCTATTTTCAATCGGGACTCGATCTACTTTCCCCGTAACTGCTGCTCGAAAGTCTCCGTTTCGAATCGACTAATGAAACGCGTGTGGTGAACCTAAGCGTACGATATGGTACGATCGAGAAATTATTTATTTGTTGTTTGGTGAACGGGATATACTCGTTAGAGCACAGGATTACTGTGATGATTCTTAACCCCTTGGTATAGAATGGCGAGTTAGACTCGTTACAAGTTACAAGTACTCGTGGAGTCAATAAAAAAGAAGAAAATTTACGAAGTAAGATTTGAAAGAGTCTCGAGCTTCTCTTAGAAATTAGAAAATAATTCGGTATCGAACGCAAGATGTAGACAGTGTTCGAAGTAACAAATGAGATCGATAGAAGATCATGCAGTGAAAAATTATACAATTAGTGAAGAGAAGAATGGTTTACTGTTATAAATGAGTAAACCTACCCCTGCCGTTCCGCCACCACTACCGCTGCCCGGATCGTCCGCTCCCGGCGCCGATTTTCACCAACCTCGCCACTGCTTCAGCCTCCGCGACAGCCACCTTAGCCCCCACAGCGTACCGCTATCGCCACCTGGAAAACAAGGGAACTCGTTAGAAGAACGTCACGCGGCGCGTTAATATTTCGCGACGAGGGGTTAATAATTCACCCGGCCATCGGCGATTACGCGACGATTATCGAGCACGGCTGAATTCTTCCTAGTTGAGATTCCGTGCGGTACGCGAATCGCATCGATTAGCGAAATACGTGCCCGGAGCAGGATCGAATCGATTCCAGGTTCCTGGGGGAGAGAGGCAGAGGGAGGAACTTTGCAAAGGGGGACCATAATTACGCCGCTTCGAGACACCGCCGCGTAGGGCTCGTCGATAGGGACGCTCGAACCAAGATGTCGACGAAAAAGACCGGAACGCGTCGGGGAAATCAATACACGCACGACCCTGGTACATTCTTTGATCCTTCGACGCAGGGAAATAGTGGTTTCAAATTTGGAGAATCGTGCAAAATTGGAGTTAAAGTATTTTTGAAATATTTTTAATAATATGGACTTAACTCTGATAAATTTCACGCGTGGATCAATGTTGGGGTTGGATTGCAAATCGCGTCGAGATTCGGAGCTCAGCTGTTGGTCGACGAATAATACCTGAGCTCGCGGATACATTGTTGCTTAACAACGATAAGCATTCTCTGTTCAATTGAATCGGAATCACTGTCAATTCGAAATTGGAACGAGCATTTTTACACCCTCGTTTTCTGAAAGTGTCGCTTCTGGATCGATAACCAACGACACCGCGGCGGAAATATGCCCGTCGTGAAACCGCTCCTTGGATGCTGCGTGTGGCCTTTTAGTATACGCTCGTCGTCCGCCTCGCTTACATTCATAAAAGGGAGGACGCTTCGCCAGCGTTTACGATTATTGGCCTTTAACGCCGATATTATTCCGAGACGGGGTCGCGTTTTACTGTCTACCCGGTGAACTCCACCCCCCGGAACGACTCGGACTCCTCGGAAATCTTAAAAAGATGGCCGGAGATGCTAATCTTAATACGTTTCACAGTCCATTCGAGCAATCGACGCACGACTTAGCAAACGTCCTACAATTCTTCCAAGGTGCTCCGTATGAAATGTCAAAGTCCATTCTCTGAAGTGTAATTTCTAAATTATCGGGCATTTTTGTACGCAAAAAATTGTGGGTATTCTCCAAGCATAGATCTAAATATATGATTGGAATTTGATACGGAAATATTCTACCGTTTACCCTCCAAAAAATTCAATAGGAGCTGCTTAGGGTGTGAAGCGATTACCGATGACAAAGAGCAATAAGAATCGAAAGAAACGCGTTAGTTTTTCCGTGTGAAAGGTTCTCGAATGTGTACACCGGTGATGTATTTACCTTGCAGAGTCAACTATCGATGTCCCGTTACCTTAAGCCAGCAATGAAGCGTGTGCCGTAACCGGGATTCAGTATGTTACACGGAGTAAGCGGGCTAACGGGAAACCCGTCAGCACCTTCGACGAAGGGGGGTTGCAGGGGCGGGTTGCACGTCGCTAATAGAAGACGCACAGGCGGCGAGAGGGTGGGAACAGGGGCTGTGGCGAGGGTGGTAGTGTTCTGCTTTGAACAATGGCACATGTCGTCCGCGCAATTCCACCCCACCGAACGACCCACGACACCACCTGTCATAACTCGTCTTCGTGTTCCACGGTTATTAGCGCTGAGCCAGTGGGATTGACCAATATCTCCTGCCCGTGTAATCCCTTGCTCCTTTCATCCCCCCAACGATCGTCACGGTCGACACACGCAGCCGGATAAATCGAACGCGAAGGACGGCCGAGCGAACCGGCCAAATGGAATCTCCTGGATTTATCGGACACCGCCACTTTTATCGCGATTTTCTCCGTGGATTTCCTCGATGTTGTTCGCAAAGGAATTGGGAATTTATCTGCCGTTATCCGAGGCTTTGTTAACGCTGCAACGTACCAGCCGTTGAATCGCAGGCCGACCAGTGCCCGAAAAAAGTCATTCTGGACGAATATTCTCGCGGACGAACAAAAAAATTACATTGGTGCTGATTTATTCAAATTTTTGCTGTTTTTTAAATGTCATATTTGTTTGGTTTTGGTAGTTTTTGTAGGGTGCGTACGCTTAAATGGTCCGGTGATGTGGGATTAGTTGAAATAGATCGATATAAAATAATTTTAATTTAAACAGAAAAGTTTGAAATAGGGCGTGAGAAACGTGCATATATTTCTAGGTATTTTTAACGATTAAAATAAGCGAACCTTCGAAACGAAACGTCCTTTTGTGGTCAGTATGAATACATCTAAAACGAAAATACGAAATATTGAACATTTTCGACGCGTCGCTTTGAAGAAACGTAGGGAAGTTTTGCGGCAAAAGCGAAACATTCTTTTTTGAAATAGAAAAAAAGCAGTTGCGGATACCGCGCCGTGTGTAACCTGCGCGATATAGATTCGATTACGTATCGTTGCGATCACTCAATATTTAAAAACTCGAAAAAATATGCGTATCGATGGTTCGAAAAATTGTTAAAAATACGATTCGATTGAACTGTAAAAGATATATCCAAATGGTCTTCCAAATGAACCTTGATGGGTGAAAATTAATATAATTGCGAATAAATAAGAAACGAGGGAATAAACGAACGAAGGAAGCCGCATCAATTAATTAATCGCTTCTTCGACGGAATATCTACCAGTGAAGACATTAAATTACCGATTCCGGTTCGGTAACGATCGACACGATTGCTCGAGACCCAATGATCCGCGGAATTGCGCGAATTACAGGCTTCGTACTTGAAGCCAATGTTTTCGCGTGACGCAACCGCCTAACCCCGATCTGCTTATTCCTCGACTCTCGAAACGAAACGAAACGGACTAATTGGCCTACCTCGACGTCACCCACGTCGATTCACGATGTAATCGACTGCAAAAAGTTATCGTGTCACGCCATCGCCCCCAATCACCGATAAAACTCGAAGATTTATTCTGTTTCCTATACCTACGATGTTTCAGAAACCTAAGAAATTTCACTCGAGAAGGTCCCAAAATTTTGACAGAAATTTTTTCAATACTTTTCTAGACCCTATCATTTATTTTAATCCATAATTTCCAAACGTGGATGGGTCAAATAACGAATAAATCCATGAAAAATTGCAGAAGGGACTCCCAGAGCGTGATTTGTATCGTCGAATCGTACAACTCGTGGACCGTTACGGTGAAAAGGATTGTAGGAAGACCGAGGAAAGTGATTTTTGATCACTGTTTGGACGATCGGGAACCACTGTGCTAGGGTAGAAGCGTCGTTCCAACGAGCACAGCGTGCTATTTTTGCCCGACGATCAGCGATCGAGCGTGGAATATTTATGGGCAACGGCGGACAGCGTTTCGACTGGACAGCTCGCTTCGCCACACCTCCAATCAATTACGAGGGGAAAAGCGAGTTTATTACTCGTACGGTACGGTCAAATCGACGAAAGTTCGTGGTCAATTTCATCCCTTGGGATACGGTTGTCTCACGAGCTGTTCCTGTCTGCGCGACGAACTTCATCCACCGCGATATACGAGAGAATTAATTAGCGTGTCGGTAAGCTGCAGGTCGTATGCAAATCTCGAGTTAATAACGGGAAGTTCGCGGCAACCGCGGGTAATCAGCGCGCTAAAATACAGCTTGAATTAGACGTCGACGATAAAACTGCGCTTTTGCCCGCTAGTTATGCGTTATTGGCGACCAAAACACCATGGACTCGGCGGTCATACTCGACACGCTCGAATTATTCTCGCAAATACAATACTTTGAATACCTTTCGAGTCCGGTCGAGCGATTTCCGCTTTCAAACGCTTGAATTAATACGAATTTAATCTGGCTATTTTATTCAAAAGCAAACGCGCTAGGGGGCAGCTTGCTTTGTTGATCTTCTGACACGAAATTAAATTCTCCTGTTCAAATTCACGCAAAATTTGTGCGGTAATGTGTTGGCGACGAAAAGAAAAAGACAGCGCGACAGATTAATAAAAAATTTACAATTTTAAATTAAAAACCTGTATTTTCTATCGAAATTACTTCTTGCGTAAATTTTTGGACGCCCTTCACAAATACGTCAAAAAAGTGATTGGTAATTACTAATACAATCCACTATGCACGAACGTGTGCATTTATGCACTCTGTTCTCCCGAAATCAGTGTAATTTACAAACAAAAATGGAAACTTTGTTTCCCTTTCCTAAATTAAAAATATCGAACAACGAATAAAGTGGGAAACCTAGCAGGTCGAAGAATCCCAGTAATTGGATTTTTTTACGAGCCATCGACGGGGTCGTTTTTATTTTTTTTTTTTTCGAAAATTCGTAATATCTCGAAGGACATTTCCCCGTATCCTCGCAATCAGCGTCGCGACGCCCGTTCGAAACAAGGCAGGACCAAACGCGCGTTCACGGGCAATTTCGCCGCTCGCGCGCGATTCAATTCCGGCGGCGGCTGGAGCCATGATTCGATCAATTGTGAAAATTCGGCCGTGCTTTTTGTATTCCCGTATCACGTAGCGAGTGGGCGATTGCTATTCAAAATAGAAATTGCCAGGCTGCTCTTGGTGCACGAAGTTGGCTCCGTAATATCGATCCAATTACGTACGGACATAAAATTTGCTTCGCTTCGAATTCTCGCTTGAAACGACCTTAAGGCCATTTACCCTCTTAACTCGTCGTTGGCTCCAGCGACAACCTGGAGAACCTCCTCCCTAGCCCGGTAGTTTGCGTCAGCGGACCACTTGCTCCACCATCTTTAATTCACTGACCACTGTTTTTCCTTTTTACGTTAATTTTATTGAGACGTGGCTTTTGGAACAATGAGACTATTTCGAGACCAGTAATTTCGATAAATGAGGTATTGTCGCGAGCAGAGTCTCGTTTTTTTCCGTTGATTTCCTTGTGGAGGTTGTTGGCCAGATCGTTTGGTTCAGTTCTTTTATTTCGAGTTAGTGATTTCGATTAGTGATTAGCAAAAGTTGACTGTGAAAGAATATCCCTCGCGTTAATATAAGGGTGTAAAGAGCTCGATTCGAGACCACTGCACCGGGGTTAAGCCGCGGAGGTCGTCGTGAAAACGAGCAGAAGACGAAGAGGAGGGGTGGGGACGCCGCGAGACTTCATCAGCCTCACAAAGAAGCCGTTTCGTCGGGAAATCAGATGCACTTTTCCGCGCCCGAAGCTCTCTCGGTATCCTTGAGCTTACTAGCCATTGCGAGCGTAAATGTGTCAAGTATACGGGGAAAGAATAACGTACGCTCGCGAATGCGCTTGACATTTTCAGAAGTCCCTCGCATGTTCTTGCGCACACGGTCTCTGAACTACTATGCGGTACATGTTTTTCGAATAAGATCCATCGAGTAGATTTCGGGTCGAAAAATTTAAAGCACGCTTCGAAACTGAAAATGTCGATCCGTGGCGGACGATAGTGCGGCTATTTTAAAAAATAATATTTTTACAATGTACAGAGTGTTCGGCCACCGCTGAGAAAAATTTTAATGGAAGATTCTAGAAGCCAAAATAAGACTAATTATGAATCGAAAACCTGATTTTCGAATATATTTATTTATGAATTTACCATTCACCTGATCTTCAGACGTACTCGTCGAAGAAGCCATTCTTGGAATCACAGTTTTCAGGAACGCTTTAATATTTTCGATCGATCGATTTCGCATAATTCGAAGATTCGTTTTGTGGTGGCATTCACGCGTCACGTAGATCCTTTTTTGGCGGCACGATGATGAAGGCGTTAATTATTACCGCGAAGGCTGACGCCTAACTGCGAAACGACCCCGTTCGCGATAGAATCCCTGGGTAAAAGGGAACGAACCCGAGGTCGCTCGATGACGTTTGACCAACATCGGGAGAAACAAAACCCCGTGAAAAGGATCGTCGAATATAACTGGAGGACCCTCGGCGGGGGAAGTGTTTACCCGCGCGCGACGAGGCCTCGACGAGAGAAACGCGTCATTCACCGCCCTTTCTGCTCTCGCAGGATCCTTTTTTCTCCTTTAATTGCGACCTTTCAGAGTAGAATAGGGGTCGCGAGGGTCTCGCGCATGCTCGTGGATTAATTGAAAGCAATCGCGACGGGTGCTCGACGCGCGATCGAGCAACGAGTGTGCACATTCGCCGAGCCCGCGAGCAATTAAACGTTACGCGTGCCTCAGTCGGATTGTTTAAAATTTCAGAATCGGAGGCCCGATGGAGCTTAACCCGTTCGCCCGACCGCCGACCTATTATTGCACGCCAGATTACGCCAGATGAATATTTCGATATTTCATGGGGCTTCTGATACCGATAGCGAGTGCACGTTCCCGCTGGATTTTCGAGAATCGAGCCGGGTGTCTAAAGTAACTAGTCCCTGTTAAATCGATAACGACATCGTTAGCGCCTGTAATCGCGACGGGATCGAGAATTTATAACCTCCGGGAGCGTTTCCCCAATCACCATCGATCCCTCCCAACCGAAATCGTGCCTCTGCAATTTCTTTGTTATTGTCCGACGCGAAGTTCCATCGACGAACGAACTCTGTGATCGGACAGAGTGCATTTTTAGATAGAGAAATCAGTACCATTCCACCGATTCTTTTTATAAATTGAACCTTTTCGATTTTGCAAATATTCCGATACCAATTTGAAATAGCAAAATTCAATCGACGACGTCCACTTTCCCTTCCATTTTCGTTTACGCGCGCCGAAAGAAAAGAATTTTATTACACGATGTAAATTGAATCTGTACGCTTGTTTAACGCTAGAACTATCGAAGTGGTTATAATGACCCATTCGTAATTTCTAATAAAAATTGTAAAAACTTTTAATGGAAATTACTCAATTTCCACTATCTCTCGGTCCGTCTTATGTACAATAGCCTATTAACCAAAACTTTGGACGCGTGCAGTTTCGAAACTACTCATGCTTTCTGCATAACTGAGCCATCGTTGGAAGCGGCAAAGCCTCCCCTTTAAAATGGCTTTTGGTTTTCGTCGATCCGACTTTTCGTTTTCGAGATATCGTAATTTATGTAAAGGGTTAATTTTTCTAATTCGACTATCTCTGTCTCCGTCTGACGCGTCGCGCCGGACCTCTCTTTCTCGTACGTGACTCGTGACCGAGTGGCCGAGTGACCTAGTTACTACGAGTCACGTGTGGTCAACGGCCTTGACAAGGCCGTAGTAAACAAACGCTTCGGACTCTTATATATATGTATATCTCCGGAACTAATTAAGCTATCGACTCGTACAAACGCTCATTTTAAAGGGCATTTCATCCTCTATCTAATGATCGTATCACCTATTATAATTTATGCTGTCTTCCATGTCTATTTTGAAGTTTACTTTGACGCTACATACCCAAAGAAGTTTCAGCAATTCCTACTGATCGTACGACTAGTGTACGTTAAAACTGGATCATAAATTCTTTATTTAATTGAAAATCAATTTAAATTTAAATACAGGATGTTTGCGTAATTACTAGCCAGTACTTTTTCTTAAATAATTAGCTTGCATATTTGTCCGCGAGACTACCAAATTAAGGACTTTTAACACTAGTGTTACACTCGTATATTTCTCTGTGGTCTCTTAATAATTTTAGAACGAACAGTTCAGACTCCTTTCTTTGGTTTTTGGTTGCAAAATGTCCTCCTGTTTTCTAACGAGAAATTATGCACAGAGTGGAATTATTCGACAACGGTTTCCCGATGGAAACGCCGCGTGATCGAGAATAAAAGCGAGCTTTCAGTGGACTGTGGCCAATTAAAGCAATGGAGTGTCAACGGGTTCGAACGGATTCGATGTCATAATCCAGCCACGGTTCCACGGCTTCGTCCAGCAACGTGTCGGCAGTTTCGTTAATCGTTTTCACTTCGAATTACATCGTCGTTCGCTGTGCCCTCGTTTCAACCCTCGTATCTCAGATTCGCAGTCCAACTTCCGGCACAGCTCACCGGAGGATCGTTTACGAGTAGACGCAAGATCTCCACGCTCGTAAGGACTCTGAGTAGATCCAGAGACGGTTACTAAAACCTCCCAGTGGCGCAGCCAAAGTGGGTGCATCTCAAAATTAATCGTAAACGTCACAAGGATTTGGGAGGGGGGGGGGGGAGAAATCCCTGTAACGGATTGAAATTTTTACAAGAAGTAGTTCAAGAAATGTACTTTCAGAAAGATTAAACATTTATCAGACACAGTTTCATAGTTATGCCCAAAAAATTCTTGAAAATTACCTTTGTTTTCAGCCGTCACAGTGGGTTTCATTAATACGGAGTAAATTTGATCAAAGTATCGTTTCCGTAGGATTGATTTAAAACTGTAGATCGAAGACTCGACGAGGACGATGTTTAAGACTACCGACAAAGATGGAGGAACACGATACGAACTCGCCAGGGGAAATGAAAGAAAGGGTGAGAACGAAAACGTACTTCGTCCGGGTTAGAGGGACGAGCTTGGGGATGGATTCGGTGATGGACAGCGGGGTGATACGATGGAAATGGATTTTAAAGTGGAAGGTGGTTAAGGTGCAACGACTCCGGGGAAATCTCGGAACATCGGAGCCCGTAATGCAGAACATAGGACCCTCGGAGATACTGCGAGCGACGCGGAGGCGTGACTCGGAGAACCAAGGGTTCCAACGATCTTCCGAATACTGATGCGGGAGGAAATTGGAGAGAGAACGAAGTTGCGTAGTATGTTAGGCGTGATGAATGATTGAGATCCGACTCTCCGTTAAGTTTCAGCGAGGGATGCGTGACCTACGGACTCCGATGGGAAGAACTGTTCCAACAGTCCTACCCTAGCTGGAGTTATTAGCAAGGGAAGACTATCATAATCATCGTCCTCGATCGTTTAACCCCTTGACGTGCGATTTAATTTCAAAGAATTTTTCAAACGTATACTATTCAATTTTATGTGCATTTATTCGTGCAAGGAATGGTCTAGAAAAATAGATTTGTTTTACGAATACCTCGTGAATGTAAATACGTGTTAATGTTAATATATAAAATTCGACCACGAGTGAAAACCAGAACTGCCACTAGATTACCAATAATTTTTCAGGTTTATCGCCAATTAGATAATTCAATATTTAATATTCAACATAGAATTATATTCAATATAATTGGAAATTGTTTGTTCGGGTCAATAATCGGGAAACGAATCGAGAAACGAAAATGGACGAAGCTTGGAATCCAGTTTATGCAAACGGAGGTCCGAACTACCCCCGACGGAACTTTATGTATCGGAATTAAAGGCGAGCACTGGGGAGTGGGACGCATCCCCTCGATCCAGTTTTCCCACCCCCGCGGCAAACTACTCTCTTTCTTGGTAATCCCGTCGTTCTTTGTGCGGGATCGGCGAACTCGCGTCGCAGCTTTTAAGGAGGCGAACGAAATTTCGCCCCCCCTGTCTCCGCGAATAATATCGCGGCGTTTGCTTCTGGCCGGCGAACCGGTAAGTGGAAGAAAGTTTCGACGCGGCGAGAAAAGCTCGGTCGTTTCGTAGCAAAGAAAACTTGGCTAATCGACTGCGATTGTTTACCGCGAGGATATCGGGGTGCTTTTTACAAGCGAGTTATCGTTTCGAACGCCCGACGTTTGGCAAATTCTCTCTCCAAGACGTACACAATCGAATCGACGAGGGTGTAATTTGTCGAGAGCCACTCGAACCCGACGGTTCGACTTACCCAATCAACAAGACAGAGGATTCTATGCAAATTCCAGGCCCCTTCGGCTGAAAGTGACGTCGACGGCGCCGATAACTCTCGGCAAGTGAAATCGACGACTGCCTCGACGCTCCGGGTACTTAACTCGATTGTAGTTAGCGGACTGGTTTATTTAACCGACGTTCGAGAAGTCCAGAAGTTACCAACAGCGTTGCCGCCGCGTCAAAATATTATTCTCGTCGAACGACTTGAGAACCGCCTTTCGGAATACGTATCGTCAATACTCGGGATCGTTTGCTTCTGTAATTCAAAAGGTCTTCGTGCTTTCGACTCTTTCCTGGAACCGTGTCTGGAATATGCATGAAATTATATTGGAAACGCATCGAACGGATTAAAAATAAACTTCACATTCAGACTCGGTTGGATGCTATTTTCAGAATTTAGTAACTTCTTATTCCGATTGTATGCACCGTTGTACGCGGATTTTCTAGCTGGAGAAACAAAATTCTGGAAGATTGGTAAGTGATCGAAGAGGCTATGTGACAAATTTGAAAACTTTAACTTATATGCTCGTGCATTAATCGTTGAACGTTTGAAACGATAATAATAATCCGTCGTTATACTGGTAGAAGCGAAAGAGATATAAGCATTAAATAAAATATGACGCAGAGAAGTCGAGATAAATATACATTTACCGTGGAAAGACGAGGTATATGCTGTTATTAGCCTAGAAAGATATATGCTCCCGTACATAAGTCACTGGATAACTTGATAGAGGAAAAATAGGAACGAATTCATACTATGAAAAATTATGAAAATGTAAAAGAACCGTTCAAAAGGTAAACGTTACAAAATAAGATAATAATAATATCCGTCGAGGAAATAGTGTTTCTGTTTTAATGGGCAGCTGTGTACTTTCGTGTCGTTCCCGCTTTGTCGTGACCATTACCGTTTTTGTCTGCTTGGAAAAAAGAGTAGAAAACTCGGTGCAGTCGGGGCAATCACCATAACGAAACAATTGGCCTCTGCGAGGAACACGGAGACACCATCGTGCCATAATTAACGCAGCTACGATAAGAGTCTGCAGGACACGTATTCCCTGATATCGTATCGGTGGCGGAATATTAAGTATTCGCTTCCCAGCACGACAGGAAGCAATTTCTCCTGTACACGTGTCGACCATCTTGGACGGCGAGCTCTTAATCGTTCCTACTCCATCTTGAATTTTCTCCGTTGGACAATGAAACTCTCATATTCTAATAAACGAATTAAAAAATTTAACAAATTGGAAGGAATAACGACTCTAGACTTTGATTCTAAATTATACTATCGTTCGTTAATACCGCTCTGGTGTTCGGTGTTATTGATTTTTATTTGGACTTTCGATGTATCATCGAGTTTGACCGTGTTTGATCACTCGTCCAATGCTCGCAAGAATCTCGAGATCGTTTGGTGCTCGAACGTTTCCAAGACCGTACCACGAGCAGCGTTATTACGATGCATTTTTCCTCGCGAGGGGACCTCGAACGCTCATAAAACGTAAGCGGAAACCATCGTACGGGCATTTTTAACCCCGGTGGGAAATTTAATTAAAAGTCTGGACAGCGGAGTCCGGGTTGTCCCGGTCGCGTGGCTCGTCGGGATACATTTATGGAAAGGTTTCGGGGGTGATATTTGCGGTACACCATTCCAGTGTAAACCTCAAAAGCGTTTAGCGTGCTGGCGGGCGACTCTAGCGCTGCGTAACGACCGCGAGCGCCGCAAAACGCGTCGCCGGCACCGGCTGCGACTGCATCGTCACCTCGCCGACCGCAAAACTGCCAGCGGAATACCGAAACGCGACTAGCGAGTGCAGGCACCAGGCATCCGTGAAACGACACCGTGCAGAACGCGAACGTACCGAAATAACTGAAACTTTTGCGGCCATTCCTCGATGGTGACGGATACCGAGGATTCCCCCCGTCTCGATTCGCGAGCCTCGCGATTCCTACGGACGAGATTCCGCGCGGGGATCGTTCGATTCCGGTTTCTCAGGACTGTAGAATCGGGATGGGCTCCTCACCGTGGATGAGGAGGACAGCTTATGGTTGTAGGTGCAACCCCTGAACCGGTGGTCCTCGATATACGGTAGAATTTCTAGCGCAACTTTGATTTTTTTTTTTAGTGAAAGTGCTGAGACATATGGGGTTATCCAAATTGAGTGTCACTGCTAAACTGTTTGATTGTCAGATATTGAAAGATAAACAAATCCTCATGGAAGGCTACACTGTGCAACAACGTGTACAGATTGTTGAAGATTATTATAAACATTCAAGTTCTGTTCGAGCTTGTTTCCGTGCCTCTGGCGAAATTTTTCATGCGATTTAACTCCGTTAGACTTTTTCCTACGGTGAAACGCGTAGAAACAAAGGGGTGGTTTTCACCTTCCCGATTTCTGGCATCTATTCATCGTTGGTGTTGGCGGTACGAGGTTTTCTTGATTTTCTTCGCTGCTAAATCTCCGAGAGTCTCGAATCGGAAGGGTATCGTGGCGCTAGGCGATACAGCCACTATTTCGCGAAGGAAAATTCTCTGGCGCGGTGATATCCTTTCGGGCTTTACGCCTTTAGCCGCGAGAGTCTCCGTTATATTCGGTCGACGGTGTAATAACGTTAAAGCTGCCCGTTATTCCCGGGGTAAGAGAGTTCCTCAGCCTCTTCGCCGGTTATGAAAGATCGTAAAGCTCCCGAGGGTGAAACGCGAGAAACAACGAAGAAGCATCGCGTTTCCGTCCCCTCTAATTTTCTCTCCCTTAAGAGAAACGGCTCTCGTCGCTCGCGGGGCGAAAGAAAATTTTCAATTACCCTTTTCTTAAGTCCACGCAATGCCCGCGGAATTCCATTTCTTCGGTTTTAGTTTCCAATAACTTCTCCATTGTCTTCGATCGAGACAATTAAATCATTCTCTTTTGCTACGGACTGTTCTTTCGTTTGTCGATGCTCCGGGTCTTCGGTATTATTCATTCTTATTTAGACTTTTCACGTATCATCGAGTTTGACCGTGTTTGCATACGATTGGAAGAAACAACGACTCTAGATTATTCTTTCCTTCGTTAATACGACTCTGGTGTACGATGTTATCGATTCTTATTTCAACTTCTCATATATCATCGCATTTGACCATGTTTGAATGCGATTGAAAGTAGCAACGACTCTAGAGAATACAAATCATAGAATGACCCCATTCTAAATTATAAAATTGACGTTATAGAATACACGGTTGTTACTGACAGATCCAGGGTTGCTGTATCGCAAAATGCAGCGAATAAATTTCGTTTCGACTCGAGAGCAGACTCAGATCGTGACGTTGCGGCAGAAACCGTGTCAAACTGTGTACGGTTTCGTCGTGGAACGATGCCGCGGACCGAGCCCAGAGAATGTGGAGCAAACCTAAAGCTGTCTCATCAACATTTCACCGGCGTTGCACCGTTCCTGGAAGCTCGTTCACTTATTCATCCGCGCGCAGGTGAAGCGACTTCGTCGAACGGAGAGGCTTCAATCGATGAATCCACGGTACAGCTTGTCCCGCGTGTTTGACTTGAATTCGTGGGACGGATCGACAACCGCGCGAGAACGATCGACGGTGGCTTCTAACGACGGATCAGGTTTGTTTTCGTGGAAATGTCACGTAAGCGACGGGCAAAATTGCATTAACCACGTCTGCGTTGCGAATAGAGAAACCGTTGCGTCTACGTTGGGTCGTGTTCTTGGCTCTATACGCGGGAGCAGGGATTCTCGACGGTGCAGGACCCTTCGAACGAAGTTCTACGTACTTCCGTGACTTACAATACTGGCAAAGAAACGTAGACTTTAGTACTATCCATCGGTTTTACTGAATCTTCCAATTTGGGTCCAGAAAGATGCGAGGCACTTTTGGTTGTGCAAATATTATCAAGCTATTGACTAGAACTACCGACTATTATAGTTTATTTCTTTGTATCGAAGAAATTAAAATGACAGATACGTGAAATAATGTAGAATGCAATGGAAATGAGCGTTTATGGGTCATGTTGACTGTTTTGGTAGTTCCAGCGTTAAAATAACAGTACAAATAAAAATTACCTATTATTTGGGGTTCTATGGAGATTTAGCGTTGATCTATGCAGGGTGGATTTAAATCGTCTGACCGGAGGACGCGGGATTATTTATTAAAATAGTTATCGTGGTGAGCCAAAAGGTTAATTATCGCGTCGCTATTGACGGGGTAACAACAATGCGCGTAAATTGCGGCGCAAATAAAGTACCGTGGCGTACGGTCCTCGTAATTTCGCGCTTAATTAACGCGCCTCTCCGTCACGTATCTCCTCCAACCGACCTCTTTCCTGTCGATCCATCTTCCCCGGAGGCGCGAGAGCGCCTCGCGAACGCTTCCTCGACTGGGTGCTCTCCGCACCTCGGCGAATCGAGTGTTTCGAGGTTAACGCGGCAACGGGAACGCGTTAAACGAGCCGCAATTAGCGCGACTACGAAAGGAAAGCGGCGTCGAGGAGCCCGCGAAGCAAAACGGAAAAGCGGTTTTGTCAACCGTTCGCTGGTGAATTTCTTCACCAGCCCGGATGGCAACCGGCTCGAAAAATTTCCAGAAACACGACGAACTTTCGTACACGCTGCAACGAAAGCACACTCTCCATTTTCAACGAAGAATCTTTCAATTCTGTGCTTTGACACTGTTTCTATTGGCGCAGCTACGACGACATACATAATACGTAACTCAATTCAAGTTTCAATGAAATTTAAATTATGGGCATTCGTAAATTTTTGTGGGAAAAAGAATATCATTTTATTTTTAGAAGTATCATAAAATTGCATCGATATTTCCAATCGTTCGTAGTGCAAGGGGTTAATGTGTTAATTGATGTAAAACTGATTTTCACCCTAGACTTTCGTTCTTTCAGCATAATGTTTTCCTCGAACTCGAAGACAATAGGGGTAGAGAAAAGGGAAAATCAATTTTCCTTTATGTGGAACTAGACAGGCCCCTTAACAGCGTGAACCCAGAGGGTACGACGGGGGGGAGGGAGGTGGACTTTCAGCCGCAGTCTGGAGCCGGGGCGCGCTTTTCTTTTCGGTTCGCGAGCACCGCAAAGGAGGGCAAGAGGACGACGAAAAAGGAACGAGACATCGGCCCCGTTCCGATGGGCGAAAGAAAGGAACGCCCGATGGGCGACCGAGACGAAAGAAGACAGGGGGTGGGTTGGGTTTCTATTGAGTCGGTCAGCAGCCCGCAGCTGCAATTGAATCGAACGTGCCGTGGGGAAGTGCACTTAGCCGTCTCGCTTTCGCCCGTTGCCACCGACAGCCACCGACGACTCGACGACTTCACGGAGGCGGCGAGCAATAACCGTTGCCGAACCGACCAGCGCCGAAAGGGAAATTGCCGCCGCCGAGAGAATTTACTCTTCCTCCCCTATTTCACCGCGAAAGGGGGAAACCAATATCGGGGCTGCCACTGGGTCAGCGGATCAACCGGCTACGGCCCGTTCGCGAATCGAACGACCACCACCGAATTCCGCCCCCGGAATTCGACAATATTTTAACCGGTCAAACGATCGCGCAAAGTTATTTCAAACTTTTATTCCGTGCCTCGAACCTATCCAGCTGACCCAAACGCGAGGGAATTTTCAGGGAAACGTGGCCATTTTCTTTGAAATATCGCTTACTTTATTAACGCTCTTTTCTCCGCGGTTTCACGCATTCACTGCCCCCGGGGAATAATTGTTGATAGAACTGGCCTGAAACGCAGTGGAATTTTCAACCATTTTGTTTGAAATTTGAAGCAGAGGACGATCGGTCCCACAGCAGCCACCGTTCTTCGTCAGTCGCGGAAATCTAGACGTCGCGTGAATTATTGCCCGTTTTCAACGGTACACGGATTATCAAGTAGAAAAGTTCTCGCGAGCGTCGTAAATTCCGGTCGTCGACGCGGAGCATATTTTACGCGGGCTTCGCGAATCGAATCCGATTTTCCTAACCGGGTTTCAGCGTCGCGACGCTGAGAGGATTGTCGCGGTCGCGAGCAAAACGACTCCTTTCGCGATCTATCGAATCTCTGATCAGCTTAACGAGCTACGGAGCGGCAAAAATTACAGGGACTCGGATAAAATAAACACGAAATAGGACGAAAGACTAGAGAAAATAATGGCTCTACTTTGACACTTCTATTCGTACGTTCGAATACTTTTGTGACGACCAAAAATGGTATGTTTACACTCGATGCCCTGATAAATTCAGTATGTGTTATCAGATGTGTTTGTAATTTTAAGTATGCATTCTCGAGGCTCCTATGTAACTTTAACTTAACGTGTGTATTCTATTTGTTAACGATGCAGATCGGAAGCGTTCGGAATACTTTCGTGAGCTGTTCCATATAATAATTAAATTTCGTTTGCGCTATCGATTAGTCCGGGGAAAGGCGGGGGGGTGAATATCTCCTCGAGGGGTAGCTTTTATCGCCAAAGTCCGTAGTTTCGGGATCGCTGACGCAACGAAACTCCCGATAACTCGCACCTGAGAACACACACGTGTATCGCGACGGGTCGCAAACCACCGAAACAAGGATGGTCGTGCTTAAGCGTTGTCTACGAGCCGCCCAAAGCACGTGGCGCAAACTTAACCGAGCACGAAGTTTCGATCGAGTCCGCTTGCATAATACGGTATCTCGGTGAACAGCCAGACGAAGGCGGCGAGAAGAGAGACGAGGGAAGAAAATCTGCTTCACCCTTATCGGGAGTAAAGGGAGAGGCGATACGATGGGGCGAGCGAGGCCGGAGAACAAGCGTCGACGCCGGGGGTGTGTCTAAGTTACGCGGGACGCGCGAACGCGTTTAAATTCCGCTTAAAGGGTCGTTAAGAGCGAATTAGGCGAGCGTTGCTGGCTCCCTGCAATCACGACGACGCGAAACGAGCACCCGTAACTTTTGAATAATACTCGAGACAGGGACCACACCCACGTCCACGAGCCTCGAGGGGCGCTCTCGAGCAACCCTTTCGCGAACCACTCGGACCGCTGAAATAGACGGATATATCGGACGCGTAATAAGTGTCAGAAGCGTGGCTGACGCCGATGGGAAACGGATTCGAGGACGATGATACCCGCTTCCGATCGGCGGACCAGCTCGGAAACCGACCCCGACTTCTCTCCAATTTCCGCTGCGCTTTTCTGGATCCAGAGGTTTCGCCCTTGGACACCCGTCGACGGATATATCCTCTCTGGCGTCGTCGCGGGAATATACAACGTGTTTACCCACAGGTGGGCAATCTTTTAAGGGGGGTTGAAGCGACGCGAAAATCGAGGATCACCGGAATTCCGATCGGAGACCTTTCTGGCTTATCAGAAATGCGTTTTGGGGAATACTTCTTTGGGGGGGGGAAATAGTTCTTCGTGGCCACTCGATCGCGTTTTTACTACAGAAAGTAAACGATAGACTTTATTAGATTTGCTAGTATATCGTAGGTCACAAAAGTATTCGAACTGTAAGGGTAACCGTCGTATTAATAATATTCCTAGCTGACATAATGGCGATGGTGTGGTACTGTATAGCAACAAAAACTTCTTAAAAATCTCTTCAGTCGAATCTCAAATTCGAACCTCGAAAATGTTTCTCGTTTCAATAGAACGCAAATAGATAATGGGTTGAATAAATAATTCAATGGTAGAAGCACTCGACCAAGCTTCCAACTATCTTGTTTGGGTGTAATCTGTCGAATCGAATGGGGTTTGTTTCAATAGGGTGGAACGTCAGAGACCGAGGTAGCTCGGGTTCGATAACGCGAGTGCTTTATCCGGGACGTCAGTAGACGGCTTTGTGGAGTTGAGTTCGACTTTAAAGTCGAATAGTCGTGTCTCCAAGTAGCTTCGTAGCGATCTGTCGCGAGCACAGAGGAGAACGCGTTGTACGCGTTGGCTCGCTCCGGGCGGCGCGGCGTTTCGAATCGGGCACGAAGAGCGATCGCGTCGTTAGCCGTGACAAAATAAAATTCAACGCAGACGACAGGAAAATATACGGGGGCCACGGGGAAAATCAGCACCGGCTATTCGTCAGGGCATTAAAAGGCTCGCGAAAGGGGACAAAAGAAAAATTGGCTGACGCGTACGGTGATGAACAACCGCTGTCGACATTCGGATGCTCCCGAGGCGCTAGTGCATCGCACTGTCATCGTCCCTGCGTCCAAAACCGTGATCATGCTTTATGGACCGCGTGAAAATGCACGGAAACTTAACACCTCTCTTCCAAAATTATCCCAAAATTACAGGAAAATATTTCGTGACAGATAATCGAGTTACAAAATTAATTTTATCTCTTGGAAACGGTCTAGGATGATTTAAGTATTATTTCTATTGCACATAATATTCTTGGATTTTAGAATTTACTTGACTGGGAATTTTTTGAATAAAATAAACTTACTGTGAATCGTGAACGCGACGCGAACGTCCAGATGGACGACGAGCTTTTCGTAGCAATAAATATTCTGCTCTGCGTGTCAGGTAGCCGAAGAGATTATCTCTGGACTTCAGATACACCGATCAGGATTTTTAAAAAAAGATTATATCGCTATTGTGTCAAGACCTTATACAGGGTGTTCGGCCACCCCTGGGAAAAATTTTAATAGAGGATTCTAGAGGTCAAATTAAGTCGAAAATCAAGAATACCAATTTCTTGATGGAGGTTTCGTTAAAAAATTATTAACAATTAAATTCAAACATTTCAAATCGTTCTGAAAAAATTATTTTCGGTTGCGGGGGTCAATTACAATCATTTTTGGTCATTAGACATACCCCCGAAATCTTGGGCATTTTCGAGAAAAAAATTCAGTTCAGTCGGAACTTTAAACGTTAATAACTGTTTAACGAAGCCTTCATCAACAAATTGGTATTCTTGATTTTCGTCTTATTTTGGCCTCTAGAATCTCGCATTAAAATTTTTCCCAGGGGTGGCCGTACACCCTGTATAATAAAATCTCGTGATTAATAGGAAAAAGCACGCGTCGCTGTTCAGCATGATTTCGTATGACGTAAATTAATGAGTTAACAGGAAGGAGGTTATTTGAGCATTGGGCAGGATTTTGTGTGACATAAATTAATGACAAACGGGAAGAAGGCTGTCTCCCTATTGATCAGGATTTCATCCGACATAGAGTAATGATTAATAGCCATTCCTGTCGCGAAAACTCATTTTCCGAACGAAGAATGAATTTCTTTCGAATAGTAAACATCTTTTTGGAGTTCCGGAAATCCATCGTTAACGTCAAATATTTGATATCGAATATTACGCGATATTTGTACAACTTTTAGGAGCTTAATATAATATAGAATATCAATAAACAGCATGGTCAAATGGTTTTAGATAAACATCGGTATTATGTTTATACTGCATACAAAGTCTCTTTGCGCTCTTGATTTGTTTGCATTAGTCTCGTCTCCTCTGTTGTATCGTTTCAATTATGCGCAATGAGTGAAATAAAATGAATTAAAAAGAACTATTCTGTACAGGCACTTTGGCAGAATTTTTCGAAAATATCGAGCTCTTGATCCATCGCGAGAGAAGAGCCACGGATCGACTGGATTTAATTACATTTCGCGGAAACACATCGTTAACTGGACAGCCAGGTTTAATTACACCCTTCGCTACTGTGAACGTAATAGATACCGGCTACGTGGTGTAATTGAAGGTTTTATGAAAATTGATTTTCCATAAAGCGGCGCATTGTGGCGCTATATTAGCCCGAATAAATCTGCTCGACAAAAGAGCCCATCGATCTCTACTTACAGACAAAAGTTAAGAAACAAATTACTTGGTAATTTTACAGAGTTCCTAGTTGAACTCATTTTACAATTCGATGGTCGAATTAAATACTTTGAGAGATTCTAACAAGCATCTAACATTGTAATTTACGAATCGATCCAATCTTATGTTTAGAAGTGGATCCGATCGTGGATCGCGGCTTCTTTTGGTACCGATCTATCCTTCCGTGGATCGCGTTTCGAGCGACTTGGCAGCGCTCGTTAGCGTTTACAGAGCCGGTCGCAAATACGGTTCGCGTTTTCCGCGGTCGCGCCTTCAATTTCCCCGCGTCCGATTCGTAATTACCGCCGGCGCCCCTTTAATTGAGACCCAATAGCGTAAATTAAAATATTGCTCGACGCTCGCGCCGGCGTCATTACCACTCGTGTGCCTCTCCCTTTCTCCTATAATTAAAACGGTAAATTAACGAATGACCCGTGCGCGTCGTTCGTGGAAAAAGAGGATACGTCGTTAGCGAGCACGCGAGCGCCGTTTCGTTCTTTCAGCGTCCGTCGACCGCGAATCTGGGACTTCTCAATTTGGATAACCCTCCTATAAATTCCTATAAACTCCTTCCAATTAAATTCATCGACACGAAAGGTATCGACAGAAATATGCGCAATCGATGTTATACATCGTTAAAGCAACGAGGGATTACGTAAGTGGTTCGTATCAGAAAATTTGAAAACCGTGTCGTGACCGAAGAACGAAATTGCAGTATGGCCGATCGATAGAAGCAATCGTTATCGCTTTGACCGTGGAGGGGTTGAAATCGTCGTATCCTCGACGGTTAAAATTAATTTATCGCGATGTATCCGGCGCTATTCGGGGTTTGCGTGTCGTCCCGAGGGCCAAATAAAGACCTTCAACTTTCGACCTACGAAACTGGCGAGGAAAAGGATCGCGTGCCCGCGGAATCAGCACGATCTCGCGGCCGGAATTTCGATCGTTTCGTCCAGCGTCGGCACTCGAAGGACAGATCGTTGTCACGGGCAGCGACGGCGTTCCGGATCGGGTCGAAAAAATCGCCAAGCCACTGAATAAATTAACCCGTTACGCGGCGAGGTCGTCCGCGGGGGAAGCCATTTAATATTTAAGTGGTTGTTCCGGGCTGGACGCGGCAAAAATGGGGCAGTTTCGGAATTTCATAACGCGAAAACTATTCGGGATATCCGTCGGAGATTACTCGAATTTTTTCGCTATACACGGGGTTTGGTAACTCGATTTCCGTAAAAATTCTCGCAACAGCGATTGATGCTCCGTAAACGGTGGAGCGCCATTAATCTCAGGAATTTCAATAAAACTCCTACGAGAGAAGCTGCAACGAAAAAATCAATTTCTTAAAAGTGTCAGACATAGACCTCCCTCCCCCTCCCCCCGGAAGACACGGTCGCGAACGTAAATATCGGATTCGTTCGAGCGGGAAAAGAACGTTTTCTATTCTCGCCGGGCAGAGAAAGGAAATTGAACGTCTCTCGGACGACCCTCTCGAATCGCAAAGCGAACGGATTAATATAGGAACTGTTGGGAGTCTCGTTAACTATCGAATGAGCGTATCTGTCAAACACGAAAGGGCCAATATTCGCGCGCGTCGATGATTTATCGATCAATTTCCTCTTCCAGTCGATAGCCGTGTTCCGCTCCATAAAAACCCACCCGATAAAAGTGACGGTGCAACTGCGCGCTCGGGCAACGATTAAATTTCATTCTCGCCACCGTGATCGTCATTAATGGGCCGCCGTGGTCGGGGCTTCGTCTACGGGCTTCGCTTGTCAATATAGAGACATTAACTCCCTTCGACAGAGAAAAAAAAATAATAAAAAAAACTCAACGATAGAGCGGGCCAGGATCGAAAGCGCGACGAGCAGCGGAATCGACGCGTTCCAGTTTCCCGGACGTTGGACGATTTCGGGTTCGCGATCCCTGTGGCGGGTTTCATCGACGAAGACATGGAAACGACCGCGAGATTACGAACGACGGACACGGTTCGTTTTCGAACCGTGCCAGCAGTTTTTCGTCGATCCCGGCTTCGACAGGCGTATGCGGGTCAAGAGAGATTAAACGAGAGTTTGGTCAACAGAAACGCGAACCGAATGGCCTTTTGTAAGCGCTACACCGCGAACAACAATGCATTTTTTCTCTTCGACCGTATCGTCATCCCCTTCGCGCATCGGTGAACGTTTGGTTACGCCGCGCAATTGCGAGCTCGCTAACCGAGGGAACCTCTTGAAAAACGTGCGCTGTCGTTCCTGGAAAACGTCATCCGATCGGGAAAGTCATATTATTCCAACCGTTTACCGCCAAATATTCGCCTCTCGTTCGGGTTCGGGGCTTCAAAGACAATAAAAAGAGAATTTTCAATTATTTTCCTCGATTCGATCGCATCGGTGAGCTTTCGTGCTACACTTTCGAACAGCGAAAAATTCCTTGATATTCATCAAACGTGTATAAATTTTTTCAAAGCGAAGTATTGATTACTGGCCACCGTTTCAGAGCTCAGTAAAAAGAAATTCTTCAAAATCGAGATCGTACATCAAAGGCACCCTATTTAACCGTGCAAACGAGCCACTTGTGATTCGAATGCGGTGCTTTTGGATCCCCCTCCGGTTAAGAATAGGATTTTTCATCGCCGCAATTTAATCAACGAGCAACACGTTCGCGATTCGCAGTAGTAATTAACCGCGATCGTGCTAGAATAACCGCGGAAAGGTATCCTTCGACCCCAGAGAACCGAAGCGTCATCGTGCTGAATCGCTGGCTTCGACTCGCGGCGATTTCATTCGTCCCGATCACGAAACGCAATTTAATTCCGCTCGATTTAATCGCGACTCGCTCTTCGTTTACGGCTAGCCCGTTTTCAATGGTCATACCTTAATAGTTTCGTACACAGAACGAAAAGAACCGATTCGTGTGGAAATGTTCGAAAGAGTAGATATTAATCTAAAGTCTTCCACGCATTTAAACTACAAAAAGTTACAGCGGAATTTATCTGTAGAGAAAAAGATCGTCTCCATAGCAAGGTTCAATTATTTTCTAGTACCTGTTTGTTCGTACTGTTTACAGAAGAGTTACAGCGTGTCCCAGTTTCCGGAATCATGCTGCATATTTGCTCGAGAATAAAAACAAATTCCTCTGCGTGGTATATTTGAATACTTAACAAGTGTTGCGCGATATCCGCGTTTTTTCCCCGCGTTTCGCGTATCATCGAATTCCGGATACGAAAAAAATGATCGAGCGCGTCGAGGGATGAGTTATCGAGACTCGAAGGGGGAAGACAACGGGTGCAGAGGGTCAGATTCAATTACAAGGAATTGCAAAACGGCTTCCTAATTCCACGGACTTAACGTCGATGGAAGACTAATATGTGACCTCTGACAGGAACGACTTCCGTTCTGTGGCATACTCGCTCGGATTAGCTTCCACTTCCGGTGACGAAGATAACTCGAAAAGCGTCAAAGAACGATCAAACAAGAATTGCTAATCTTTGCTTTGCGTTAAAAGAATATTGTTAATTTTGTATCAATCGATAGTGGTAGATTTATTCAAAGGGTAGATAAAACGTGTACAACTTTCGAGAAAGAAGGTTTTACGAAGCCACCCAGTACGTGGAATTCCATTGACTTCCATCCAGTGGAGACTTTAAATTGGCACGCGCTGTAAAAGGAAAAACCGAGACACAGAGTTGCAACGTAGCGTTTCAGGCGCAGGTGCATAATCATCGTCGATGTTAAACCGTGACGTCACGCGGTTAGGTTCGGTAGTTCCCGATGAAGCGCCGCGGGTCACGCGTAACGGGCTCGTAAATAACTCGCCGGTGGGAAAAAGCGCGCATAAATTATTGCAAATTGATACTTGCCGAGATTGTAAATTATATTCCGCCGGTGCGGTGTATTGGATGCAGCCAACGAACCGTGAACCTGCCCTTCGTGCATTTTCTGGCTTGGGCGCATCAAAGAAGCGACGAAATCAAGCCGCGACGCGTCGACGATCGATTTTCCACGCGATCGATCGACCACCGTACTCGTAATTACTGCGCGTTAATATTAGAATTTAAATCTGTGGCTGCATATGTTCGGAATTCACTAGTAAAACGGTTAGTAACCACTACTATTTCTTTATGTGTATTTAATATCTGTTAATATCAAAGATGTTTTTAGAAATTTAAAACGTTTAATGTACTCGTCTCAGTTGCCCCCAAATATTTTCAACGGACCACCAGTGACAGAAAAAATTCACTTTGTACGATTGAAATTATATTCCATCGTTGAGACGAATAATTAAAATTCGATAGCGATTTTGGGTGGTTAATTCGAAAGCTACCGATGACCAGTCAGAAACGATCGAATCGTACTTTGATCGTATTTACAAGTACAATATATCGACCGCGAAAAAACGACCGCTAAGCGGTTGAGACGTCGAAAGTCGCGTTAAATAGCGGTCCGATCGATCCGCAGGATCCACGAGCGACGTTGGGTTCCAAGTTCGTGCAACGAAACCGCGTATCCTTGCGCTGCCCTTAACCCACCCTCCGAACCTAACCTGCGCGACGGCGTTGCAACTTGCATCCAGCATGGAACGAGGCCATGTGCGCTATTAGATCCACCGCGACCAAGAGAGAGAGGGATCGACGTGGTCGGGTGGTTGGGCGGCGATGGCGACGCGAAGATACGCGGAAACCGGAGGAACGACCCGCGAAACGACGTTCCACCGCGATCGAGACCGCGACGATTCCTCCAGGTGTGCTCGAGGAAAAATCCCGGTGGAAAAAAGGAGCAAAATAGTCGTACGGTCGGATGTCTCAGCTTACCGAGAGCCTGGAGAATCCGTATCCCAGAGTTCCTTCTCCGTCCGGGGTGTGGTTCCTTCGCGTACGGGCGGGGCCAGGATCACCCCACGGGATTAAGAACTTTGGACTTGGCTGGATTCGGGATGGAAGCCTGTGTGCTCTGTACTCCGGGTACACGGCTTACGACGTAGTTGTGTAGGTGGTTCGCGCGTGTCCGTAAGCCGTTGTTCCTAGGCGTGAGCTCGTAGACGAAGGTTAGCGGGGCGCGTGTGTAACAAAGACCGCGACGGGGGAGGTGGGAGGGTGGAGAAATATATAGAGAGAAAGATGAAGGGACGAAGCGTACGCGTAGACGCGCGCGTCTCTGGTGTCTTCTGGCGTGTCCTGGTCGCGCACGTGTATCTCTGCACCGTAGGCGTGTTCGTGTTCCGTGTTCGTGTTCGTAAGGTGTCGGTGTGCGTGGGCGCGCGCGCGCTGTCGCGTGAGTAGGTCGGCGGGTTGACGGCGTTTGGAGGTCAGGGAGCGAGGATTCTTTCGGAAGAAACGGAACAGGGCGAGGGGGATCGGCCTGGACGCGGTCCTGCCTTCGCTAGGACATTGTAACTCCTGTTAGCTGGTCGTCGGTGCGAGACCCGGGACGGCGCCTCCTATGCCCGTGGATCGCGATGGTCCTCGACGAGGTAGGATCCTCGTATCGCGTCCCTCTACCCTCTGTCGTTGCTCTCCGGGCCCTCAGTCACGTGACGCATCGCGCCGCGACATCGTGCGTGGTACCACTCAAACGACAAACGATCGCGTCACGATTCCGCGTGCACCATCGATTCACCTCACACGAATCAACGACGTTCCCGTTTCACCGAGTCGCGGGTGGCAACCGCGGTTACTCCCGAGATCCTCGACCTTCGTACCCCCGGAGTTTCGAGGTCGATACGAGGCGTTCTCGCGTCCTGGTCACCGGGACACCCTGTCCCTCCGCCACCGACACACCGTCGAGCCTCCCTGGCAAACTCGAGTCGCGCACTGTTCGCAGCACTCCTCTTTCTTCCTTTCTCTCGAGCGAAGACGATCACTATCGTTCGAAACCGCTCCTCTCGACACAGCAGCGAACCCACGACTGCGACGCGAACCGTACGAGCGACGGACTCGCTCCCTTCGACGACCGTGCTCTCTTCCAGACCAACGACGAAAAGGGTACCGGGCGTACGGAGTCCTCCGTAGCACTCGCGGTTCCCGCGGACCAATTTCAGCGTAGAAATCGCGAGCAGCGCGTTGCACACCGCGAGGGAGTAGTTGGAGGTACCGCTTGGCTGGCGGTGGTGCGCGGCGCCATGACAGTGTTGGCTCCACTGCTACCGCCCCCACCAAACATCCCCCACTTGGCGGATCGCTCGACCCCTCTTTCGCCTACGAATCCCCCACGGGACCCCTCGACACCCCGCCCGCCCGACTTCTGCCTCCTCCGCGGCCGCGGATCCGTTCCATTCGCCCCGTCGTGCCTCGTATTTCGCCCCCTCCCTTCAACCCCTTGCGTCCTGCGCCATGGCTCGTGCTGCCTCGGCCCCACCAACGCAATATTGATCGGGCGGAAGGGCGGCATCCAAGCTCGTAACGACTTCCAGAGGTGCCCTGGCCGCGTCCCTCGTGTCATACGCCACCCTTTTTTTACCCATTTTCTCTTCTTCGTCCCCCTTGGACGGTTCTTCGTTTCTTTTTTTACCCCCCATCCCCTCCCCCAAGGTGCCCATCGTAAGGGATTTCTCGCGTTTCCGTCCCCTTCTCCACGCGAAACAGATTCTTCCGGGCTGTGTTCGTCTCTGTTTTTCTTTTTTTCCACTCCCTCTCTCTGTCTTTTTTTTTTCGCCTCCTGGCGGACCGTGTCTCCGGGCGACAGATTTTTTTCTCGCCTCGGACCACCCCGCACGTGGATCGTCGCGTGCCCGAGTCGAAATCGTTTCGCGGGCCGTGCACGTCACCGGCTACGGGCTTGAATCCGTTTACCCGTCTTCCGCGAGTTGCTCCGCTGCTTTCGTCAGACAAACAGATAACGGCGGTTTCGCGGAGCTTCCATTATAATTTGATTTAATCCCTTCTGGCTTGACGTAGGCTACGACGAACGGGTTTTCAACGTTCGCGACCGTTTCGGGGTAATCGAATGTCCGGTCCCGTGGCTTGGCTAGCCCGGGGGACAAAGCTTTTTCGACATTGCGTAAGGGTCCCTATATGCTAGGCTACCTATTTCTCGTCGTACAAAGAAAACCCCAAAATTGAGGAAGGCCTCGTTTACGTACTCGCTTTAGTGCACGCATGTTGATGCAGAGATATTCAAAATTAATCCTTAAGTGGATTCTCAATTGAATTACTTTACTTAATGTTGCTTTTGGTAAATGGAAATCAACTTTCGTTTAAAGCATTTAAAAAATAATAAACTAACGGAGGATTACGTTTACATATATTATACAATATTAGTTTAAACTTGCGGAGGACATAATAATCCACTTAAGGGTTTCTCCTAATGTTTATTTGATAAATTATATCCACTTATATCGTAAATGGAAGTAGCGTGGTTGATAAGGCATCTGCATGGTAACAGGACGAGCGTGGGATTGAATCCTGTCGATAAAACTATATTCTAAAATACTTTTTTCCCTGATATTGTACAATTTAACTTTCTTCGGTGCTTCGACCATAGATAATTCGCCATAGGTAGGAATCGATAGTTGCAAAATGTAATTGGCGTGGACCAAAGGAGCAGTTTTCGACGGCCAGTTCGCGTTTGAGCGTAATTTACAGCACCACGCGAACGCGCACATAAGCTAAAACCGATTGACCTTTCGCGTTTTGTAATGGAATATCCATTGTTACCCGTTTCGACGTTGCACGAGCGCGATCCGCAAAAGGGATGATTTCGAGTGGAAATGCCGCGCGGATTAATTATTTAAAGAATGCATTTCGAAAGCGTGACAGTGACGGGACTGGACGGTTAAAGGGTTGAACGCGGTAACGAGAATCTGGCGGAGAAATGGGTAAAAGGATCCGTAGAAACGGAAAGTTGTTTATCCTTGCCTGGAAGGCACACCGTAAAAAGCCCCCGCGTTACTTGACTGGAATACTTTCGTCCGAGCGTCAGCCGCAAAGGAATGCCCCGAACGAAGCTCCGGGGCCAAGCGGCGTGTAAAATTTAATTAAGCACGCACTGGTTCCCGCGCGGCGAAAGCAAGGATGCCCCGGTCTTAATTTATTCATCCTCCGCGGGACCATCGCTCGCAACGCGGAACGTCGTCCCGCGGATGCTGGAACCAACCTATTCCGCTCGAACGAGACGTCCTCCCGAGCCAAAATTCTCCAAATCACATACGAAGGGCTAAATTACCATTCTCGAAAATATTAAATTACACACAGATACAAAACAGCGTGGTGTTTCTCTCTGTAAATAATAAAGAACTGAACGCGATTTTAACCATGTCTGTTCAAAACCAATGGCTCTCAAAACAAATTCTACCGCCTTCGACCGTGTCGTAGCTCGCACGAAGCCCCGCGACGCGGTCGATTTCAAATTAACATGCATCTATGCATGTATGCGCACCGTCATTAATAATTCAGCCACGCGACTTTTCGCAAGATCAAAGGGACCGCCGAAATTTCACGGTTCATCGTGCCGCGAGCGTTAACGAACGTCTGTACTTCGGCTCGGTTGTCCTCCAAATGCTCGCTAAAGGGACCACATCGAGAGAGGTACAATTTAAAGTACTCTTGCTCGTCGATTCCTCTTCTCAGACGCTCCTGCTTAAACTTTCGGACCACGAGACGCTTATCGTGTCGTCTAATAGAATACTCGAGTCGCGAGAAACGTTCGTATAACGGTTATTAACAGTTACTTCCATCACCTTTTCGACCCCGGACGCCGCGTGGTTCGCGAGTATCGCTCGTCGAAAAGTTTCCTCCCCCGATACCGGTCGGGTCCCATCGACGTCCGTTGGAATTGTCTCGAGCCACTCCCGGAGAATGGAAAAGTTTTCGGCGGGGTCGAGAAAATTTCGCGTCTCGTTGGCTCTTTCGTTATCTGCCGCGCGGAACGAAAGTTCGCGATTATCGCGCGACCGTGCATTTCCATGGAATCCCCGCTTCGCGGACGGAAACTCTGATTATTTTCAACCTGACCAAAGTGGGGGCTCGGAAGTCTCCGACGAACGTTCGCTAAAATACGTTGCTACTCGAGGAAGAGGGAGAAATCGAACGAAAGCCTCCATTATTTTTATCTAATCTTGCGCGTGAAACCTAAGAAGGTAGTTGAAGAATTTATCGCATACGAGGGTTGATCGATAACTGGGGATTTTTAGGCCTATAGAGTATATAAAGAGCGTTATAAAGGATACACAAAGATCAGTTTAATTCTTGCTTTTCAAGAATAAATTTTGTATACAAGTATCGTTTATTTAACGCCGACCTGCAATTCGTATGGTTTAAGTCGCGTCGCGACGCGCAGGAAGTAAAATAATTAATTTGAATGGCTACGGAACCGTAGTCTGTCGTCCCTTATCAACATTTTCAAGTCGCTGGAAATGCAAAACCTTTTGTGCCGCGAAACAAAGATAAATGTACTTAGACCGGTTCCGTAACAAACAACTAGCATGCGTAAACGTAACGCTTGTTACAAACTCCTCGCGTAATAACCGTTATTACCTTTTCTGAGCGTCCTGTACAGATTAAGCCCACAGTGGCGATTGCGTTATTCCGTCTGACACACGCGGGGGAACGAGTACCTCGGGAGAAACGAGACAAGCGCGATAAAAGGACGAGGATACGTGTCGCATAATAGATAATAACGAGATACGATGCATCGTTGGTTCGGTTGGGGGGGGGGGGGGTAGGCTTTTGACACCTGATCCCCTTCCATTCTCGACAGACACAATGAGCCCTGTTAAGCAAGAACAGTTCAACCCTCGAGACCCGCGTAAGCTCAGCTTTTGTCTGGCTCGCGACGAAACGAGTGCCTCCCCTAAATAATATCGAACACGCTTCCATTCGCTCTTCGCGTTTCTACGTTTCGTCAAATGCAAAATTATTGAAACCATCTCACCCCCTTCCAATGGAAATAAAACCATTTGGGAAACAAACTTTCGCATTTTATATTGTGTCGTCACGAAAGCAAGGAAAATGTATTTTCAGTTGATTTGCCGAATCATAAGATTAGGCTGTTGTTAACGTTGCAAACACTCGAGGACGCGTTCGTCCCCCGAAACAATACAAAACGCAGGGATACGTTGAACGGATGAATAATTCATTTACACATGTTCGAGTATGAATAAAATATTCGGAAACGGACACAAGTTGAAACTTTGCAGCGATTTGCGAAGCACGGTGCAATTCCGGTTGCCCGTCGGTTATACGGGGAACACGAGGTGGAAAAAAGGTATGGTGCGCGTCGAAGTCGCGTGAGCGGGGGTGGCTGAAAGGGACGAGCGACGACAAAGAGCGACGTTAACGGAAGTTCGGTTAATTCTGCATACGCGATTCTCGTTTCGGTCGGTTATCGAGCAGGAAGATCCGTGATTCACCGCCTCCGAAACGCACAGGATCCTTCGCCACTCCTAAATAACGAGCGGACGCATTGTTCGAAGTGGTATCTAACGGCGTGCAGAGAAACCTCGTAAAAACCGTCGCGCTCATGCATATGCAAGAGTCGCGAATTTATGCGGGCGTTCGTCCCGTATCTTTATTCAGATTTCAACCGCGGGTATCTTTTATTTGTCTCGAAACGGAGGAAAAATATAAACGAATACCGACGTAACGCGCTCGAAATACGGGACCTCGATAAAAGGATCGGCGCGAACCCGGCTGAAAACTACGGGTCGAGTTCGCGGAATTATTCCGACGATTCCCACCCCCTCGAGATGCAATTTTTACCTCTCCTATGACGGAATCGTTCACGCCATTCTTTACGTTTACGATAATCCCTCGATACACCGCTGGTGGTTCTCACGAGGGAAGGGTGCAATTCGATTAACCAATTTTGGGCCTGGCTGTCAATGGAGGTTGAATAAGGGAATATTAAATTTTGGAACCTGGAACCACGACCATTGAAAGTCACAGAATAAACCTTTCTGTTGATTTGTTTCGTTTTTGAGACCAACATACATTAGCATTAAAATTATGTGAATGCTCCGTTCATAGCGAAGACACTCGCTTGAAATATTTTCAAATAGAATTAATTTTCATCGAACGCGCATGGTTCGACGGTGTGGTTATTAAAGGAAACTTACCCTTCGAGTGTGTTCGCCCGGATCCAGAGAGACGCCTTGGGGATCTGAAACAAGAAGAAACAACGGTTAGTTCCGGCGGGGACGGGGTAGATACGATAGCAGGAAAGGACGCTGGAACTTTTGCAATTTACAGCTCGGAAAATTCCCGTAAGAGCGATCGCGTGACCGAAAGGAGAACCGGCTCGAGGTCGCCGGAAGCAGCCTAGCACGAAGAGCCACCAGACAGAGTTGCTTTCGGTGCCCTGATTGAGAGGGCGGAGCTGGAAACGTCCACGCGGGACGCAAAAATACCCAGGAACGTTGTTAACAAACGTTAGGAAACGGATCGAGACAATAATCGATAACAGAGACGTTTCACAGATTCGAATTTCCCGCGGAAAACCAGACTCACGAGGGTTGTAAGCTAATTACTTTGAGGGGCACGAAAGGCAAATTTTATTATTGATTCTTTGTACGAACGAATCTGGAAAGCGACGCGAAACAAAGGTACGTAGACCAACACGTACCATACAGGAAGTCAAACTTTAATATTCCATTAAATTTAATAAAATTATTTGATATTCTATTGAATTGAATTAAATTATTTAATATTCTATCACGTTTAATAGAACTGTGTAACATTCCATTAAATTTATCACAATTATTCAATGTCCCATTAAACGTAGCAAAATCATTTAATATAAATTTATCAAAAATTTAATTTTGAACAAAGTTAATTGAAATTTAAATATTAACATTGTCCCTGCCAAAGATGGGACGTTAACAATTACTTTCACGGTTATTTGCGTCAGAATCGAATGACCTTCCGACCCACAAAATGGTGTTAATTTGAAACGTTAAGAAAAAGATTCGAAGATGTCAACGCGGAAGAGATTAAAATGAGATACTCGGTATAGTAATTTCTGCTTTCTTGTTTCTCCTATCGGCAAATGACACGCGCACACACACATGTGGGACAACTGAAACTGCGCCGCGAAAGTCTCCCGGCTCTCCGGAGACTCGGAAATCCTATTGTATCCGGGTTTAATCGAGGAGCGACGTCGAGCTCCATCAAGACATCTTACTCCAATCAGAAGGAGATAATAGGGGCCGAGCGGAAGACCGTCGGACCGATCTCTCGTAATCGACGACTAAGGATAACCGAACCGGAGGAATTTCTTGCCAGCGACCATCGACTCAAACGACGACCATCCAAGGGACAACGATCGAAGATGGCCATTTTTGGTTTGATTTTCCAATAGATAGCAACCACCGTGAATTTGTAACCTCCCATCGAAATAAAGTTCCCTTCCAGCTAATCCTTTCCGTTCTCCAACAATGTAAATAGTATAATTTTCTTTTATCTCGCAAAGAAGAATTCCATCGTTGTTTATCAAAGTAAATAATATTGTATTTCCTGGTATATATACTTGATGGGAAAAATATACGATAAATACGCTCAAAGATTAGTACATCTAGCTTCCTTCGATCGTCGATCCGTTTCCAATCATTTACCTTCGGTCAATATAAAATAGAGTCCAAGGTAATCGCGACGTAGGATCGAAAAGGTTAAATTATGATCGTTCTCGAAGATTTTTCTTGCTTACCTCGAACGAAGAAGTCTTCCACCGGGATTATGACGATCTTCCCAGCTTTCATCTCGCGCACAACCGTGGAATCTGACTTTCAAATCGTTCTTACGTAACGCGACTCAAATTCGAAGACGTATGTCCGCCCGCTGTGAAAATCGTTCGCCTAACCGCGGACCAGATTCTTTTCTCGCGGAACGTCGGAGATATAGAAAGAACGGGGCGAATTATTCAGACGTTAGGATGTCCCAGAAAATATTACACATCTCACTCACTTTATATTATTCTTAAACTATCGATAGAATGTTAGAACTCTCGTCGCAATTTAATTCCATGGAAGCGTATTACGATAAGATACAACGTACCGGTGAAATGGACCTTTTGTTTACGTTTTCGAAAGTCGGACCTCAAAACGACGCGATCCGTCGAGAAGCAGGACTTTTTCATTAACACGAAATCGTCGTTCGTAGCGGCCATCGTTATTCGCGTAGCCGTAGATTATCCACTCGAATTCGCCCGCTGCGTTTCCTAGGAAATTGGGTTGGTTGACATTAATGCGATGTTCGCGGCTCAACCAGCCGGCAGTTCCGTCGCAGAAATGCGTTTCCGCGAGGACGACTACCAACCATAAATTGCTAAATACCCGCACTTAAAACGAGCCAGCCACTGGCCGCGGAAGGAGGAGAGGATATACCGTGTTCCTACGAAAATCCACTGGTACAATATTATCAACGGAAACGCGTCTTTTCGGATCTTTCTCAAACTTTACCCTAACGAGGAACAATCGCGAAAAGAACGAGTTCTTTATTTGACACTGTAGTTATAGAAATCGTACGATCAAGAGTGTATATTCTATTTAAAATAAATAAAATGGATTGAAATGTTAGCTTGGTGATTTTAGTAGGAAGCTCGCACATTCTGGCTCGACGTTGTTTCGAAAGACGATAGAACGAAGGACGTATTTACCGAGAGAGTTGTAGCCTAGAGGTACGTGGCGCACACTCGATGTAAACAATACCGCGAGCAACGTGTTACTAAGGCGATAATCCGTCGTCTTGAATACTACCTGAAGAAGCCACCAGCCAATCAGAAAATTCCTTTTTCTTGACTGGCGCGCTGCTACCTTCATGCCCAAGATGGCTGATAGTACGAGTTTGAAACAGATTACAAATTGCTGGATTCGATGAACCGTGATTAAATCGTGAAAAATGAAAACTGTTACTAGGTGTACGTGGAAAGAGGAGATGCAACTTGCATAATCTTCGAATGTCCGTAGTATAAAGTATCAATTGAGAATGTCAGACTCTAATAATACTCGATTAAAAATGGAGGAGAGGGGGTAGTCGGAGAGACTCGTTAGTGGTTTTATTGGCGGAGGACCATTGGATAAGGTCGAAAATAAGTAAGCTCGATCGACCCTCGCGTCTACCGATCGATATAAAATCGTTATAAATAAATGTCTATTTGCGTGAAAAGACGCGGTTTATATATACACGTGTATGGATCGATAGTTTCGCAGAGTTTAATATAAATGTCGTGGCAGTATTTTCTGCTCACGCGAGTGAGACGGGGAGGGCGGGAGGAGCGAGTCCTCGACCTCTTAGGAACGAGCACGGCAAAGCACGGTACACTCTCTGCCGTGCACCGAATAAATACGACTACGCCGATATCCGCCAATAAAATACGACGTACCATAAATCTACATAAAGCTGTAATGATTGAGAACCGAACGGCGACGCGGTTTGAATCGACCGGTGTATGAAACATTAAGGGTACGTCTCACGAATTGCCATCGTTAAAGCATTAGGCAAACATCCGGCGTAATTTACCCCGGGGAAGGGAATCTCGCGACCTTTTCCCGAAGACGATTCCGTGGGGCCATCAATCCGTTCGTAAGCCGAGTTCTATTAAAAATAAACAGATTTCTCGCGGTACCCACCCCTACGCGACGTCCGCCATTAATCCACCCCCCTGTAAGAACGCGGTTCCGAGGTCGTTTGCATCTTTCCCTCCAGCTGTCGATTCTGTCCCGACTCTCGTCTCTTTTCTCGCTCTCGGGCTACCAGACAAGGTAAATACCACCGACCACCCTTCCTCGACGATTAAATGGCTCCCTCCCGGGGGACACGACACGTAGAAATTCCCCCCTTCGAGCTATTCGATGGGAAACGCCACCAGCGAGGAAGGGTTAACCCCGATCGAGCCGGAAAACTGCGACTCCGGAATCTAATCGGCCATTTTGAGCTTAGGACTGGCTTTGACTTCGTAATCCGTTCGCTTTGGAATCGTGTTTTAAAATCGTGGACCCACGGTTTCTTCCAAAAACGAAGGAACGACGAGTAGACTTGTAAATTTGTATTAAATTATATATGGGCTTATCCAAATTGAGTATCACTTTGTGGAATCTTAAAACAATGGGCGCGACGAGAGATAATATTGGGGATGGAAGGCTGCAAATTCGAATTTAATCGTTCGTTCCCGTGGAAAGTGTCTCCGAGGGGCGACGATTCCAGTGAATGCGTTCATTTCCAACAATCGTGAGACCGGCTACGAAACGCGACGCGGAAAGAGTCGACGGTTCTTGCTTCTCGAAAAGCTCCCTCGATTGTCGTCGGTTTTTATCGACTGCGTTCGATTCCCGCCTTCCCTCGCGGCCGAAATTAAACGGTCTGAGGTCGCGGGAAGCTTCTCGTCCAGAAATTGTTAGAGGGATCGGAACTTACCATCGACTTTAACGCTGGAAACACTAAGTGATTTCTCGACAAGTTATTCAATTTGTCGCTAAGAATGATCCTTTACTTACTAAAGAGAAACCTGGTTAAGATCTACGGTTGCTAACGAATAGCATTAACAAGTATATCGACCGATGTCAAAGAAGAAAATTTGTTGAAGAGGAGGCGCGTGTTTTGAACGCTCCAATGAGAAACAAGCACGCGAGTCATCGTGTTCGTCGAATCGCGGCGAACAGATCCGATTATCGTCGATAGGTCCGCGGAATCCGCTCGAGCGTGGTCGAAAATGTAACGACCAGTGTCGCGGTCCATAATCTGTTAATCAACAATAACCTGAACAAGGCTCAAAAAATTCACACCCTTGCATCCTCTCTCATCGCGATCCTTAACGAATCTTCCGAAACCTAATCGTCTAATCACCATAAGGGCTTGTAAAATTATTTTCTCCCTTCTCGAAGGTTGTACGTTCAAATGCTTAATAATAATTAAGAATCGAAGTGAAAAAAGCGCAATTCCAGGCGTTGAGGGGAACACGAGCCCTGACTTGGTCCAGCCAAGCCATTTTGCGGGGAATAGGTGCTCGATAAGGGCAAACGTTTGGGAAAAGCAACATCTCCGACGACGGGTACTCTCGCTTCGGGAGACAGCGTCCGCTTGACCGCTCCCAGTTTCGAGAAGATCAATAGCAAAAGTCGCAACGCGAACCGGCCGGGTTAGCTTCAGAATTCCGTGGAAGATCCTCTTCCTCTCACAGGTTCCTCCTGCATCGTTCAAAGATACCGGAGTCGATCGAGTCGGAAGCGGTCGACCGCTAATTTTACTCGACGGGCGTGGGTGAGCCGGGAATCGGCAACCCGGTTGATCGAACGACGGCTCTAATTTTAGATAAATCCATCCGGCCAGCGATATTAGCTCGAGCCCGTGTGGCTGGTACGTGTGAACGCACACGGTGGCCCGCATACACATCGGTCACCTAATAATGCACGTGAAGGCGCGCGCGTACACTACGGACCGCACACCACGCCGCGAGAGCTCGTCTCACCTTGTTCGTCTGTGTTTTCGCGTGTGTGTGCGGCTGTCCGTGTGCGAGCATCGAATCGCTCGCCAGGAAATCGATGTCCCTCTGGACGGTACCAGCCCGGTACCAACCTGGGCTAGCTTCCACCAGCGTACGTGTCGCGGAAACGGACCTTGCGTATCGCTTCTGGAGAACCATTTTATTCGGTGGTGTCTTCAAATTTGCTTCTTCGACTCTATCGAGACGTTTAAGACGGCCCACGGAGAGCACCCGTAGCTCCAGCTTCGTCTGGGAGCAGTGAGATAACTGTGTGGGAGGTTTCAGATACGTTCACTGTTCTTAGAAAGTGAAATTTGACATAGAAACGCGAGATGAGTGGATGTATAGGAATAGCTGGTCGAGTGCTTGCGAGAGAGAAAGGGTTGACCGCGTCCCTCTGGCGGCGACTGCGGAAACTGTCGCTGCAGAGAGTTTTTTCTAAGTTAGAATTCTCAGTCGAGTCTGATCTACTATTTTCAACACTGTGATTTCAATCTGATGGAAGCTTTCTACCATTTTATAGATATGCAAACAGTATGTAGGATTTTTGTAATAAAATATGTACAGTTACTCCCACTCGTATTCGTATAATAAATGAAAAGAAACGCTTGTTTCTTATGAATTCTTTCCCTTATTTTTTAACGAAGACACCAGGGGAAGTCTGGCAGCGATTCGTCAGACGCCATCGTTGGGTTCACCGAGCATCGGTGAACTACGAACGACGAGACACAGAGAGAGAAGCGTTCGATTCGTCGTTTGGTAAACAGAAATATGCAAATATCGCGGTAACCTTGTTCACTTTCCTCCGCGCGTTCGCAAGCAAACCGCGGACAGTTCGTAGAGCTAGCAAAGAGGAGAGCAGAGGGCTTGCCAGAATATTGTTTCGCTCGTTGGCCCGCTGGGAGAACACATCGAGTAGATTATTCGGCACGCGACGCGCGCAGAACAGCGCACGGAAACGGTCTGTCGAGCTTTCGGGACACTGGGTTTTCGGATCCGGAAAATCGGGTAAATCTAAATTTATTCCCCGCGCGCCGCGGGCCACGTTTCCGATAATTCTGTTTACTCGATTCCGCCCTCTTCGTGGCTCTATTCCGCGCGGCCAAGAAAAGAGGCGTGCCAGCCTGTTTCGAACCCCTCAACGTCCAAGAAAACGCGAAAGAATTGCTCCAACTCCGTTCAGGCGGTCCAAAAATGCTTCAAATCCAAAATGATCATGGAACTAAACTAGATAAACTAGAATTAGACTCTGAAACTTAATCCTTCTCAATACATATACATTCGACTCTTCATTTTCGTATCCTTAGATTGAATTTTCTCCAAGATTTTTTTTAAAATAATGGAACAACGAAGATGGTTTCGACGTAATGCAACGTTCCTATGCATTTCGTTTTTAAGAGAAAATATTTAAAAAGCGACGAGGACGAGGACGAGGAAGAGGAGGACAGCTCGAACGGATTCGTTCGGTCGCTTGTCGTCGCCGTGGAAACGGGAAATGGAGCCCCGAGGCTAACGAGACCACTAAAATGCAAATGAACGGGATCGTTAGAGGAGCTGGAGCTCGGGGTTATGGTCGGGAGTGGCGTACATGCGTCTCGCTGCCCGGTTCGTTTGCTACTGAGACGATCGGTGGTCGACGCGCAGCCATCGACGCGCAACCCAGTGAAACAACCATGAAGCTGCACCGACGCCGCGTCGCGACGCCAACGGCGGAGTGCCTGCATGCGACCGAGTACGCGCAAATTAATAAATACCAGGACCACCATATATAAACGCCAATTCCGCAATACTTCGACGACGCTAAATTTATGCGGGCGTTCGTTGTTATCGATGAGCACAGATTCTACCAGCTTGCACCGTAGTCCTCTTGGATTTACAAAGATAGCATCGTAATTGGTTTGGTTTTTCAAACATCCACGAAAAAACCCTTCGACCGACCCTTTTCTATCAGCGAAGAATGCATTCGTAAAACCCATTTTGTTCGTACGTTTTAACAGAAAAATAATTCAGCCTTCAGATTCGTGATATTTGCATTTTCATACGAAAGAATTTAACCAGCGAGTTAAATCGCACTGTACGTGCAACATCGATAGAATCGATGCAAACGTCGTTCTCCGTATTTATGCAATTATTCAAATAATAAATTCACGCGTGTGCAGGCAACACCCTACTTTTGTTTACTTTACTTATTCCATCATTTTACCCGGCATGAATATGGACGAGGCGGCGGGCAAAATAATTTCGAATTTAGAAACGCTGTGAAATGCGTTGTTTTGCATAAAATCGACGTCAACGCTGGAATGGGAAGAAATTCTTCCATTTTTGGGGGCGATAAATCGTTATTTTATCTTTAAATAATTTTAGTTACGCTCGAAAATCGTTTTTTAGTGGCCCAGCGTGCCCGTAAAGTTTCCTGTAAAATGGAAACTGACGTTTCAAGCTGGATTCGCGTTGCTCGCTCCGCGTACCGAGGAGGAGGATATCGTTGACGCGATTACGGAAGTCGATGAACGATGGAAATGTTTTTATTTGTTCCATGACTTGTCGCGGCGTTCGCGTGGCACGTCGACGGATAAAAACAGAGACGTCGTCGTCGACCTATCCCCGGATGATTGCTGATCGAATTACCGTCGGCCCGACGACCGTCAAAGGATTCCCTGGATTCCGCAAGACCGGAAATTTAATTCTGAAACCTGCCACAAAGGACACCGGCCAATGGGATTAACGAATTCGACGAGAGACTTCCCTTCCATCGATTTTCACCCTTCGTGTTTCTTTTTCCTTTCCGTCTTTACGACTCCTTCGACGCCTGTCTTCGGGTCACCGGTGAACCCTCGCGATTGATCGACCCTTTGGACACGAACACCTCCGTGGAAGATGGTTTTCGTCGAGTTTGTTGTCGGTAGTTACGCATCGGAAACGTAACGTCGTCCGTCATTGTCTTTGACTTTTCGATCGACTTCCCAATCTGCTCTGAGAACGAAGCGATTCCTCGCGCAAAAGCGTATAAAATGCATACAATAATATTTTTGCACGAGCTTTCGTTTACGGAAAACATCGATATCAAAAAAAACGTTCGTTTGGCAACGCTATTTACTCGCCTGACCATTACACGATATTTCTACTAGCGCTGTCGTTTAGTAAATATTGATGATGGTGTATTATTTGTTTTCTGTTGATTTCACTATACATTAATCCGTTCGTTCGTGTACCTGGGCACGGTGAATGTTTTCACTTCTTTTATACGAGTAATGGAAAAAAAAATAAATAAATAAACTGCAGGTTTACGTGTTTCATCGCTGAATCGAAGCATCGTTTATGATTACATAGTAGTATGCTGAGCTTCGAGAATAGTACATGGATCGGGAAAATATAATTAATTAAAATAGAGAATATTCACCGAAGTAAGTAGAAAGATCGAATATTGGTCAGACATGTTCTTCAAGTGGTACTCACAGGGATCATCTGCAGAATATTAAGACACCTGTGTGTAGAACATAAAGAAATAGAATCGAAAATTCGAAATTTCATTTCGTAACTCTATCTGTGAGAAACATCGTACAATTTCGATTCGCGTTTGCATTAGGAACAGCACCGCCCACACTGGAATGTATACGGTTGGGTCGCACGAGACAAATAGGGAAAACGTTTCTGCCTGGGGTGAAATCGACGCCCGATTCCCAACATACGCGATCCACGCAATTAATTGGCGTTTAAAGGAGCCACGCGGACCTCGTATAATCCAGTTTCCAACCGATTAACGCGCACCCGGGGTAACGAGCTTTATTAACCAGTCTAATGAAATCCAAAGTTATCGAATGGCGGGTAAGAGAGAGAGTCTGGGAACAAGCCCGTAACTAGTAGGCACCGGACATAGCCAGACGATACCCCGCGTCTACGGGAGTTAGCGGCAATTCGATTCGGAAGGGTTTGTGCCACGGGATCCATGGTACGCGGGGACCGGAGTTTCGGAGGCTGCTTCGACGGAACGGAAGGAGGGAAAAGGACGGAGGAAGAGTAGGCGGGTCCCTCCACCCCCGGAACTACCAACTGACTCGACCACGAGTTTGCCTCCGACTCCCAGAAATTCCACGGTATTAATTTATCTTCGTGCCTTTGGCTTCCCCTGTCCCCTCTACCGCCTCTTCTTCCATCAATCACCGTGTCTAGCGTATGATGCGCGTTCTAAGTACTTCATCCCTCGCCCGTGTACTTACGGAACCTCCTCTCTGCCCGGGGATCCTCTAGAAATTTGCCAAATGGGGTGCAACTAAAAATTAACCGAGACGAATCCCCACGCGATACATTAGAACCCTCTATCTCATAAAGTGGTTACATTTTTCACGTAAACGATTATAAAGACTTTGTGACTGCTAAAAATTCTTCTCCGAATCTCTTCAGATTTGAAATTGCAAGTATATTAACTACACTTTTTTTTGACGAAACGGAATTTTAATTAAATGTGAAAGTTTAGTTGTCGCGGTATCCCCGTATTCAGCTTTGTATTTTCGCGTAATTTTCCAGGCGTGGGCGTTCTGGAGCGCGAGGGACAACAAGACAAACGCCAGTGCGCGGGAATACCTCGAACACATCATGGTGTCATAGTTTTCGCAGTCTCGGAGTCGGTGCATTTCCCTTTATGCTCTCGCCCCTCGCGTTCCGCCGCGTAAGTTACAGCTTTTCACCTAGCCCAACGTCGGCAGTAAATATTCCTTTGCAACCAATTTCCATTTGCGAGACGTGTCTGCGAACGCCCCAGCGAAAGCTTTTCTTTTCTTCGGGTAAACCCGCGACACGAGTCGTCCGTCCACGGACCACGGGCGAAAGTGAGAATTGAAAGGGTTCCAAGGGGTTCGTGGCTCTCGCCAGACTCCTAGAAAACGAGTGTTTACGGGGGAAAAGGTGTCGCGAAACGCCGTGTAATCCACGCAACGCGTTAATTGCGACACTCCGCGCGGCCCGGAGTAATTCGGGGAGTTGTAATCGCGAAATCCCGCCACGTTTATGGATAAAGTAACTATAATCTGGTATTTATATCGTATTAAAAGATTACTCCGAATAATGATTAATATCATATTCACCGCTTAATCGTTCAGTCATGAAAATTATACGAAAAGAGACACGACCAACGTGAATTGTAAGTTACGTATTCGTAATTAGAAATCCCCCTCGATCCAGCTAGAACTATATGCGAATACCAAATGGAGGTGGCCAATCAGAATCCGATCTGTCACACTTCTCAATCCCAATCGCAGGAAACTGGAAACGATTCCAATTAGAACCCGAAAAGAAGCATCGAACCCTATTCTTTTACGCTGGATCGAGTTTATCGATCAATTATATTTCAATCACCGTGCAATTCTGTTTATCCGAACCGAGATGTATCCGTGAAATATTCGCGAATGGAAGCACTTTGAATATTTTTCTTCTCTGCTATCTTTCCCCGACGCGCAATTTTTCAGACAGTCGGAGAATTATTCTCGCGTTTCGATCCGGCGCTGTCTATTTGCGTTTCTTCCGCGGCCGCATAAGTTACGACTCCTCGTTTCGCGAGGTAAATACATCGTTCCGCCATTCGGCAGCCCCTCCGCCTCCACTTTGCCACTCATCCAGCCAATTTCTACTCGCGAATCTTCTAGTCGTGCACGATTTATGCCAGCTGGTACAACGTACGAGTCGCAAAAAGTCCCCGGTTTTTCGTTGCCACCCGTTAATTCGTCCGACGCTGTTCTTGCGTTTCGACGGAACGATAACCGCAGAATCGGTTCCAGCTCGGCGAAGATCTTCGAGAATGCTGCTTCAGCTCGTTCGAAGGAGTCGAAAGAGAACGATAAAATACGGAACGTTTAATGGGGGCGGTTAAGCTCGAAGATTAAAATCGAACGTGCCAGGTTTGTTGCATACGAAACGACCGATTCTCCACGCAGACTTTGCGTTTCGTCGACACTGTTGGAAACGGATCTGTTTTAATCGAATACATAAATTATTTCGTAACGAGAGAACCGTGTTTCGTCCCTGATCCGCCACTGGACTCGGCGGGAAGATAATAAATGGTAGATTCTACTCCGGCGCAGGCTTTTCGAAACAATCTCATAGCAACGAGAATATCTAACTACAGGACCTGAATTATAACTCAAGATTAGCGAAACTCGACAATAAGGTGGCCCAAATAGCAAGTAACTATGGAAGGAGCAAAGTTTCCATCCAATTCCACGTAATTAAAATTTCGATGCTAATGAAGGAAATGTTATTCGAGTCCAATCGATACGGCAATTGTATTAAAGTTGTATGATCATTGGTCTCTAGTCGCCAAATAATTGATGCTTTGGAGAGACCAATAATCATACGATTTTTACGCAATTATCGTGTCGATCCTAGACGAGCACATAAAATTCCCTTTATAATAAATATCGACATTTTAATACCGCGAGATTTCTGTGACGTTACGATGATACTAAAAAATAGCGACTCGTTAAGCAACTGCGCGATCTTCTCTGATTCTTTCTGGTTCTAATAAACTGAAAAGGCTGAAAGAATTCGTCACTCGACGTCGAAAATGTAAGGCGAGTGTTTCGTCGTCGACGTTGAATTCGTCGATTGTGTTTCCCTCGGATAAATTGACTGGGGCTCGGGTGCGGTGCAGCATCCCGCATTCGTCGAATCGCGAGGCGAAAAACGCGAGGCTGCCGGCGTGAGAAGAGTCAAAAGGAGGATTACTGAAAGCTCCAACGTTGGGGGCGGGCGGTGGGGGGAGTGTTTCTTTGAAAAAAGTCGAGTGAATCTCTCCAGCGAAGATACGCCCGGGCGTTTGTGGCTGAAGGAGCTCGCTCGCGGCGCGTCCCTAGCGCGCGATAATTTTCTCCTCTTCGCCAACAATTTCTGTTCCGCGGCCGGATACTTTAATCCTTTCTCCCGTCCGGCGAGAAACGGGCTGGTGGATTTGTGTACGCGTCACCTTTCGAGGGGAACGAGTCGAGAGAAATTTCCATGCAAATGCACCCTTTTACCGCGCACCGGAATGGTAAATGAATATCGGATAGAAAAACGCGAAAGGCGGCCCGTCTGCCGACTGCTCTTCTCTTCCTCTTACGCGCCCCTAAGGCAGCCTACACACCCACGCAACTCGACTACCAAAAACCACTGCACAGCTCTGGACACGTGATTCTATTCTTTTCGCGAGCTTCGCGATATTCGAAAATTAAATTCACCATTTTGCGCGCCAAGCTTTTCTATTAATTTGATAATACAGCTAAAATTCAGTGTTAAATTGCTATTCTCAAATAAATTTGAAACGTTTGTTATAAATTACATGTTGTAAATTAACCGATAATGTTTCGTTATGTTCCTTACATGTTACATCTTTTGTACTAAAGGGTTTATTCCAGTTAAGAAATGAATAATAATAATAAATAAACACAAGACTCGAGACTGGACAAGAATACGTATTTAAATATTCCGAACCGCAAATTATTCAAAAGCAGGATCGCTAAGAATCTGGAAATTCTGTTGCTACCCGTTCGAATTATTCGCGTACCCGTTTAATATTTCATCGACGCCGCGTCCCGCAGGTACACCGTCGTTCAAAATCGTTCACAGGAATAAATTTGTCGATCCTTCGACAGGATCGTCCGGAGTCCTGCGAGCATTTCGTTTGCGAATAATTTATTCCAATTTTCCGCGCCTTTGACGCACTTTCTGCGGATGACAGAATATTTCGCGACGCCGCGCCGGCTTTTCAACGGAAATGGCTTCCAGCGTGGAAGCCTCGAACAACTGTATCAACTCAGCGCAGGAAAGACTGAAATGTTTGAGTATCTTCGCTTTTCAACGATACCAGACCTAACATAATTTTCGTACCTGTTCGATTTCAATTTTCAAATGGTTTTTTCACACTTAGCCTCTGAGATTCCACCCGTATCGAGTTCTCACACCCGTTAATTAATAAAAACCCTAACAATTTGACGAAGAGTCGGCGACTGGTTGTTTCGACGACGTCGAGTCAACCGAAAGAGTAAAAGGCGATGTCTCTCGATGATAAAGGCGATTTATCGAGCAAACCTTCCGTTCGTCGGAATCACGGAAGAGCCATCCGCGTCGCGCGGGAGATCTTCCCTTCCGCGTGCGCAACATTTTTTCCTCCCCCGCGTCTGATATCGCGAAACGGATAATCCCCCGTCTGAGTCCCGACGATTCGAAACACGTTCGGGGATCAACATCGACGATAAAATCGCGGATTAAGAGCCGGTACGGAACCGAACCCGGGGATCGGAGAAGGTAAAAGGACGTAAAAAAATTAGGGCAACGGTGACTGGGGAAACTTGGAAGCCGGAAACAGAGAGACTCGAATCCTTTTCCCGGGGCTAGGAAACTCTGGGAAAAACGACACGGGAAGAAAACGAAGGACGCGAATACCCTTTGGTGTCATTTAGTCTCCATCCATCTTCTTCGCGTGCCCTCGAACACTGACGCGATCCTCGTTTTCGGGGCTTGGAAACGTTTAAATTACGCCACCCCTTAAGTCACGCGAACGTTTACTTTAAATATGAAATCTTCCACTCGTTGTCATTCTAACTATCTCCACAGAAAACTCGGAAACAAATAGGACGTATATTTATACGAACTTTTTTTTATTGTTTAAATGCATAGAATCGAGTCCCGAAGTCCTCGTTCCATTTCGCGATTACGTATCGCGAAGGGAGTAGTTGTAAGAGCCTCGAGCGACCAAAACATTCGACGTAGACTGAGTAACGAGTCGAAAATACGAAGCAAGGCAAGGCAGAAACGCGTCTGTGCGAAAAACGCGAGTTTTCTCTGTCAGGAGGACCTGCCCACCTTCGTTCTTAATTACCGAGCCAGCTCGTACATTCGTTTCGCGGCTCGGGGGCTGGTCGAAACACTTCTATCCCCGTGTTGCCTCTTCAGCCCTCGTCTCGACGCCTCCGGCAGCGTTTCGCTACATCGTTGGCCGTTGCTTTTCGTGAACGACCGGAAGCGCGAAAGCGTCGGCGAACAAGTGGCAGAGGCGTTCCGCGCCCCGGCCACGGGAAACTTGCCGTTTTCGAGTATCTTGCCCGTCCATTTTCTTCTTCTAACCACGCCTCCCCCTCGAAACGAACCCAAAGCCACGCGTTTTTTCGGTTATAGTCGCTTAACGTTAACGTAGTTCCTTAAAAATCTCTTCCGTCGGATTTCCAGATCCTGAACTCCAGCAACCGCGCTATACAGGGGGTTTGGCCACCCCTGTGAAAAATTTTAATAGAGGATTCTAGAGACCAAAATAAGACGAAAATCAAGAATACCAATTAAATTCAAACATTTCAATTCGTTCTGAAAAAATTATTTCTAGATTCTGGGCTCAATTACAATCATTTTTGGTTATTAGACATACCCTCAAAATCTTACCCACTTTCGAGAAAAAAATTCAGTTCAGTCGGAACTTTAAACGTTAATAACTTCTTAACGAAGCCATCATCAACAAATTGGTATGCTTGATTTTCGTCTTATTTTGGCCTCTAGAACCCTCTAGGGATTTTTTAAATTGCATCCACTGATTGATAAACTTTTTCAATTCGTTTCAGAATTTGAATACACGTTCAAGGTCCTTAGTTCGTGCTACGTAAGTTTCTTTATACCTTGAAAACTGAATTTACGCCTAATATTTTGTAAAATTAACCCGTTCGGAGGCAGATAAGTTGTCGCGATTCGACCTCACCGGAAAGTTTTCAGGGGTGGCTCGATGGCGGAGGCCCAGGCGCGAGGAAGCTCGTAACGCGTGAAATGGGCCATTCGCTCTGGAACACGTCGCTGGAGAATTATCTCGGCGTTATTAACGCATCAGGTATGAATCGTGATATGTAGCGTACACCGCGAGCGTCGCTGCTCGGAACAGGAGCGACGTTATTATCCGTCCGGGCTCCGGAATAAATGTCCGGAAATTTTCAGCCCCGCGAGCGTGATCTCCGGCGAACGAGACCCGAGGCTTTCCAATTTTCCGCAGTCGCGGGTGCAACTTTAATTCGTTCGATTCGCGGGGGCGCGCCGGCCCGAACAAGACCAACGCCGGTCCATGGCGACTCGCGACGAAAATTCCTAGCTAAAATTGCTGGCTCGTGCCGATACACGGATCGAAAACTCCCGAAATTCAATGAAATTCGATATACGTATACATTTTTTAGAAATTGTATTATTTGAAAAGGTCTACTGTTCCTCCCCGTAACGAAGCTCTTAAATTTTGAAATTCACATTCTGCAAGCCTTTGCTCGTCGACAATTGGAAATCTGAATCAGAGTCGATTAATTGAACTCTTGCAGAAGGGATCAGATCGCAAGGAAAAAGTATAAAATAGATGAAAGCGATTCGATCGAATCCGAAGCGGTAGCCTAATTCCCAGAGCGTAGGCGACGGAATTCGAGGCGCGAACTCGCTCGTCCCGGTTTATTTCTAGGTTCTCGCGTATCTTCGACGGTAGTCGATACAATGGTCGTCGAACAATCGCGTCTTTGATGTAATTTCCACTTCTTCGCCGGCGGAAAGACGCGTCTCCCGCCGAGGGAACGAGTGGCTCGAACGGCGTCGTCGGGGGCGGGGTTTCATTGTTGTCTGCTCCGTGTTTCCGGATGCTGGGGCGCGAGAGGCACGTAGGAAATTACGTTGCACGTCAGAGCGCGGTTTCGTGTTGCAGAAAGCGGCTGGTTTCACCCGACGATCGACGAAGCCGGAGAGGCCGCGGCCTGCAAAGACGGAACAGAGACGACGCCGTTGCAGCGGCGTCTAATTCCCGACGAGATTCGCGAAATTAAGCGACAACGATTCTGGGGTACCGAGTCACGCGAGACACGGGGGTGTTTCCGAGACACTTTACGGGGTTAAGGATAAACCTTGCGAATATTCCTAGAATTTCTACAAATTCTTCGCTAAAATACGCGTTGTTTGCCTTCCGAAACATTGAAATCCTTCAATCCGTTCAGGAGTTATGATCTTTTAAACGTACGCATGAAATTTCAGGGAAAAATGTCGTGTATGGTCAGACATTATATTTTCGGTAATTAATTTTTTTCTCGAAAATGCGTAGGATTACGGGGGTATGTATATTCACCAAAAATGATTATACTTGACCCCCGCGGCCAAAAATGAAAACGAAGATCCAGCAAACCGAAGATTTCGTAACAATGAGATCAGAATGTTAATACCACTTCCGTTGTATAATTGATCTAATCTCGCGGGTCGACCGAGGGGCTTTCCTTTATTCGAGCTCGTGAACGAGGAAAATCGCCCTCGAAATTGCACCTCGACAGAAGCGACGAGATGGGAGCAACCTCTAAACAAGCATCGTAAAACAGGGACGACCAGCTCTCTCGTGTGAGTCATAAAGCTCAATAAACCTGTGTCCCGGATGAGTGGTGGAAAAAAAGGAACGCGTGGTTCGTAGGGGAACGTAAGATTCGTGTAAGAATGGTCGATCGGCAGCTACGTCGTCAGGGTTAAATGGCCAACGGAAACGACGGTTACACACGAAGAAATCGAAACCATACTCCTTATAGAGCATTCTCAAAAGACTGAAACAGCTCGTACGATACAAGATTAATAATTATTAATACTTCTCTCAGACCTCGGCCAGTTGCGTTCATTTTAAAAATCATTACTGACTTTACATTTTCTCACAATTCAATGTATTTTGCGTTTACCTCGACAGACTCTGCCGCGAACGAATGGACGAAACGAGGCGCGCGCGGATTATTTATACGGTTTGGTTGGCGAACTATTTATGGCGGGTATTTGTACGTTTCCCGGGAAAGAATTCGCGGCTCGGAGGGCCGATCGCGGGAGAAATGCCTCGCGATCCTTCTTCCCCTCGGCGCGAGCACGAGGAATCGGCGTTGCCCGGGGAAGAGAAATTGAGTCGTCGCGAGAGCGAAGTTACCGCGGGAATCGTCCGGAATCTCGACGGAAACGAAACTTCGACTCAACCATTTGGAAGTCAAATTTTATCGCGATCCGCCGCCTACTTTCCTCGGGGGTTTCTCGCAGACAGGAGCTGGGGGAAGGTGGGGGGAGAAAAAGACCGAGACGGAGCTCGAAGTCTCGGGCGACGAAACTGCGCGGCGCGCGTCCGCCGCGTAAAACTCAATTTTCGGATCGCTGGCCGTCGATCGATCGCCGAGAAATCGTTCTCGGATCGTAGGACTGCCGGGGACCGTCGTCGAAACGGTTCGAAAAAATTCGACGAACCGTTTTTCCAACGAACGTCAACTTTTTCTCGCGCACGCGGCGGAACGAATTCAATTTCCACCCCTAACGTCGCCCCCCCTCCCCACTCTTCGCTCGTATCGATAGTAAATTATCGAACGTAGTCGCGAATCTGCTTCCGGCAGAACCCATCGCTGGAATTTGCAAGGCAATAATTCACCGCATCCATGGCAATCATTGCCATGAGCGTAACAAGCTGAAAATTTGAAACCCGATTGATATTAGGGTATCATTGAATCGGTGTATCAGCTTGCGAACGGATACGCGATATGACGTTTACATGCACCGGCTAACCGCGGCACCGAATTCGCGCAATTATTCCGTTTAGTATGATCGTCGATTACGGGCAAAATTCTTCTGGCACCCATTTGCGATAGATATATCGTTGAATTATTTTCTAATCCCGCTGACGGTAGTCTCAGGACCCACGTGTTGACGTTTTGAGCCGCGAAAAGACATTTGTATCGTTCGATTCGCGATCGCTGGAGGTAAGCACCGACTGGAGAAGAATTATTTTCCAGCGAAGTCGTTTGGATCGCGCCTATGTGCCGGCGCGTTAATAATTCAATGACAAAGAGCTGGATCGCGGCGATGCCCGTCGACCGTGCAAATTCGGGAACGTTATCCGACGTCGACGCGAATTATTAATAACGCTAACACGATCGTTCTACCAGCGACGCTTATTCCGGTCGCTCGCGCGATCTTCGACGTACCGTGACACCGATGAAATCGCGTTTCCAAATCCAGCCAATATGGCGTCGCTCGATCGATCACACATGCGTTTATCGCGTTCGAAAACGCACAGACTACGACAGTAGTCATTTCTACCAACGTAAATTTACATTTGAATTTGTCTTCTTAGCGGCTATAGTAACGCAACAGAGAAAATCACCGGTTAAAAAATAGCGATGATATCGAAGTATAATAAAATCGTACGATTGCATACTGTTTCACCCGTTGGATTCAGTAATAGTAAATGCTTGGCGTTTGTGTAAAAGTGATTACTTATCGAGCTAAGGGAGCAACGTTAATATAGCCTTTTAGAATTCAAAAAAGAAACTGTTGCCTGTCCGTGTCAAGAGAAAAGGGAAACAGTAAAAAGAGAGGACGATCTAATTCATTTTCTATAGAGAGAAAACTTCAAGAGAAGAAAAGAATAACGACTGCGGAAATACCGGTGGAGGATATAAGAAACGATAAAATAGCACGTTGGCCCATCCACTCTGACAAGATGGATACCAGAAAAAGCGGAACGCGACTCTTAAAATAAAATCCTCAAAATACTGTTTTATAAATCTCCATACTTCGAAGCTACGAATCATTTTAATAAAATAATTTACCAATTCATCCATCTTCGGCGACAAACTCGACTCGAATTTAACTTCCCCCATCCATTGTTTTTCGTTCTTTCGCCAGCCTGTTAATTTGCATCGAAACGTTTAGTTTTCGCCTAGCCTCGAGTTCCGAATCGATACACGATAAATTCCTCGATTCATTAAATGGCGAAAAACCGTTATCAGTTTATGAAATTGTCTATTTCGCGGTTCGGAAGCCCGGCGTGAAACGTTAATGAAATTTCCAGTCGATCTTCGTACTTTGTCTCCGTACTTGGAGTTAACGGAAGTCTCGAACAAATAACAAGTGAATAGAGTTTGCTTAGCCAGGGAATGCGTTCCACACAGCGTCGCGACTGCTTTGAGCTTGTTATACGTAGTTTCCGACGATTCGAGCAACGATCCGAGGGAAACGAAACTGTCTATATCCCGTCGTGAGGGCGCAGCGACTCGATTGTTCCCGAATTTTCGACCAAAGCCTCCCAGGATCGCCCAGACACACGCAAATCCGGAAATAGTTGGCCTCAGCCGCCGTCCGGGATTATTAATTGCAGGGAACACGATCGATCACGCTCACGGTTGTCGGGACTACCCAGCTGATCTTCGATACACCTACGACCCCAGGGTTATTTTAATCGAACAATTAATTGCGCGTATTAATTTAACCACCGACGATCGACGTCGATAATGCTGACGCACCACATTCGTTCTCCCGTTTACCACACGGGAATTTATTTTTATTTTCGCGTAACGGATATACCGAATTACTCCGTGCTTTGTTTCACATTTTTTTCTCTTCTTTCCTCGACGGATTCCCCTCTGTACGCGTTTAAAAAAGATGACAATTTTAAGACGGATCGAATTTCAAACGAAAACATCACATCGTGGGCTTTATTCCCAAGAATTTCCGTGAAAAATTTTCCTCCTGAATTTTGCACGCGAAAATTCCGTTGGAACGAGTTACGACGCTTCGCGGCGGATTTTTCAGAAACGGCTCTATAGAATTTGGAGAAAAAATGGACGTGAAAAGCGGTGCTTGAACGGAATTTCGCCCGGAAAAAGAATTAGTTGAAAATTCGAATTTATTCCGATTTTAATTTTCTCGAAAGGTCGTTAATTCTTTTGGTTCTCGTTCTTGAATGCGGATTAAAAAAATTATCCTTGCGCGTTTAACCTCGTTCCGTGGACGAGCAGCACGTTGCAAAGTACTAAAAATATTTTTATCGAAATAGTTCGTGTTACATACCCGCCGCAGTCGACCTCTGTTTAAGCAGCTTTCGCGACGATCCGTGACATCTGTAAAAAGGAACACAAATAATTTAATACTAATGTTTTTAAAGTAGCAAGAATTTAAAAAATTTAGAAATTTCAACCATAGTTGTTGATACACCAATGCGCCGATGAGGTAGCTTTTGTCGTTTGTTTTCGCGATCGTCATGGAAATTGTCGTTTCGGGATAAATTATGGCCGTTTCAGGCGCGTGTTTTATTCTTTTATGTTTGATTATGATACGCAACGGGCGTACCGTACGGCGGAATAAACCACAGGGAAACAATGCCTGCGATGCCTCTAAGTAAATCGAGTTTCGGGGCTGGTGCGCGCTGCTAACCGCCGAATTCCCCGCGTGCCGTTCCCCACGGCTTGCATTAAAACAATCTTGTTTCCCCGTGTCCGATACGGAATCATATTAAATTATAAACAGTTATTACGCGCGGGACGCCGCGGTCGACCGGTCAAATTAATAATGCAGTCGCGGGGCCGCGTAAACTCCGTTAATATTCCATTCGTTAAATTCGATTACGCGCGCCGGCTAGTAATTTCAACGGTGTTGCTAACCCCCGAAAATCCACCCCCACTCGCCTCTTCGACGTCACGTGCCGAATCTGCATAAAAAAGCACCGGAGGATTCACCGGTTTCCCTTTTCGACGCGACAAACATTTGTTCGCGATTAACATGCGAGCGACACGCGATCCTTTATCGCTGAAACGGTCGCGCGTTCGTCCCCGTGGATTGTAATTTAATTGCACGGATATAATATCGCGTGTACTAATAATAATTATTATTATACATCGAGGGATATAACCGTGCTCGAAATACGAACCGTCTGGTCTCGCTTTTTCCGAAACGTGGCCGCTTTTGAGACAACCGTTTATCTCGTTTTACGATTACTTCATTTTGCAAATTTCATCAGGTATTAGTCGCTAGGGTAAAATTGAGAAAATTACCGGAGGAGAATAGTTCTGTAATTTAGGATTTTACAGCGTAAGTAGAGGAAAAATGCTGCGCGCTTCGTTATAGAATTATCGACTCTTCGTAAACGACGAGTAAAGTTTCAGGTAAGCGAACAAATATTTATCCAGTATGTAAACGATGGAGCAGTTATTTCCAATTATATGCGAAATGTCTGCTGCAAATTAAGTAGCACAGGAAATAAAAGAGTGAAATATCATTTCTCATTTTCTCCTGCCCTCCCGTACGCTTATATTTTATTAGAGATTCGAATTCGGTTAAAAATTAAGTCGACAAAATACACTTTGGAGAGGGTATCGTAAAGAGAAGTTCGTTTCTCATTCTTCTGGCACGGAGGACCGATTCTATTATCATCGCGATCAGGATATCGCCTATTGCTTTGCTATATTTTTCGGCGTTCGGAGAAATACAAACGCGAAAGGATCGGTCCATCGAGAAATTCATACGACTAGCCTTTCGCGCGATGGCGTCCATGTGTGAGCGGAGGTAAGCGTACGCTGCTAACGGTAGTATCTTTCAACCTGCTGGCCCCTTGCAGTACCATTAATCCGATATCGTATTAACTTGAGCATATCCTGGCTCTCTGGGTGTGTACCTTACGGTGGCTTCGACTCGCGAACGCGTGCATGCGCCAGACGCGATACCGCGAGATGGTGCGAAAAGACCAGCGACCTTTATCGTTCGCTGCCATCTTGGAATTCGCGAGCGTACACCGAGCCTACGCTCTCACGTCGCTCTCACACGGTGTGCAAAAACGACGATTTATACGCGAAAAATCATATTTCGCCCTAAAAGTGCACAAATCCTTGAAAAGAACTTTGTGGACGATTATCAAAACTGTGAGCATTAATTTTAAAAATAATCCAAGCTGTTACGAAGAACCTAAAAGTCGAGTTGCATCATATATCTCGTGTTTATATTCACAAATACAGGAAATATTATTATTTCCTATCGAGGCTACGCGTGGAATGATTTCATAAATAATGATACTCGCAATTAATACACGCGTGCTCGATAAATTTTGAAACTGGAGTCGAGAACGAACCTCCGGACTGGGAAAAATTTTATTCCACGCTTTCGACCTAATTTTTCCACGAGGAATCGCTCCCCTACTCGATCGTAACATTCTCCACGGAAAAAACAAAATTCGGTTTGCCAAAGCTACGCCGGGAGTCGTTGAAACGCGTAACACGCAAGATGCGAATCGAAGCGGATTTTATCGTGCAAATTTTTCAATGTACGGCGTTTTATTAATGTTAAAATTTTTTTACTACTCGTACCGCGTCCCCAGCGATCCATATTCGAAACGTCGGAGTAAAATTCGGTTGCCAAAGCTACGCCAGAAGTCGTTGAAATCGCGCAATACGCGCGATGCTTCGCTTTATCGTGGAAATTTTTCAAATGTACATTTCATTCTTTTTATGACGCGTCGATAGATCTGTATATAAAATAATTTCGTTGATAATTGCGGTATAATTGTCGTAGGTTCGTGCAGTAAATGTGCGTCGGTGGGGACGTGGGAGTCGAGGAGCGTTCCCCTCGCGTCGCTGTACCCCTGCAGGAAAAAAATTCCTGTGCAGTACAATAGAGTAGAAAGTTGCAGCAGGAACAGCATAGGTCGCGATGTCAATCGAAATGCATAAGGCGGTAAACCTGTTCGCTCGTCCGAAGTTCAAGTTTGCCGGGCAGTGTCGATGTTTAATCAGAGTATTTACCTTCACCGTGTTGGATTTCCCAAAGGATTATAAAGCCATCGAGGAGTCCAATCTCCTTGTATCCACACAAACCACGTGTGAATTACAATGTGCACGGTCGCGTTCGAGACGGTCCTTAATCGGTCGAACGGGGACGCTCGAAGATGTCGAGAGTCGAATGGTCCGATTGCGCCAACGAAAGCTATGAAAGCACTCTGTGTGGCTAGAGAAACGCAGACGATTACCTTCGAACGAAAACGTCGAAGCTTTCGACTGTTTCGACAGAATTCTTAGCGAAAGAACTCTAAATATTGTAATTAGAATTTGACCAAATGTCACGCGTGTCGAGTACACAGAGAATCTAGATAAATGAACGTGTCAAGGGGAGGTTGGAAGATCGAAATGCAGGAAGAAACGGAGCCATTTGAAACATTGTCTGGAAAAGGGACGAGGGACACGTGTAGAGCGGCAAGAAAATACGGCGAGACTTTTCGCAGAAGTCGTATTATTTTAAGAAGGAAACTCCACTCGGACGGAGCACTTCGCGGAACTTTTCTGCTTCCTCTCGTCCCGCAGTCCCGGTTCCCGTATCGTTGCTTCTCTCTGTAATTAGATAACTTTTGATCCCTCTGTTTGAGCGCGGGGGTAATACGAACAAACGTCTGCCGCTCGCAATTTCACTGCCGCGGCGAAACAGAGGCGGAACAAACATTGTTGCTAGGAAGACGAACGGAACAAACGACGAACGTACCCGCGAATTTAATCAACAGAAGCGTCCGTTCCTTCGTTTTATTTTCATTTCTTTTATTTCCGCTTTCATTTTAGACGCGTCGCGTGCACGGATCGCTAATCGTAGTCGCTGCTCCTTCCGCGTCGACGCGTATTTGAGCGACATTAACCCGCGTTGCCACTATCGATTCTGGATTTTAATTAATTTGCACGTCGCGTGTACGTGACCAGGTAACGTGCTCGCAAAAAGAGCGCGCACAGTGTCAGCAATTTTCGACTACCGACGTCGTCTACTTCCTGAACCGTTATGAGCTCGATCGCTTCGATTGCGTCAAAGACAGAGCCCGATGCCATTTTTATTCCGATAATAAATTACTAACGAGACCAACGTTCTTTTTCTGTGTGTCGAGTATAAATTTTCACTGAATTTTGTTGTCTTTACAATGCAAGTGCAATTTATTTGTACATGCGAATCCACACGACTCGATGACTCAATTATTTAGAAGAAACTACGATAAATGTATTTGAATTTGAGCCATTTAAAAGCGTTCGATGGCTAGTTTTTGACTATCTTGGGAGCAATCAGGAATCCGTCGCGGGTCAATCGGGACGAGAATGGTTTAAAAAACGACTGTTAGGCTCCGTTGGATATTAACCAATCGAGTTACATAACGTCGAAACAGCAGCACTCGGCGTATCGAGTTTGCCCGACACTCGTTTCCCGGGGTTTTTCACCGTAGCCCGTGCCAGCAGAGTCAGCGGAAAAATTCAATTTTTAATTAATAGCGATACAGCCACTTCTGCACCGACTGCGCGGCCGTCCTTCCGAGCGATTTCGTTGTTCCGTAATTACGTAACGTCCGGCACGAAATTGCATCGCCCGCGCGAATGCAGTCCACGTCGTTTCGCACCACTGCGAGAACGGTCGCGTTTCCGGTTACCCATTTTCTTCCTCCCGACTCTTTCCAAAATATCTCCAACGTCCACCGATACTTGGTCAAAGGGTCGAGAGTTTCAAAATTATTTGTTATTTCTTTCGAGCAATTAAATTCTTAATTCTCCACTTTTCATGCGAAAAGAAATTGTGACACTTGATTATTTTACCTTAATTTTTCTTGTAACCATATAAAGGATCGACCTCTCGAGGTATATCACGCATGTTTGGTGCTACAAGCAGGATATTTCAGACGAAAGCTGACAACTGTCTAGTGGCTCAGTGATCGGTAGAGCATTGTCTATAGAATCTTCGGTACTGTATGAGCTCGTAGGCCAGCAGCGTGCTTTTCCCGACGTTTTCGAGGCGGTTGTCGCAGGTGGCGAAAAGCACGGTAACGACTGCGAGGGGCATCTAAGCGCGAAAAGTCGTAGATGACGTCGATCATTGATAATCGATGTGTTATTATGTGCCGGGACGGCGATATGAATTTAACCGAGCGTAGAGTAGGACAGCAGGCGTGACGTCACCGGCAGGGACGACGACGAGGGAGGAAGACATCGGCGACGTCGGGTAAGGTGGAAGGTTTGAGGTCGGTCTGCCACTGACGTAACACGCGGAGTCTCGTCGGTTGAGAGCAGCCCCGAGGAAGGGGTGACTATAAAGAGGGAAGAGAGAGAGAGAGAGAGAGAGAGAAGCGCGAGAGGGCGGAGGACACTGACGAGCATCGGTATCGACCGACAGAGAGACGCGATGGAGCGTGTAGTCAAGGGACGCTGGACCGTGTCGGGAAACTTCAAAGTCTTCCTCGACGTTTCCTGACATTTTCTTTCGTCGATCTTGCGGCCGATTGTCCGCGTCGCGAGATCGAACGCAACGGCTGACGTCTCGGACAATACATCCGACGTGGATCGTTCATCGAGCCTTGACGATGCGAGTAGAAATCGCTGCGTCCACGCTTTTTCTTTACACGATGCATGACTAAAATTTTCGACCATTGCAAACCTTAGCACCGTTGACTGCTGTCCAAATGATCGTTGCCTATTGAGACAAACACCGTGGTGCTCGTGAGCCATTCGAGCTCGTCATGTTCGATTCTATCGCGCTGTATATCGTTTCTGTATACCGCATGTTTGATTTGATAAATTCCTAATTTGCTCCCCAAGTGTGTCGAAGCGTACTTTGTATCCTGCTCTCCTGAACGCCTCGACGTCCCCGTTCGAGAACAATTTTTTAGTTCCCAGTGGCTAGAATCTAAAGCGCGGGGGCGGAGATCGTTCCGTAGGCTAATACCCAAACAAATTCGTCCCGGGTTTATATACCGCGAGCTTCTGCCGCGTATACGCGCGTTCTCGTTAATCATATAATTCCCGTTCGCTCGTAATAAATTGCCGAGTCGGTAAGGCTGCCCGGCGAGCGCCGATAATGAATCACAACAATGCCTCGCGCGGCTAATGAATTATCTTGGAGGTCTTTTCTGCCTCCCGTCGCTGTCCCCCCGCGTCGGTTGATTCTCTTTGCAACAAGAACATCGGCGCCTCTTCCATCATTTCGGTCTGGTGGGCCAGCGGCTGGCGGAATCGGCACCAGAAGCCCTTGGAAGGGGGGGATGAAAAATTGCAGGCGCAGCTGACGACGCGTTAAAGCCTTATTAATTACGTCCAGTTCGAGCGCGACTATCGCGAAATCCCGGATCAGCGTTGCGGCAAACCGGAACTGTCGCGCACGATGGGCATTTTTCAGCCGTCAACGACGCCCCCGATCGTCCTTCTGCGATCCCCTTTCTTGCAGCGCGTTGATTAGACGACCGTCTCTGACTCGATCTAATCGTCCTTTGATTGAAATCGCAAAGAAGAACGCCTCGTTCGCGAAATCGCTGGCCCCGCGGACCGTCTGCGAATCCCACAGGTGACCGCAAATCACCGGGATCCTCTCTGTAATCAGCGACGTAGCCTTCGAATCGCCTTTTCACTCACCGACGCACCGAATTAACACCATTTATTAATCACTGGCATTTTCCTCCTCGTGCGCCCTGCGTTTCAATTTTTAAGGATAACGAATGTAAAACTATAGAGAATAACTTGAACGTCTATTTCCATTGCACGATACGTTCACTCGCGTATCGTTTTAATTTCTTTGGTACAAATACACTATAATTGTCGGTAGTTCCAGTGCTAACCCTTAACCACTCCATGGATCACCAACGCTTCCCATGTACCGTGTGCACGATTAGTTCTAAATAAAAATGTACGCTCGCGAAACGAGCAAACGAAAAACCTATCGTTATTTCACGGGCAACTTTCTTCGCGTTTCTGTATTTCCATACTAATAATAGCGAGGATCGAGCGTGAGAGAGAACGACCGTAATCGGTCCGTCGAAAATCCACGGTCTGCGCTAACAACCCGTCACTAGCACCGGGGCCAGACATTAACATTCCACTTTGAAAGTTCCGGGGCGAAGTAAAAAGACAGGCGCTAGGTTAACGTCGAAGCGAAGATAACGAGAACGTTTAACATGCAAATACTCGGTACGAAACGGCCGCAAAACATCGGCCGTGGGTTCGCGCGTCGGGTCAAACAATTACGTGGCCTGGCGCGGACGAGGGCGCGGTCGCGCAAAAACCGGAATGTTACCGATGTAGGTCGGTGGCTGGCTGGCGTTTCTTGCTGGATCCTGGGGCCAGCCAGCGTGGCACACGCTTTCGGGGAGCAATCGCGGGCCAGGAAGAAGCCGAAGTTCGGAAGCGTTGACAAGAACCGCGGCTACGACGCTCGGTGACTTTCCTGGATTTAACTTGGATATTCATTATGGGAATCATCGGTTCTATGTTTCACGAATGTGGTCTTTCGTGAGTGGCTCTGATGGGGATCCCCCAGGTGGAAGGGACAGGAGTGTTCAAATTACGAATCACGTATGGAGGTTTAGATCTTCGTGCAAATTCATATTTTTATTGAAATGGGAGCTTTATAGAAGGTTGTCTCAACCCCTAAATATAATAATTCCTACCTTACTTTCAATGTTTCTCATATTTATTATATATTAAGTGCATTCTGCAGATTTTCGAGAATTAAAATTACTTATAAGTTTCGTTTTTTTTTTTTTATTTTAGATGGATAAGATTTTAGAAACTGTGAAAAATCTAATGGTCCTTTTACTTTGCTTCTGACAGATAATCTATGCATTTGGGACTGTAGACTCGAAAAACATCCCTTAGGAGGTTAATTTAAAACAGTATCGCTTATTGACACACTGGTGGACGGGGTATTTTCAACCCCTCGACGTCAGAACTCTGCGCTGACCCGCGAACCTTGGCCAGCGTCCGACGTCAGCACTGCGTCCTGACCTAACGTATCTTCCTTACATTTTCGCGTTCATGAATGAACCCCTATCGCTAGAAGGTCGTGTACCAGATATCTATTTTCCCTAGCGTCGTTTCTTTTTCTTTTTTTTTCGAAAATAATCTTCGTACCGTAAGGGAATGCGAAACGACCCGGTGCCTATATACAAAGTATTCCACGAAACTGGGGCGAGCCTTTTTCGAGCGAAGACACGAAAAAATTAATATGCAATATGCGTTTGTGCTCCTTTTCAAAACCGTAGGATCGCGCGAGAGAAGACACCCTTGGTAAGTTTCTTTAAAACTCGATGAATGAGTACACCGGAATATCTTCCTAACTTTTCGTAGACCCGATCAAGTTCGGTCTAAATTTTGTAAGAAGTGTATATATATAAATACGTCGATTCCTCGGGCCGAAACGACGTCCACGTTTTATTTTGCAGGAAATTCGACGCGTTTATCGCGAAGGAAGCGTCGTCGGTGTGGTCGTATCGCGTCAAGCTGGCCGTGGCTGTTTGACGTCGGGCGAGACAACAGAGGGCACGGGGGCGCGTCGCGTGGCAGAGCAATGAATTTCCGGCTTAAGGCGCTCGAACGACAGAGGGTGAATAGGGGCGGCCGAGAGAAGGGTAAACGGGCGGACAAGATAGAGTGCGACTCGTCTAAGCCGGAATGCAACGGTGGATGGCCCTCCGGTGCGCGTCGAGCCCGCCGAAGCGGAACAAAGCGCGATCCCGATGAGCTGACTCGGCAATTCCTCGCTCGAGTCTAGCCCCCCCTCCCCTCTCCCCACCCGAAACTAGCTCGCTAATATTACCCCGTGCATTCGGCGCACCGAGGCATCCGGGACTTTGCAGGCGCGGATGGCCACTTGACCCGCTCTAGCCAGCCCGGCTCAGGCACCGTTATTGATTCCAAAAAAAAAAGACAAACGCCCGAACGCAAAAGTGTAAAAGAAAAAGAAAACGCGGACGAAACAACGACCCGGGAAGAAAACCGAGACCGAGAAAATGGGGGCCAGCGGAGGAACGCGACACGGAAGGGTAGAATAAATAGATTCTAACAAGGATAGGGGGTGAGGCCCCCAACTTGTCCTTCGATCTTAATCTCTTGAGGGATTGTTTTTTTATATCGCAAGAATGTTGCGTAAAAATTTCAAAGTGAAACTCTCAGTCGTTCTTGAGAAAATGAAAATGAGAAGACTAAATTATTTAAGTCTTCGAGTCTTCATAAATAGGTAAAATTACATTAAAAACATCATCGGGAAGTGCTTCGTGTCCCAAATCCTTATTTCTTACCACAACATCATGAAACTTTGGCACTTAATTTTTGAAAAAATCGATTTTCCGACTGCCTGGCCCCCTTAACGATCTATCGTCAACCACTGGTTTCTCTATCGATGTGTTTCGTAGCTTGGTTTTGTTATATTACGTCGGAATTGGGATTAAACGCTCGAAAAAGGGGAGAACGAGAATGGCGGAGAGGGAAAGAGAGGGGGAGAATAAAAACACCGGTTCGAGGGAGAAAGACAGGGGAATCAAGATGGACGTGTTATTGTTTCAAAGCTCCGGGGACAGAAGACGGGGGTGGAAATAAAAATATAGAGGGTAAAATTGTGCGAATACGGGTCGAAAGCGGCGGGAAAGGAAAACGTAGGAACGACGCGGCGCGAATATTCCCGGCGTCCCGGAATAGTTTTCGCCTGTGTAAATATTAATAAAACGCAACGGGCGTATCTCGATTATATCGATCCTATGAATTTTCGTAATGCAACGCCGTTCCACCGGCCGCCTCTCCGCGCTCGATACCGATTTGCCCTTTAAAATAAGTTGCCCGCCGCCGCGGCACGGCGCTTTGAAGGAAATCGTTTCCGTTCACCTCTATCGCGACACATTCAATTTACCTCGTGGGTACTTTTATTTCCAATAAGCGCGCGGACCCGTACTTCCCCTTTGGATGACTCGTGGGTCGAGCGGATCAAAGGTTTTCCCCGTTCGTGGACAGAGAACGGTGAAACCAACCAGAGAAGAAGTTTGCTCGGTTATTGTGTCCACATACCGACTACCCAGTATTTGTACGATGGAAAGACACCCCTAACGAACCGCGGACGAGTCGCGAAATCGCGTTCAAACCTTAGATCAGACCCTCGCAACAGGTGTCACGACGAAATTTTCGACGTGCTACGAATTTGCAATTAATTAACAGAGTCTGATAATATTTTTTGTAATTTTGGGAGATACCCTACAGAATGCGCTGTTTGCGTATTTATTAACTAGCGTATATTCAGTTGCATCGTGTGTTAGTAGGAGTCCAGATAAAAAATTAAAAGTGTTCCGTTTGACAATAGTCGCTCGGTTAGTTGGTCGAAAAGAGGTGATGGAAGCGTCCGGGAGAAAAAGTTACAGGAACTCGGGGGACACTGGTATAATGGAATTTCTTACGCGTAACGAAATGGAACCAGACGACCCCCCTGGATTAGAGAGATAGCCAGAACACACTTTAGTCGAAGAACAAAGTATATTTAGAGTTATTTCGGTTCTCGGTCAGGTTAGACAAAAAAATTCTACTCGTTGGGTCTCCGGAAAAGTTTGTTGAATATTCGTAATGATAGTATTAAGTTCCTACCGACTATTTCACATTTTTTTATCGCGTTGATAACGACGATAGTGAAAAATAAACACGCACGTATTCGAAACGAATACAACGTTCGAAAAAAGGATCCAATATCGAAAGTAATTGAAGCCATATCATCGATTCGTTATCAATATATGACCCGGGAACTAAAAATAGGTAAATATCGGTGCGATTCAATATTCTCTCCGAAGGCACATTTTCACGTGACACCCAACCGCGAATTCAAATGCCGTGACATTCAATGTCACGACGCGTGTCACTGTAAAAAATTTAAACGTTGTCGCAACATTCCCAATCACAGATATCGGCGTCGATTCTTTTTTCCATTTTCCTTCGCTAACGTTAAGAGTCGCCGAAATCGCTCCTGTCAACGCCACGTTTTCCATGGACAAACATCGAGCACCCGGAATTTCGTTTTATCAAGATGCGTTTTACAGATTTTAAAATCCCACGTTTCTATGCACTTTCGAAGACGCGCATTGTTACGAGAGGAATCCATTCTAAAGAACCGTGGCGCTTTCAAAGAAAAAGCGAGACTCGAGGTTAATTTTTAAAACATATCCTTTACTCTTGCCTGGTTCGAGTGGCCCAGAGTCAAAGACGCCCAGATGCGGTGGATCGTTTGCCTCCGCGTAAAGGCTGTGTTTGGAGTGTGTCGCAAAGTGCCTCGGCGAAATACTCAAAGACTTTCGAAACGGCACGAAACGACGACCGTAAAATCTCTCGATGGAACGAGAAAACGGGGGAAAGAAAGGATCGAGGCGGGGAAGAGGGTCGTCTGGTCCGATAACAGAGGTAGTGGAAGACGATAAACGGTGGACTAACGAAATGGAGAAGCCAGGGGGTGGGTGGTGGTGGTGGTGGGGGTTAAGCAACTTGACCCGATTCGTAAAATGTTTCACCTGGACGGGATCGTCCCTACTCCGGTGGTCCGCACCCTCTTGACGTCACAGATGCACTCGGTGACGTCACGCCGCAACGTCACTGCACCGGCGGTCGCCCCGGGTCGGGTCAGGGGTCGTTGCCAGGAACGTAGCGTGCACCGAGGCATCGATGACGCGCAAGTCACTTCCGTTGCACGCGCAAGGTATTAGCCGTGTGCAATTAATTACCAGTTCAGCATCGGGACGTGTCGATACCTCGATTACGTTTCGGATACATATACGGTGACGGACAATTCTATCCCCCCGACAAACAGTTTCGACCGATGCCGGATCTGCTGCAACGCCACGCGAACTTAAACGTTACTGTTCGATACCAAATATTTTATATATTACGTTTAACCCTTCAGTGGACTCTCGATCTCGACTGAATTCTTTTACTTAATGTTCATTTTTACCAAACTGATAGATGGAAATCAACTTTTCTTCAAAGCATTTAAAAAATAATGAACTATTATTAGTTTAAACTTGCGGAACAGCCCCAATGATCCACTTGAGGGTTGAATATCAGAGACAATGAAACATCGTGAAAAGGAACCGAGAAAGTAAATGAGCGACAAGTAATCCAGCCGAGGTGTTAATTCGAAATAAAAATCGCAGTCGATCGAATCTCCCCGATTCGCGTAGCGAAATATTTTTAATTAATAAATATGCGCGGAACGTTAACCGCGCGTTAGAACGAAGGCGGGAGTAAAAAAAGTTGCTCAAATTATCCGGCGCGATCATCAGCACGCGGTATAATAATATGCGGCCCGTCCCACGCGAACTTTCCTTAACGAGTTTATACGCTCTTCGCAATCAATAGAGCCAACATTTGCGCTGGCAGCGTGTGCCGGCATTTACATCCGGCACTGCTCGAAACTACCGCCCGCCGCCATCGCCCAGCTATTTCGTCCGACGGCTCTTCCCGCGCCTGAATCCCGAACAATCCGAGTTGAACGACACTTCTGGTCCACTCTGCTCCTAGTTTCAGCCGCGAATATTACCTCTATGATAGCTCGATTTACTTTTTTTCTACCTCCCCCCTCCCATCATCCTACTTTGAGACATTCTATATCTCGAACGATATTTCTATTTGTTTCGATGGAGAGTGTAAGGCCTTCTGAGCAACCGATACTTTGTGAAATGGTGGATTTCGACACCCCTTTCGACGAAATATAACATTAGACCTACCACAGCCGGTCAAATGACCGTTTTGTAAATTTCGTTTAGAATTTATAATATAGAATGTTATTTTAGCACCATTTAACTTCACAACTATTCGTATAGTTCAATATACACTTCTATTTTTACTGTTTGTTTTCTGAGAAAAATATGTAGTGTCTTGCCTACCATAACCGGTTAAATGATTTATATTTTTTTGTAAAAAAAACCGGGCGAAATTCTATATCAAATTCTAGTTAGATTCCGATGTGAATATACAGCAAAGATGAAAGGAGAGAATCTTTAGTTTAAAACAGTCTAAAAACGAGTATTAAAAACAGTTAAATTTTACACGCCTGCAGTTCCGAAACTACTACCGTTTTGTCCATAATTCAACCACTGTTAGAAGCGGAAACACCTCCCCTTTAAAATGGTTTTTGGTTTTAGGCGATCCGACTTTCCGTTTTCGAGATATCGTCGTGTAAAGGAAAGTGTAATTTTTAAAGTTCCGCTGTGCCTCGCTGCCCGCCTCACGAAGGCCTACTGACGCGTATTAAAAATACATAAACTTTAGACGTGTGCAGTTCCGAAACTACTAGTGATTTATTAATAATTGAGCCACTGTTGGAAGCGGCAAGACCTCCCCTTTAAAATGGTTTTTGGTTTTAGACGATCCGACTTTCCGTTTTGGAGATATCGTCGTGTAAAGGAAAGTGTAATTTTTAAAATTCCGCTGTGCCTCGCTGCCCGCCTCACGAAGGCCTACTAACGCGTATTAAAAATACATAAACTTTGGATGCGTGCAGTTCCGAAACTACTAATAATTTATTAATAATTAAGGCTTCGTCGGCAGCGGCAAACCTTCCCCTTTAAAATGGTTTTTGGTTTTTGTCGATCCGACTTCCCGTTTTCGAGATATCGCAATTTATGTAAAAGGTAATTTTTCTTAATTCGACTATCTCTGTCTCCGTCTAGCGCGTCCGACCTCTCGCTCGCTCGTGCGTCGCGCTGACCTACCCCACGGACGTGACTGTCGTGACCTAGTTTCGCGTAGTGTTTCCAAGAATTTACTACGCGCTACTATTTACGCGCGCGTGGACAATGAACTGGCGCGACCGCGCAACAATGAAACGTAAACAAACTTCGGACCCTTCTATCTCCATAACTAGCCATTGCATCGACGCGAAATTAAAACTGTCATATCTCCGGAACTAATTGAGCTATCGACTCTCACAAACGCTCATTTTAAAGGGCATTTCACCCCCTATCCGATGACTATATCACCTACTATATTTTATCTTGTCTTCTATATTTATTTTGCAATTTACTTTGACGCTACATACTAAAACAAGTATCTGCAACTCCTATCGATCATACGACTAGTGTGCGATAAAACTGAATTATAAATTGTTTATTTAATTGAAAATGAATCTAATGAATCTATTTCGCCCAAACGTTCTTCTTCGAGTCGAAGGACACTTCTGGCCTACTCGATTCTAAATTTTAATGCAACCCCTACGACTGCTCGATTCCTTTCGTTCCTTCTTCCTCGACCCTCGACGCTCTCGAACAGAACGGAACACGGATTTGGCGTGGGCCACGTTCGTGTTCGTGTTCGTGTTCGTGTTCGTGTTCGTGTTCGGGTTCGGGTTCGGGTTCGGGTTCGGGTTTCGACTAGCGGCCACCACTTTACGAGTGGCCTCGTTATCGAAATGCGATAATTTGTTTAGCCGACCGCGAAATCCCTCTTCCTGTCCCTCGAGCAGCACCCTCGATCCTCCCTCGTCCCACCGCCGCGCAACCCCTGTCAGCCCCTCGTGGCAGCGTGTTATCGTGCGCCTGACAGCCACTGACACTTTGCCATCATTACGATGTAAATGAACGCGGAGTGTCAATACTGGCCGGCCTCGGTCGACCTGTTCATTATTTTCCGTGGTCAGGAATTGTCCATCGTCCCGGAGCCGGCGCGCCGGTCAGAAATATCGTTCAATTTATTCGTTGAATATCGAGCATACCCCAATCGACCTCCAATGGGCTCCTTTGCAACCGCGATTTTCGTTTCAGTCTCGTCCACAGCCTTCGCGCTCAGCGAGTGTCCTTGGAAACGCAATCGTTATCCAACAAACCTGATACAAACACTTATTAATATTAAAACACTTGGATACAAACATTTCAAATTTATTTTATACGTGTCCAATAAAAAAATATTTAGAATAAAAGTGATCCCTCATATCCATTGTGATAAATTGCAACAGTAAAAACGTACAAATTTTTATTTGACAGTAAATTGAAGTCACTCGTGAGTATTTCGATTCCACGTACACTCCCACCTGTAGTTGCTGTTCCGGCGGAGATACGAGTTTCCTCTCGCAACTCCGAAACGAAACATCGTTTACAATGTGTCTTCCATAACTGGCTCTTACAATATCGTAAGCGTTGCGTGAACGTTGCGAGAGATGTTCGAGTCTATCCAGGACTCTGCTAGAGAAGAGATTTCGTTGCTTATTCAACGTGCACGTATTCCTGTATCCGCGAATCGAAGGGCAAAGCTGGCTCGAGACTATTTTCGCGAGATTTTATGCACGCTAGGAGCATTTCCGACAGGCTCGCCGGACACCTAGGGATCAATGGGATAATCGATAGCCGACGTTTACGTAGATGGGGGTTGTCACCGGTATCGCAGACGCGCATTCAATTTTTCCCTCGATAAAACGGAAAGGACGCGAACCGCGGATAAAGGGTCGACACACTCGTACGCGTCTTTTTATAAACAACGATCGATCCCTCGGTAAACAACGCCAGTTTTCAACGTGCCGTGGAAAGGAGGAGCGTCGAGTGCTCGCGATCGAATTTCTTCGTTGGCGAATTTTCGGGAAATTTTCACTTGAATCACTTTCCGAGAACTCAAACAATAACTTGGAAAACTCGAACCGGTATTTTTCTAATTTTTTAGAGGACTTGAACGATTCTTACATTTAGGATTTCATGCGCAAAAATAGATAGACTCTAATTTGAACCCTCTACTTCGAGTGATTAAATTTCATACGATACGAGATTGCTTGACAAATATTAAATATCCGTTTGAGACGTGAAATCAGTAGTATTAACTCGATAACCTATTATACACAAATTAAAAACAAATGTACTGTATGCAAAGGGAATTGCTTACCGAAGGGAGAAAGAGAGAGAGAGAGAGAGAGTAAGCTTAATAAACTTGCGAATATAATATAGATACTTTCGAATAAAAGCGTACGAAATTTAATTATCGAAACTGAGGGTACACTTTGTATGCTTCAGCTGTTATTATGACGCGAGCCTTTCTGTAAAAATAAATATACTGTGCAAATTTAATGTTCACGATTGCAATTCAAATATGTATATATTTTTTTAACTTCAACAATAAACCGGTAAATGTACGTAACAAAATAAATTAAAAGCATAAATTGAAGTTTCTTTGTTTTTGAGACAAATGACGTTGAAAATTTAGTCGCCTGAGATGGATCGTGCCTGACCATTATCTGTTGTTTCTACTTGTTTTGAATATCATTTGTTTCAACAGAATTTAATTAAACAAAAGACGTCAGGATCGACGAGAAATAAAACTAAGAGCATCGATGCAAGTAGAAATAGTCGGTAATGGACAGATACGTTAAACCAGGTCGCATCGAATTGCACTCCGCGAATATTAAAAATTATTTTTCCCAAAGACAAAGAGTCGTATGAAAAATTTTATTCCATATTTTCGATTTATCTTTTCACAATGAATGACCATATTGTCGTTTGTGCCAGCAGAGACCGAGCACCCCAATGTATATTTTGCATAAATTCAATATAACTCTAAATTTAAACATATTATTCTAGACGGCGGGGGACAAATATTACTTTATTTCACTACGCTCCTGATAAATGTTATTTTATTTACTGGCGACCAACATTCATACTTCTATTTTTTAACCATATATTTACTTAAGTTTCACAAGATTTAACTTAACATATTTATTATAAATTCGTGGCAATCATTTGGTTAATACTTTCAGCTTATTATTCGCAGTATATTTCCCCAAATAAAAATATTAAGGGCACGCAGGCCAAGCAGAGAATATATTTTGCTCCAGAAAAAAGGTATCGTATCGTTTTATTCGACTCGACAACGACGAAAATCGTGCCCGGGCTGCATTAGCGCGACACTTTGTCGACCATAAGCGAGAATCAGGTGCGATGGCGGATAGTAATGTGCTAACGAGGAGCGTCGCGAAAGGGGGATCGAAAATCCTGAAATCCCAATGGGGTCATCGCGTTTGTTATTTAACAACGACAGAGGAGGATATCGTCGCGATGGAGGCTCGTCGTGGCGAGCTCGAAAAGTAAAACGTAGGCTGTACAACGTGCAACGGCTCCGTTAACGCAGCTGCACGTGACAGGGGGACGCTTTCAGATATTATCCGACACTATGTAAACCGATAACATATTCGCGACGCGGGACAGAGAAGTATTGTTTACCGTCATCGAAGGTGTCGTTCGCAACCAAACCACGCGAACGCGTATATTTTCGCGCGACAAAGTTATCCGCTCGTCGACACCGCGAAAACAAGTTTACTTTTTTAAAAACATCTCTTGCAAACCTTACGATTTTATTTCGCTGAATTTTTTACGCGAGTTTTCAATCGTTTTCTTTTACTTTAGCTTCTCCATTGTCTTACGTTTCTTCTTTTGTTGGAAATAGATAATCGACCCTTAAAAATGTGTCTTAAATGCACACTCTCGTTGAGTTATAGAGTATATAGAGTGTTTGACTCAAACTTTGTGTATAATCTATGGGCATATTCTGGAAGCATTAAGGTCAGTTTCTAACAATCTGGACACACTGGAAGCAACAATAAAGCTTCGATCCAAGTATTTCGAGAATCGCTCAGAAAATCATAGTTAATTTCAGGCGAGTGGTAGGAACATTGGTGTTAACGAGCCTTATCGCGTGAGGCACGTGGCAATTTCGCATGCACCTTTATCTCGCGGCGTCGTGCGATAACTATCGCCTTGTCCCCGGTTAACGCGTTCAGTTTCCGGGTGTACGTGTTTTTCCTGAGAAACGCGCGATATCGAGGACCCATTATACGTACCAGGCGGATTGTCAGAGAGCACGAAACCGTCGTCGGTGAGAACGGGGCTTCAGAATGGAATCGCGACTATCGATAGTCGATGGATACGCCGTTTTCTCGCGGCACGGACGATTTCGCGAATGGTAAACGGCCAAGCTAATCTTCACGAGCGATTTGCACGTGAACCGTTTATCGAAAGGCGTAGCTAGGCCGCGATTCATCGCGTTTAACGCGAACATCCGTTAAGAATAGGCCAGGGATGGCTCGATTCTCACGGCAGGTTACGACTCGATTCGCTAATAACGCCCCCGCTGAATCGGTTACACACGATCCAAGAAACCTACTTTCATCTTTAATTCCTCGTTTCACTCTACATACCACCACAAGACACAAAAAAAGAATATAGAGAAATTATCATTTTCCATACATTCCTGTTTGATATTCAAGATCCATTTACACCGTTCCATTGTCCAATATTTCACTGTATGTTACCAGTTCTTCGATGCCAATGCAAAGGGAAACACAGTCGACGGAATGGTAAACTATCGTGGAACAATTCATTTGGACAAACGACCGCTTGAGTCGATCGACGTACGAAGCATTTATGTTACAATAGCTCCGCTGGAATTCCAAAGCACCGTTTACACGCTGTTCCTTAAACTACTTTAAAATCGCGATCAAATTCATACGATGCAAAGCCTAATACGATCCCCGGTTGCCTTTAAAGCTCGTTAACGATTTTATCCTTGAATATTTAGCGCGCTTAGCAGCGCCGAGAGCTCCGTCGAAGCTACGCCCCCGCGATTATCTTAAAACAATATTCCCGAAGTTCCCTGTCCGACGCGACGGCTCGAAAAGGGCAGCGTAAAAATAATACGAAAGCGTCCTGGCAGTCGGTTTATCCCGCGGCACGTTAACTTTTTAATAGAACAATTTGTCGCGACCGCGTCGGAAAATGCTGGCGCATAAAGTTCGTTATTTCGTTAGGGGGGGGGTTCGGGTCGTTCACGTGCAGGCCCACGTGGCGCATGCAAATGTTATCGTCGCGTCGATCCGACGTCGAGCATCAATTCTGCGAGTGCGTGCAGGTGACGCGACGATTTCCACCCCCGACTACCCTCTGGACTCGTAAGTATTCCTACGGTGAAACGCAGGAACACGGATGGCACCCGAGAGCATCCGGTCTCTGACCGTGGGCCAGATTTTTCGAGGGTCCCGCGCGATTTACTGCCCCTTAATAAAAGACCAAAGCTCTACCTTTGCACCCGGAAGTCCCGCGAACTTATGGCGACCATTTATACATTCCACAGCCACTCGTGATTCGCTCTAAATGAAACGTAACTTGTTTTTCTTGTGTATTTCCCCCGTTTGTTTTTTACCAAATCTCTGCTTCTATTTAGACAGTAATTTTATGGTAATTCTACTTACTCGATAGTTTCGTTTCTTATGAATTTTCTTTCTTTATTTAGTTACGTCAAATGTTGTTTATTACACTATGTTCATAAGTAAGTAAATTTTCTTCATGACTTAGTATGTTTTTACTGGCGATGTTCTTGTGTCGTATACTTTTATCGTTGCAAATACTTTACTGTATTTTTACATTTTACTAAAGATCATTACTTCGGTCGAGAACCAATGGTGTTTCCAACGAGCCACGATCGTCGACAAGTTGTCTCTTTAATTTACTCGAATACAAAAAACCCCTGAATATTTCAATGGAAACAATGGGTTTATATTATTCGTGGGAGACTGGCATTTTGTTCATTTAGCGTGAGTAACGCGTTCTTCGGGCCAAAATGACGATAAAACCGGCGGTTTTTAATACCGTGAAAGTTCAGCAACAACGTTGTCAGCATTTTTGAAATACATTTCGGCCATCTGTGTCGCGAGCTATCGACCGTGGCGTTTCCGCGTTACGGCCGAAAAATCGGCAAACGTCGCTTCGAAAGAACGACAATCGGGCTCGGTTTTGTTCGGAGCGTACACTTTCGGTACACTACGGTTCGCGATGCTCGCGGCGCGTTTTCGGGTAAAACGACCGTATCGCCCGAGCGACGCGGAACGCGATAAACACGTCCGTTCCGATCGTTTCGGCCCGGCTGCCGTGCCGTATATTTTACTCTCCCGTTGCAAGAGGCTGTTAAAGCGGAGGAATTAAGAGAAACAGCCATTAAACTGCGAGAATGGCCCCCGGGATTCGACGGGATCGCGCGACGTCGGTTCGACGAGCGTCGTGTTTCAACGTCGACGCCCAACGACAGAAATGCATAAAAACAATAGTCCACTCGGGGCCTTATCGGATCCACAGGGATGACAAAAAGATAAAAATAGCTCTTGCATCACGATTTACTTTCAAGGAAAGCTAACGTATTATTCAGTTTCCTAATCTGCTCCCAAATATGGTAGGGTCGCTTATATTTTAAAAATGACTGTTACTAGTCGAAAGAGCATAAAGTAACTGACCCTACCTAATATTGTAAATCATTATTTTCGATCGAGACAAAATTTTAAGAGGAATAAAGACCGAGATAAATTCGTAACTGAAAAAGTAGAGACGCTCGAGTCTTCGTACCCCTGAAAAATAATTGTTGCAATCAAATATCGTGATTCTGGAATATGGAATATGGAAGGTTCGAAGAGGCCCTGTCGATTCTCTGTGGCGTTTGAATATGAGACCCAGAAGGAAGCGGAATTTTTTAGTATTCCGGAGCTGCAGTTTCCTCAAGGCTGGTTTAATTATTCGGTCAACCCGCAAAAGACCAGAGAGATCTAGTTTACATGGAAAATTGAACGCGACGCTGCGTCCAGAGCAAACGCATTTGTCTGCAGCTCGCGTACGACTCGCGTGCGTGCACAGAATTGCACGTACGATAGTGGACGCTCGCGATAACGTATTACACAGAAATCCAGTATCAGACTCGATCTCGAGAAAATTCCCTCAAACCTTCCGCAACAATACCAGCTACGAGCAAACGTCGCTTCGCGACGAGAACTGTCTTCCAAATTCACTGGAAAGTGACAGAATACATATTCCCCTGCATCTCGTGATCATCAAACGGAATTTGACACTTTTAAAACGCGCAGGAATTATTTCACATCTATTTTTGTCGAAAATATGGACAATAATTTTCTTTGCAAAGTTCTTATTTGTAGTTTGCTATTCTTCGATAATTCTTGTGAATGTTAATAAAACTGAAAAATAAAATGTACTTTATTTTAATGATCATTGACTGTGTTACACATGAGAAATCGAGTACAAGTCGTATAAAAAATGAAACTTTTTCGAATTAAAGACACACTGAAAATATGCTTGCAACATTGTATCGAAGGGCTCTACTACCGACAACTCTGTAACGTGTAATTATCATTTTGCGAGAATATAAATTTTAGAACGTTTGGGGAAAAAGCTTTTCGATCTGCACTCGCCTGTTTAAGGTTTAAAGGATGACGATGATGATAATAGCGACGTATAAATTCGAACGGACCGTTTTAATTATATACCTGTGGCACACGCGACAGTCGAGCTTTCATCATTACTGGCGTCGATAGATTTTAATTAACCATCGTCGTTCCGCGTTGATAAATAAATCACTCGACAAGAACAGGCACGAAATACTATCGCGATAACGCGATTTGCAAAATGTATCGTGCGCGAGCCTTGTTGTTTTTGTTCTCGTTATCGTCAACCAGGTCGTCCCCGCGAGCGATGCTCATTTCAACCCCCACTCGCAATCATTTCCACCGTTATCGTTGTTAAATCCTAACGAGTCGCGAGTCCCTTTCCAAGAGAAAATTGCGAATCAAATCTACCCGACTCTCTTCGAAACTTTCGAAATTTTCGCAAAATATTCTTACGCTCGTTTCAAGTGTCAAGAATTACGAAGAATCCTCCCGAGAAGTAACAACGATGCTCTAATTAGCCCGTGTCGTATTAATTAGTTAAAAATGTTCAACTTTTGCGCTGAATTTGCGCGATATTTTTATTTAAAGAAAATTTTACGCGATGATGGGCGCGTTAATAGCGGTTTGATGTACTTTTGATACATCGTTCAGAATTTTGATATTTCCGCAAAATTTAATTATATCCCGAATATTTGCATCGACATCGTGGAAAGTGTAATTAAATTTTGCGGACATATTAACAATCTTAACGACGTATAACGGGTATGTTAAACCACTGTTAACCGGGTCCACCATGTCGAATTTTCCATATTTAGAAACGTCCTAGTAATCCTAACGTTATTAGAATTTTAGTAAAAGGATACCACTAGATTATTATTTTCATTAATTGATACAACAGTCTGCTGCATTCGCTAGCTTTATAATACGATGCAGTAGCGTTTTAAAATAAATATCGATTGGGAAATATTTATCGGATAATACACGTTTCTAACGAGATTTCGCGCACTCCGATTTTTACGTCGCTCTTTTCACACGGACAGGCAACGCCAAATATGGAAATTAATCCACGACAGAACGCAAACGAATGAACGCGGCCGCGTGACATTAATGTATACTATGTATACTGAAACAGCAATCTCGCGATCCTGTCATAATATTCATTTAAAAATCATTCCTACTTCGCGCGACACGAAATCACGGACCGACAGCGAAACGGAACTTTTTCCCAAAATTCCGACGGGTTAAATCCGAATTCTAGCTCCGATAATTCTGTCCGAAAATCTTTGAAAACGGCGATTAAATATCGTTTGGCCGGCGTTCCCTCCCCCGAAACGTAATTCCTAGGAAAACGAAAACAAAAACGCGAGAAGAGCGCAGAGAGAGGCCGGATGGCTCGTTGTACGGGGCTTTTAAAATTCAGGAAAATCGTCCATTTTTTTCTGTTTCCACGGGCTTTCCCGGTGCTCGACATCGGTTCGTTTGACAGACATCGACCATTACTTTTGACACGCCCTATACGTGCACGGCATGTCCTCGTTTCTACCCCACTGTGCCACCCCCCACGGTGATACCGGTCCGCAGGGAGGGACAGAGGGAAAACCCGCGGGACGTGATTTATTCGTGCTTTCAGGGATCCTTTAAAAGGGGGACCCTCCGCTTCTCCCCCGCGAAAATGTATCAAGCTCGTTTCCATCGTCATTTCTTTTTTTCCCTAATATTTTTCTAGCGGCGAGATTCATTAACCATTTCGTTTCCACCGTGGCCGCGCGATTACTGTGTTTCAAATTACGAGGGAACGTATTTCTTTATTATCAGTCCAATCCCACCCTCCTTTGTGACCCGACAATAATTTTACCGGAGACGAAAAATGCTATTCGCGTTGCAAAATTAATATTTTTCACCGCTTCTGGTTGCATTTGATTAGCCTCGTTTCTGTATCGAAGAATTTTAATTTATATTTTTCACTGCACCAGGGTCGTTCTTGGATAAAATTATCTAGCGTTAAGGTATACCCGACTGAGCGATTTTTCCAAATTTCGCAACAGAGGCGTTCCAGCACGTGATTCCTTGCAGGATCGATCCTTCTTTCCGGCCATCCGTACCGGGAATCACGAGACACCCGCGTACCTAACGATGGAAATAGGATTTGCGATCAGGAATAATGGATTTACCGAGAGTCAAGCGACGACGAACGAATACGCGACGCGTACAGGGGACAAAGTCCGTCGTTCGATGTTCGAGAGAGTTGCATGGCAAATAATTGTGCGCTTACGTACAAAGGAGGGAATTATCGGATTATAACGACATTTAAATTGAAGCTTCGTGCCTGGTGAAACGCGCAACGAAGGATAATCCGCGTGACGTCAATGGACGCGGCGCGCGCGCGGGTCAAAGCGAAAGCGCGCGGAAAAAATAAAAAAAATATTCGGCGAAAATTCTCCCGGGTAAAGGTTGGAAAAGTGTACATGGGAGGGGGGCCCGTTGTTAAGCGAACTCTTCACAATGGGATCGCCGTGGTGCTCCTTTTTCCCTCGTACCGCCTCTGAATAACTCGCGTCGAGAAAACGCGCGCCGGGCCGGGGGATCGAGTAATTAAAAATGTAAATGAGCGTAATTACTCGACGAAAAATGTAGCTAATAGCGGCGTCTAGCCGCGAGTTTGGTGCGAAACCGGCGAAATTCGAGGGCCCCCGTGGAACCAGTCGAACAATAGCTTTCATTAAACCGACAGAGTATCGTCCGCCGCGGAGTTCGCGGAAACTTTACGGCGCAGCCGTTGCTCTTAATAAAACTCCGTTGCAAGATTGTATATCTTCCAGCCGCGGAACGAAATTGAAGCCAGCCCGTCCGGAGCATTAACACGTTCGAAGGAAACTTGCTAGGAATTCTCCGCGGGGCCCGTTGCTCTTGGGATCCGCCCCCGCGAGGATCATAATAGAAGACCGCCCCGAAATTCCACGGAATTAAGCCCGCGAAGCGAGGCAACGCGACCGTTTCGAACCTTATCGTTCGAACTGGTACACCGACGGTATGAAATTCGAGAGAAACCGATTCCGGGGGCCGCAACTCCGGGCTTCGACGTAACCGAAACCATCGCCGTAACACCATAAATATCGATCACGAGCGGATACGATACGGTTCGGAGCGCAGTTTCGCGCCGACTTCTTGTTCCAGCCATTAGAAGATCCGTGGATCCGCGGATAAAATGGTGCACGGTATGCAAAAGTGATCAAAACGCGAACAAAATATTAAATTGATCGTTCATTTGTACGAGAATTGGTACATTAGAATTTTAAAATCGCTGGTTACGGATCTATACATAGATATTTTTAAATATATACTAATAGCATAACAATGAAATATGTTGATACTAACGGTAATACTTGAACTATTAACTAATGATATAGCAACTCGTATGAACAATATTCGTTACTTTGAAAAATGTCCACCTCGAAACGTAGAAATGTTTATCCAAGAATTTTTCACCTCGTAAAAAATTTATTTGAAATCTTTCCCCGTGTCCCCGATAGTTTTCCAAGACGGCATTAGAAGGGCGAAAGTTTCGAGGGTAGTTTCGTCTCTCGAACTTGCGTCACCGCCGCTGAAAGGAATATGTATCTTTTATATTTGGTCGTTCCGCGGACCTGCAAAGTTTTATCAAAATTGGGGGAAACCAAGTGACTTTTATGGATGTTTCTTGTTAGAGCAAAAATTACTGCATTTCGTTCCGGATCCGTTGAATTTTTTCGCGAGTCTCTCTGAGAATTTACTTCTGCATCGAAATTTACGATTAATAAGAACGAATTCGCTTTCGTTAATTTTTATTTCGAGAACCTGGTATTGCATTAAACGAGGTTGTTCACAGCTATTTGATACACATAAAATAAAGTATTCCAACGCGTGCTTTATCGCGGAAGGCGTGTAGCGTGTAACGCAGTTTTGCGTAATTATTGTATTGTATTTCCCTGGAATTTCCCGAATTCCTATTCCCCGGCCAGTTTCGAAAATTATCAAGTATTTTTAGAGATTAAATTAAACAGCGTTCACGCGAGATACGCGTTACTCGTCGAATACGAATATCGTATAGAAAGCATCGTCGGTAAAAGTGCTTTGCATAGGGAACGACGACTGGGGATTTCAGGAGGTTTTTGAAAAGTACAGCTCATTAAGGTTAAATGATTTCAAACAAGCTGAGAAAGAAACAATAGCGACAGCCCCTAGGACCGAGCGAATGTAGTCGACGCTTAATGGGGTTTTCTAGCTCAGAATTCTGAAAGACGCTTTTTCACGGATGTTTTTCCCAAACACTGTTGATAACACTACCTTTTTCAAACTTTGCACATTTATTTGAACGTATTTTTTCCTGAGAAATATCACTCTATTAAAGGAATTCCATTTAACCCTTAAGTGGACTCACAATCTCAATTATTTTACTTAATGTTGATTTTTACCAAATTGTTAAACCAAAATAAGCGAATAGCTAGATAAATAGCGTCAGAGTCGCGATATTAAAAAATTAGTATTAATTCGCGTTCGATAGCCCGTAAGTTTTCAACGGCATTTTCCATTCGCGGGACACAATAGCGAATCATGGCGAGCATGTTCGTATGTTTACCGATCAACTTGCCCGTCATAATGCATGCCACAGTCGAACGCATTAACGGCGCCATTGACGCGAAATGCCCGCCAATTATTCTCCTCTGTTATGACGCTTATTTAAGCCGTATTCAGGCCGCGATACACCGAATAACGCATTACACGCCAACGGCGGAAGAATCGCGATTTTGAGGATCGATTCCGGTATTAAATTAAAGAATCCATTGTTCGTCGGATAATTGACGCGCCCCGGCGCCCGCGACGCAACAATCGCCCTCCCTAGCGCGAAAATCGACGCGACAGCATTACCGATTCCCAACGCGCTACCGGAAATTGTTGCTGACTAAACAATGCATGCCCTCGTTTGTTCCAATCTGTCTTTTATTCGTCGATACTCCCCCCTCAGGTGTGGCTTCTACTTTCCTGGAAACTGAAAAACTACCCTCTTTGTAACTACTGCCCAACGAGGCGGGGTGGAAAAAATATTATCAAAATGTTTGTACGCTAATTTCCAATTATCTAAAAACAATGGTGCTGGAGGGCACCTATAACCTGTTCAAATCTGTTCAAAGTCAATACCAAGATTTAATCAAACTTTCAGTTAACTATTATAAGAAAATTATTTGTTTCTTTATGATTTAAATGATTTAGAAAATAGCTCAAATGTTTGATACTAGGGAACTCCCCCCATCCTTTTCGTTTTTGTGCGAAAGAGGACCGATATTGTCGCGACGAATCTTTTTGAGGGCTTTGACGAATGGATTTCTGGATGTCTTTTCGCGCCGCCAGTCGCGTAGATGTAGCTCGGGCGCGACACTGAAGAATGACGTTTCTCAAAGAGCGATAAACATGCGAGGAAAGTAAGTGAAACGCAAACTGTCCGACACAACGACTCACCTTTCGCATCAGTTAACCCATCGCCCTCTCCACGTTCCCGACGCTCGTTCGCCATTTGTTATTTCCCGTGAAAACCCGTGTTCGAACGCACTCAATTTTTTCGCGAGTCATTAGGGGTCGTAAAAGAACTACCGTCGTTCTAGCACGACGATCGACGGTCGAATCGCGAGGACGGGTCGCTTCTGACCCAAGCTACGAAGCTCGAACCAGCAACAATATAGTGCAAATGAAATTTCTTTCGTGTCAAGAAATGTATATTAGCGTATATGACTTAATCGAGGAACGTCGACACGAAAAGGAGATTATTAAATAATATAGTTTATATAATTACGTTTAAAGTATCCAAATCATTGAATCTGACCACACGCCTATAACCATTCCTGACATTCTTACAATAAATTTTTCTTCAGCCTCGGATGTACGATTTAATTGGAAAATAAGACGAAAAACAAACTCCGACTTATTTCTTCCAGAGCGTTATTTAGTTTGAGATATTGCAGCAAGGAATTTGCATAATTTCCAAAAGCTAAAAATTGAAACGCTCGGTAGTAGTGCATTCGCAGAAAGATAAATGGCGCGTCGAGGACGCTAACGGATAAATACGGGGAATGAAAATTAATTGGGGAAAAAATTGTCGCCGTAGAGGCGACGAAGATGGTCAATTATCGCTAATGCGTCTATATCGTTGGAAAGATTACAACGGAGCCCGGATGGCACGGCGGAAACGACCGAAAGGGTACTTAAGTATGCACGACCTCGGTCGCCGGCACGAACACCGTAATTTAGGAGCAACTTTCGGCCAAAGCTTAACTTCGCCGTGCTTTTTTCTCCGCGCGGAAACGTTGAATAAACTCACCTCGGCCCCGAAACTTCTACCGGCTCCCTCCTCGCAACTTGCTTCTGCAACAAAGTAGTAACGATCCAATTAGCGCATCGTGCGCGTTACATTTTTCCGCGAAATGCTCAACAAAGGCGCTTTTAACGCTGAAAAAAAAAACAGGGGGTAAAAAGGAAAAACGAGTCGACGTTGGAAATTTCACGATCGCCGCGAGAACGCCTTTCAGGCGTTCGTGTTTGCGAGGCAAGGTACCCGCGGTGGCGTGTTCCGCGAATCGACCTTGGATTTCGGGGCACGATAGCTGTGTATTTTCTTAAGATAGAATCGATAATAGCAGAGGGGAAGGGATCGAAGGCGAAGAAAGGGCCAGAAATCGCTGCCTACGGTTACCGGTCGACCTTTCCGACGGTCTTCGGGATTCGAGTCCAGCAATTGCCGCGGCAATTACCGCGAATTACGGCGATAATTACCGTCATTATGCGGTGCAGTAATTTCGGTAATTACTGCAGTAAATCGTAAGCTCCGATTGCAAGCTCTCCCCCATCGGTAGTCCGGGGGTAGATAACTTTTAAGACACGTGAGTAACAGGCTGACACGGGAATCGCCTGGAATCCTGTTGCCTCTGTTTACTGCAAACCGATAGTCGTCCAAAAGAGAACTATCTCCCTCGCTCTCGCCATTTTGCTTCTTTCACGAGTGCGCGCAAACGACGGCTTACTGCAAATTACCGGCGAAATTTATACGAATGCTACTGTAATCCTAGGCAAACTGAGCTACGAGCCACGTTAATTAGCAACGAGGACGATCTACGAACCTATCAACGTTATTCACAATTGTCTCCGAGAACCGTGGCTATTTCAAAAGTAACTGCATCTTAATGCAAATATCAAAGCAACGGTTCACAATAAAAATAAAAATATGCGAATGTTCAAAAATCTAGCGTTAATAAGGCTCGCAAAATTTGTTCCTCGCGTTTCGGTAAAACTCTTTTTTCTTCCCGTCTGTTTTAATTATTCCAAAGGGGGGGAAAAGTCGGATAACGCAACAGCGTCTCGGGGTCGGCGAACGCGTAACGCGGATTCTGATCGGTCGTTTTACGATTCCGATTTCGATCGGATTCCGGAACGACGAGCGTTGCTCGGTGCTCGCGGAGAACGGTGGAATGGAAATGCGATTACAGCTTCCGGTTCGACGGCGATGGTCCGCCGGTAGCATCGATTCGCTCCGCGTTCCTTTGATCGCGACGGTGGAAATCGTTGGCTACGAAGTTTCCCGCGACTCGTCGATCCGATTCTAAAATTCGGCCGTTGCCGCGCTCGCTTCCGGGGAGTCCAAAATAGCTGAGAGCGTTAAGTTGCCTCGAGACGCACGGTTTCCGGCTGCTTTTAGTTCCCCGTCGTCGTCGTTTAAGTCGCACCTGTGCCTGATTAAATAACTCAAACGGCACCAACGATCGAAACGGGTTAATCGTAACCGTCCAGGTCCTCGCGAAATCTACCAGCGTTAAATTTCCACAGTAATTGACCGGTCTTACCTCCAATTCCGACCGTAGAAAAATTACCGCGGACCTTATTGGATTAAACTCGACGTCATTAACGTTTTACATATTACAGTCTCCTTATAATGCGTTTTTCGTACAAGAACATAATAATAAAATATAGAATGGCGACTATATGACGACGTACAAGTGCAACGATAAAACGTATATCGTCTCTATGACGACAAACGAGTGCAAAGGGGTAATACCTGTCGGTGTGGGTTCGTTTGGCGGTGATAAGGTTCGCAAAAAACCGCGAGTAGAAAGATAATGAAAAAATGCAGTGTCCGAACTGCGGGTTCCGGGCGGCGTTTCCGGTTCACCGACGATCGAAAGAGCGTCGCAATTTTCAGAGATGGGAACGACGCGCGTATCCGAGGGAGGGGAGGAAATACGACTGAGCTGAGACGATGGTCCCGGGGTCGAATCGAACCGCGAAAACATCCAGCGGTGATATTCGGCCGTCCAGGGGGGAGGGGGCGAGGCGGACATGGATAACGAGCAGCGGACGATAATAAACGAACGGGGGCGTGTATCGTCGACCGATGCGCGTCTAAATGAACGAACGGGGGTAGGAAGGCGGACGGGAATTAAAGTGGAAACTAGAGATCGCGTTGCCGCGCCCGTTCATCTAGGAACAACGGGACGGAAATGAAAAGCAAGCGGAGGCATCGAGAGAGCGCAAAGTGGAGCAGCCGTATCAATGATTCGGAAACGATCGATGAAATGACAGTTTTCAGAGCGTCCCAAGCAGCTGCTCTCCCACACACACAAGCGTACGAATCTACACATACTGATTGCGCACGGTGCGACTCGCGTCCGTCAACCTGACAAACGTCACGGTCGATGCAAATGGCCCGGGCTACGCCTGGCTCAACCCCCGAATTTCCCTCCCTCTGAAACGACTAAGCCGCCTAATTCGCGATAAACTCCACTATTTTTTAACCCCACGATCGTAGGGTGGCCTGTCACGGACGATTAAACGAAATGTTTTCCAAATCAAATCCACTTTACTGATAGAGGAACTCTGATAGTTACTTTTGAAAATCCTGTAAAGTAAAACAGATTTTATATAATTCCTATTACTCGAAGAGTTCTGTGTATGGTGAGCGAAATCAAGTAATTAAAAATTTTAAACATTTAGCGTACTCGTCTCAGCTGTCCCCAAACATTTTAAACGGACCACTGGTGACAGAAAAATTCCATCGTCGAAACGAATAATTAGTATTTGATAGCGATTTCGAGTGGTTAATTCGAGAGCTACCGACGACTGGATCGACTGTCGTTCGACGGAAAGTCGATGATGTGTTCTCGGCGTAACGAAGCGGGAAAATCGACCCTCTGCATCTTCCGGGAACGGCGCGTCATAAAAGTTTCATAGCCTTTCGTAGTTTCGATGTTTTGCCAGTCGGCTCGCGCTCGCGATTCGCTGGATGCCGTAGCTGAACGCAGGGGCACGCTGGGTGAAGGAAACGTGTCGTGGGTAAAAATATCGGCGCGGGACTCTGGCCCATTACGGCCAACTCCGAAAGAGCGACGCCGTAATTTGAATATCCCTTCCAGTCTCCTTACGTATGCAGTCGCCGCGCCAGATTTCCCCCCTCGGATGTGCAGCCGCCAATTTTCAAAGTTTCGCCCGGTTACGTGTGGCGATACTTTGCGACGGATCAGCGCGAAACACCCTAATAGGCCGAGTATTTCCTCTCTAAGGACCAGAAAGTTCGCGCCGTTTTGTCTTCGTTAGGATAATACGTGTCGCAAATTGGACGACCGAACGAGAGATTCCTTATAGTCTTATCACTGAAACGCCACTCTCATAGACTTCGTAGTCTGGGTTAAATATCTCCACAAACAAGTTTTGTTTCATTCAGATTTATCAATACACGAGTAGAGTCAAATTGGCCTAATATGGAAAACTTAAATAATATGAATTTATAGGTATGCTCTTTGAACTGGTAACAGTCAAATTTAATTACCTCATACTGGTCCTAATATGGAATTTTGTTGTTTTTTTTTTTGAAAGAGAATCATAATGTGAAACAGTTTTGTCCGGCTAGTACCCCTAATCGCGACACTGTGCACCGGTAATATTCGTCGTGGGACAATTTTTTGTCGAAACCACCGCGTGTCGGAGGAAATTTCTTTGCCCAAAAAATGGTACAACGGGGCGCGTTCGAACGACCACGGAATACAAATAAATCTTTGAAAACCGTTGGGGGGCTTCCATTGTGGCAACGGGGATTGACTTTACCGCTGCGTGAGCACGATTCGTAAGTGGATCTCCGAAAATATTTTGAAAGCTTTTCCGGCTACAAAGGACCGTCCCCAATATTTCAAGCTGCCCATTGTACGGTAACGCCGTGAACTTAAATGGATCTATCGGGTTGTTTGCCCTCGTGCGCGACGATGTTGGACGGTATTACTAGGGTTGTATACCATAATTACTTGCACTTTCTCCGCCGAATCGAAACGAAATATTCAATACAAAAAGTATATAACATCTTTACCCTTCTGGAATAAATAAAAAGTTTCTAGAACAGAAGAGGCACTGCTCGCGGAAGATTAAAACAAATAAAAATCAATTCCCACGCGACAAAAACGAGCGCTATTTTCTTTGCTTTCCTTTCGAACTTTTCTAAACGGATTTCCATCGATCCAAAGGTACAGAATACAGCTGTGTTGATTTTGAGGAAGTCCGTACGAGTTGAAAATTAAAATGGAAGGGTGAATCTTTTCAATTTGGTCACTGATATCGCATCGTGTCCCAAACGATGCAAACGAAGGGATCGTTACCAACAATGGGACCGAGAAATAATGGTCGGTAAGAGCTATCGTTGGAAATTAATTCGAACGGTCGCGTTTTCGGGGCGCCGCTGGAGGGTTAATTCCGGCCGAGCCGCGAGCTGCGTCGTGACGATAAATCAGGCCCTTGTATAATAATGAAATTCAATGCGCTCGCTACGGTGTCAGGCAAGTTTTATCAAAAGCGTCTATTTATCTTTCTTACGAAACAGTTTGAGAACAGTTCGCTCATAAACGGCACCGGCCGGAAAGATCCTCGTCTCGGACCGCTTCGTTGCGCTCGCTCGCGACCGGGAACTGGGTCGCGGAGATTGATGGTTTTTCTTTTATCCCGGAGAAATCTCCAAAAATACCGGAGGGGGTGGGTTCATAAATTTCGTAAACACGTCCAGGTGAAATTCATCGTTCCGTACGCGCGTGACGGGGAATTTTAATTCGCGATCGCCGCGTCTCAACATCGACGACTGCGTCCTCGAGGACCGCTATGGCGATGGTTTATTATTTTATATTTATAGCTCGTTTGATACAGGTTCATACCAAACGATCAAATTTGAATCAAGTCAAATTGTAGATTCATCCCCCTATTGAAATAGTAAAAGGTTCCCTCGAATAGGAACGATTCGGTTTGAAAACAAGTGGAAGCTGACTCTGTTCTCAAGGACCACTTTGATAATGGTTTATTATTTTATATTTATAGTTCGTTTGATGCGGATTGATACCAAATAATCAAATTTGAATCGTAAAAGACCTTGTTTATTATGTTAGTGAATAGTTCGAAAGAAATAAAATTCCCCAAGGGTTGACTCTGGAACTCGTTTGGTTACTCGCACGTTTAACGATAAAAGTACGTTTCTGAAAATTATCGATCCATTTCCCTATTGAAATAATGAAAGGTTCTCTGGAAGAGGGACGGTGCAGTTCGAAGACAAGTGGAGGCTGACCCGGGAGTCCATAGTTTTGATTTGCAAGACCCTCTCGCTAGCAACGGGCATAATGGTTGGAACGGAATCGAGAGACGGAAATCGGATTCGACTAGGTAACCTGGCGGAATCAAAAACTCTCGAACGTGTCCTCGTGGCCGGCGGGACCCGGTCGAGCTGGATACGCGAGGATTCAAGTGCTCGTAAAAGCGATTCGATTTGCACAACCGCCGCCCGATTCCACCCTTTCATCAAACTCTCTCGATCGCTGCTACTTCGAACAGGCTTCCTCTCTACCTCCGACTCTACCTCTGTCTCACGATCGTGTAATTTCCCGTCTACGTTCGTCCCTCGGTTACCGATACTCTCCCCTTCTCAGCTCTGTTGGTTAATAAGAAAGAATCCTGTTGGTTGCTCTAGACCCGGTGCTTCTTAACCCAAAGTGTCCGCCGAAACTAGAGCAGCAGTTCTTAACCTTTTTCTTCGCGAACCACCCTTGGAAATCTGGCTCACGGATTCCGTTCTCGAAACAAAGTTCTTAAATATTAATCTTTCTCTCGCAGGGTTTGGCTCTTTTTGAGCCCGTTTATAATTATTTGCTATTTTTTTTTCTTTTTTTACAAAGTGTTCAGCCACTTTGGGGAAACATTTTAATGGGCGATTCTAGGGGCCAAGATAAGACGAAAATCAAGAATAGCAATTTGTTGATCGAGGCTTCGTTAAAAAGTTATTAACGTTTGAAGTTTTGCCTGTAGAAATCACTACCACGCAAACTTTAAACGTTAATAACTCTTTAACGAAGCCTCGATCAACAAATTGGTATTCTTGATTTTCGGTTTATTTTGCCCTCTAGAATCTTCCATTAAAATTTTTCCCACGTGGGGTCGAACACTCTGTATATATTAGATAATTGATGTACATGGAAATAATAAAAAATAAAATTCGATTGAAAATGGTACTCGAGGGAATGCGATTTTTTTTTTTTAGTCGTTTCTCTATGTTTTGTATTATCTGCTGTAGCATCAAAAGGCCATTAACCTAATAATGATAGGCATTTTGTCGAACATTCGGTGCAACGAAATTCACAGATCGTGGTTCTAACAGCGATAAACGTAGCGAAGGGCGATAGGAGAGAAAAATTGGCTCGAAAACGGTCAAACGAATCTCGCTATCAGGCTTCGGTTCGCGCAATTAGCCCCGGCTTGAAAACGGAGAATCAAGGGCTCCGATTGCGAAGCACGAATCGAACTCATCGGAGTTCCATAAATACGTTTCGATCGCGGTGATCAAACGCGCGATTTCGATACGGTCGGTTCGTCGCGCGCCCTCTCATTAGTCCGAAAGAAATCCGGAAACGTGAATTAACCCTGATCGGTGTAACGACGTATAGAAAAGTTTTAATTTCCCGATAGAACAGATGCTCTTCCACCGCCTTAAACGCTAGTAAGACGCCTGATTGTACCAGCAATGAAATCTCTATTATTTTTCTTTTACAGACTCGTCAAAATATTTAAAATATTTCAATCCCAATATGCTAGCTTGATATAGGAAATAGGTGGCCCATTTCCCAAATAATTACCAAAAAATTCCTGCAACAAAGGGTTAAAGAAATTGCATAATAAATATACCCCCGTATTCGATAAAACCGATCAATTATTATCGAGGCACGAATGGTGGCCTTTCGCGTTAAATAGACAAAAGGGCAACGGCGAGAATGACTCCGGGTTCCCTTCGTTAGGGGTGAACAACCCTCCCCCGGATTCGTGGATTATTATATTCGAGTACACGGAAATTATTCGACGAAAACTAAAATACATATCAAGTCGGCGAGGAAGGCAAGCTTTTCCTAGATTTTAAAGCGTCGGTCGACTCTCGACGCCGCGAGCCACTCAACCCCCGCGGAGTCCCTTTCACAGACTCCCACTCGACGAACCCCGAACGGGGTTTCGCTTCCACGTATGCGTCGTATTTAATCCGCGTTTTACGCCTCGACGGCCTCGAGTGTGATTCAATTACAAAACGGGGCTGGTTAGATCCACTGTCGAGTCCTGTACACACAGACGTCGATCCCACCTTTGTGCTTCCACTACGTTCCGATCCTCAGGAATGCGAGAATTACCCCCGCGGTCCTGTGTACGCGTACCCTACCAAACGTCTCGTGTTCCAAAAAAGAAATAAAGCTGACGGGGAGAGGTACTTGCACCTCTTTGTTGTTGAAAATTTCACAAATTAATTCCGAATTCGCGTCACCGAGGGTGGAGGGTTGATCCACAGGCTTCTTTTTAAAATTCAGATTAACCCCTTGTCATACAATGACGAGTCTGACACGTCACAAGTTTCATGATTATGAGGCTATACACATAAATTGAAAACAACACATTTCTATTCTGTTCCGTGACCATTCTTTGCACGTACAAGTGTAACCCTTAAGTGGGACTCTCGCTTTCGAGAAAAAAATATCTTACCGAAAATACAATGTCTGACCATATATGACATTTTTCCCTGAAATTTTTCAGCGAAATTGGAAAGTTTCAAATCGTTCTAAAAAAATTATTTTCGGTTGCGGGGGTCAATTACAATCATTTATGGTCATTACACATACCCCCGAAATCCTACTCAGTTTCGAGAAAAAAATTCCTTACCGAAAATCTAATTTCTGGCCAGAAATGTCTGCCCGAATTTTCATACGAATCTTTAAAACGTCATAACTTCTGAACGGATTGAACGATTTTAATGTTTAAAAAAGCAAGCTACGCGTATTTTGATGGGGAATATGTACAAATTGCAAAAATATTCGAAAAGTTGATCCTTGACCCCGCAAAATGAGAAAAACCCCATAAAAATTTTAAGATTCGTTCGTAAGATCTGGAATCAAAATCGTCTTAGGGCGCCTCGTTCTATTGAATAATATTGCACGTATTTCTGTTCTCTCGCTCGAATATTATGCAGGGAGTTCCACGTGGAGGAAATGGTGCTTTAAGCGTTCCGAAGGCAGTTACCCAAATTACAGCTGAATCTAAAATACCATATAAGAGCCAGTATTCCACCGCCATTACAACATTGACAACAGCATGATTTAGTGCTTTCCGTAGTTCCCTCTGTGTCGAAAATATTACATTTCTGTTTTAACTATTAAATAAATATGTCAGAGAAACAACTCTTTCATGTCCTTTCGGTCGACCAATCCTTTGTCCCGTAATTTTGTTCATGTTGTATAAAATTTTCAACCAATTCAACGATTAACTATTAACTCGTAGAAATTTTATTAAAAAGAATAATCAACGAAAACTGACGAGTCCTTTGTAGGAATTATTCAACTTTTATAAAACGCGTTTCTATCGTCCGGAAACTCTTTCTATTCTATTCTTTTCTTTCCGTACATTTGTTTTTTCGAACGTTCTGGTGTTCGGACAACCAACTCGACTGCCTTCAAAGGCTACATTCAAACGTCAACGCCAACGTTTGCGATTTCAATGAAATTCTTTGCATCGAATAAATTTATGAAAATTTAATAATGAAAATTTTCTAATGGTTTACGACAAATAATAGATTTGGGATTACTGAATCTGTCCTGGCGAAAATCGTTAAATAAAAGGGCAAAGATCTTTTCAGGTGAAACGTAGCGCCGTAATGGGACCACCCTAACAAGCATAATGTTTGCCCTAAGACACACGAGGGTTGCAGCGTCGTGGATGCCGTTAACGGGGTGTGCATCAACGTAGCCAGCACGTTTGTTACCGTACCAATTCTGCGCGAGGAACGTCGGCCACGGGAAATACACCGGCTAATGGGTCGAGTGTGTTTGCGAAGTATCCAAGTATAAACCCAGGTGCAGCCGAGCACGGCCGCGCTGGCGTGCTAATTTTAAGGTGTATTTGTGTACTCGTTCCCGGAAACTCGCGAGTTGTGCGCCAGAAGTCGGCTCCCTGGACGCCTGTCGGAACGAACCGCGATTTTTCTTCCTTTTTCCTCTATGTTTCCCACCGCCCCGAACGCTCCTATAATATTTTCGGGTCCTCGTACAGTGCCCCGGATGACTTTCGAATCGTACGGAATTCCTGCCACGCTGTTTCTCAGAATATCGAGCCTCCCCCGGCTGGAGGGGGAGTATCAGTTTCGGGAAAGTGCAAACTTCGATCGGGGTTTAAGTTACGAATGCATCGAACTACCTTCTCCATCAACAGACGCCCGATGTTTCCTTTATTTTCCCCCGTTTGTGTCGCGACGGTGCATTAGGAAATATTGATTTTGTAAATTCTATTTATCGTACCGTCCAACTTTTCTCACTCTACCTGACACATACACGACACACCCTTCTGATTGTACCGACTCTTCTGCATTTATAATAATCTTTCGTCTCACGCGTACAATAACACCTCGAACATGCTAACCGTTACGTCACTCTGGACAATTTGTATTTTTGTTAGAAATAAAATTCGTCGACGGGAAGGTGGTTCGTAATGCCAGGCGATACGCGTGCACGTCCGAACGATAATGCCCCGTATAAATAAATAAATTCCGGCCGTCTCGTAAAGCCGCGTCGAACGCTCGCTGGTCGGGTCCGGCGCGATACGAGGAATCTGAACGGTAAAATTTGGTTTTCCAGATATTTAGAAGCGATACGTTTCTCGCGTTGGTCGCATAAATCAACGAACGCTATCTCCGGGCAGCGGTGCGGCGAGCGAAAAATCCAGAGGCGCGGCCAGAAGCTGTATAAGAATTTCCTCGCCGCGAGCAAAGTTGACCCAGACGTGGGCAAACGGTGGAGGGGGGCAGAGGAGAAGAAATACCCGTGGGGGATAAAAGGTCGCGAGGGTGAATTCCTCCGCGGCCGGGCGGAGAGGGTAGGCTGCCGGTACGGAGCTACGATGTTTAAGATAAAATGGATTCGCGGAATCTGAAATAGAAAATTCCCTGGCTAATACCATCGCTGGATTCTCATTCCCCTCGCATAACCTTCGTCATTCGGGGGCTCCGTTTTCTTCGTATTCCGGTCGCGATGGGCGCCTTTCTCCGCCCCTGGCTCGCGGCAGAGAGAAAAAGGAAATAACCGAACGTGGATGAAATCGGTCGAGTGCCTTCGAATCATTTCTCTTCCGCTTCCTCTTCTTCGTCCCCTCCCCGACGTCGGGCGATAACGATTCGGAACTGCCATTCTTTTAATAGCTGGAATTCAAATTCCGACCACCGGATATGTACGCCTGGCGTTCCATGAACCCCATACGATGGACAGGGGGATGTCGAAGGTCTCTCGTGACGACGCACAGTGTTCGAAAACACGAAAATTTAGACGCGAAAAAGTCCAATCTCTGACCATCTCCAATCATTTTTAAGTGTCATTAAGTTTCTATATCCTTGAGGATATAACCCAGTACTGTATGAATCTTGCACAGGACGGTACACACTTTATTTTAGGATAGAAACAATTGACCAAAATTTATTATAATTTTAAATAAAGGTAATCGAAAAGAACCAATTTTAGTATGCAGTTATCGTAAGTTTTTGGAATAGAAGTATTCAAATTGGTACGTATTCGAAAATGTTCGATGGTGTGACAAAAATCAAATTTGCAAAGCAAAGCCGCTCTGACAAAACACACATTTTCGATTGAGCTGCGAAAGGTCGAACGGAAACATGGTTTAAATAATTTCACTCGGATCAAGAGCTGCAATAATTTAGCCAAAGACCCGCACACGTGACACATCGAAGTTGATTTTAATGAAACATGGACATCCATCGTACTAATATTAAATACCCTTAACAATTTTCAATTTATTATATTTCATCGTGTTTAAACGATACATTTTTGAAACGAAATCCTTGATTCCTGTTTCACTCTCTAGCTATACGCGCGTAATATTGATCGCGCTTGATTTTTAATCGCGAGATACTTTCTCGATGAGCTTTTCAAATTTATTGCTGCAACACGGCGCTTCGATTGGTTCGTGAACTCGGGTTGCAAAACTGTTTTATACCGTGCGGTCCTTGAATATACATTTTCCTTTGTTTTCATTCGGAGCGAAAGAAAAATAAAAACAGAACGAAAATAAAGCTATGGTCTTCGCTTTTTTTGGAAACGCAAGAGATTTAGGTTTAATGGAGTACCTGGCGCGTGAAACAGTCCACAGTTTGTCTTGCACAACTACTGGGAAGATTACTCTCTATTGTCAAGAGCAGACGAGGCAAATCTAGCTTTTGCTCGACAACAATGTCGGATGCAACAATTCCTAGGCGATTATTTCTTGAACCTGAGGCTAATGAAATTATTAAGAAAACCGAGCAATTGCATCGACCTATTTTTACTCTGAATATTGTATATGAGTGTATATGAGCACACCGAAAGATAAAATTCTTCGAATGACTCCGTCATTCGTTATTAGCTGAGAAACTACCCTGCCAGCTCCGCTTATCTTTCTATATTTCTTCCGTCGGATAACAAGCGACTGCTTCCGGTTTCCACGACGGTTTTAATCCGTTCCGACGAACTGCATTTCGTCATGGTATGTACCGCGAAGATGCGTAGATACGCCCGGGAGACCGAACAATGCCATCGTTCGTAATAGGGTTTTCAATTCCCTCTCCAGCGGGTCCGCGTGTACAATACATCGCTTGAATTTCATGGTATTCGACGAGAGACGTCAAGTTGCCTCTGGCCGTAGAAGAAGTACCCGTTGGGGGGGGGGGCACCGAAAAGCAAGGGGAGGGGTCAACGGCCACGGGACAGAGAGACGTAGAGAAAGAGAGGCTAACAATGAAGGGAGGCAGAAAGGGGAACGGAACGACTTCCGGAAAAAGCGGAGGCAAGGAAAGAAACTGGAAACACGAAGAGGCGGTCAAGAGGCACGAAATCTGGCCGACGTTCGCATAAATTAATAAGGTACTCGTGGCAGAGGGGGCGGGGGCGAGGCTGACGTCATAGCCAGGCGAGTACACAGGCGACGTTTCGAGTGCAGCCGGGAAAACAGGCCGGGGGTGGCGAACGTGGAAAGGGTTGAACTATATCGGGAGCCACTAACACACCCACTTTTTCCAGTCGACGTGCACAGACCCCTTATACCCGTTGCACTCGGCGGTCCGCTTCCCCGCTAATCGGATTTTTGCACGCCCAACCCCCAACCACCACCCACCATCCCCCTCCTCCCCTGGAGGAAGAGGAAACCCCCGAACCAGCGAGCGAAATCGCCTCTCCCAGATAATGCAACCACCCCGAAAAAGAGGAAAAATCATCGTGCTTCGGGCGAAAGTTTAGGTTGCCGCAGGGGTGGCGGCGAAGGGGTCGCAGAGTGGACCGGACAGACGCCGCTTAAATCCTCTCCGGGCCGCGTGCAGTTCGATAAAACAAGCGGCCCCTAATTCGACGAATATCGATGATCGTTAAACACCCGGCGCTCCCCAGGTGTTCGACGCATTGTTCGAGGGATGGTCGATAGCTTGTGGGAGATTTTCACGCTCTTTGCTGCTCAAAAATCCGATGGAAATTGCGAGCCAAATGTGGATCCGATTTAAAAGTAACGCGCCCGTGATACGATACCGTATTTGAATATATTTTTACGGGGATCAAAGGGGCGCGAGTCAAGTTTTACCCCCTCCGGAAACGTGCGTTTATTTTTCGACGCGTGCCCATTCGGACGTTTTAATTAAAATTTTACTCGGTATACAGTTTTCGACGGGTAGTTTTTAACCATTCATATTTATTATTACTCAAATTAATGCTTCATTACTACGAACTCAAAAACGACAATACACATAACAATGTATCGTAGCAATAGTTTCTAAAAATATCAAATTACGGAATTAATAAAAATCTATGGTTAAACCATTCTCCTATGTGCAAGTTACTAATTTCGATACCTGTTCAATACCTGAACGCAATACTGAGAAATTGATACGTAATTATCGAGTATGCCATTGGATTAATCCAATCACTATCGCATACCATAGAAATCGAGGCGCAGTAGGGTACGCTCGCCATAAATTAATCTCTCGACGGATAATCATGTAAATTTTCAATTCCGTCGCTGTTGACGCAATCATTACACGAGCCCCCCTTTTCACTTCTCGTTCTTGTCGTTTTCTTCTCTCCCCTTCGCCTGTCGATGTCTAATTTAATCGCACCAATTAAGACAGACCTTCGACAACCAGGGTCGGCGTAACGATTCGTAGGAAATCGAGAAATTAATATTTCCAGTGGCTCGAGGGGTCTGCGGGGCGAATGCACAACGCTGGAAAAGAAGCCAGAAGGGTGGTCGAAGGTCGGAAGGGGGTTGTAAGGGAATAATTAACAGTCGCTCTGTAAAATCCAATCGAAACGGAGGGGGAACGGTCGAGTGGTCCGAAGAAGAGACTCGGGGCGCAGAAGTGTATTAACGAATTCATTTACATCCCTTCACCCCCGAGTCTTCGTTCAGAAACGACTGTTTTCACGCTAAAACGATACCGTATGCAATTTTGAGATAATGCTTTTGCTACTTGATCTGGACAGGGATGTGACAGCTTGAAGGACAGATGAGAGAATATTTTATGCTAGTTCGTTTTAGATTTTAAATTGGAACTTTCAACCCGTCCCCAAAATAAGAAGGATACGTTCATATAAAATCAATTCAAACTACTTTGATGGATAATGCTTTCTAAAGAAAATCTTATGAAAAATTTCTGTAGCCCGATAAACATCCAGCGTAAATATAAAAATGTTACTTTTCTACTTCGCGGGTGCAGTTTGGGCGAATGGTGGAGATAACTCGGTAACATCCTAAAGGATAAAATGTGTAACAGCCCGAAGAACATTGCGCTGTAGTTGAACGGCCAGACGCGAAAACGCAGACACGAGATCGCTGCGAGTGTCTGCCGCGGCAAATCCCTGCGCCCTTTGACCCGGCCGATTCATTTCACTTTGCAGAAACAAGGGAAAGTGTTACCGAGGACCAACGACAAAAACTAAGGACAACAGCCCTCAGTGTCGTTACCACTACCCCTTCAAGCGATTTTTCTTTCACATTCTACCCCCAGCGAAATACGTCCAATTTATCTGTTCACTGGTTATACCGTGGCCGTCGAATTCTTTGCTCTTTTGTTACGGTCCCGACGTCTATTTCGCCAAGCTCCTCTGATTCTCTCCACCATTTCCCCATTCATGCAAATTCTCCTCGCGACAGTCTCTGTCTTGCTACGTTTTTGCATCCGCGATGACCGTAATAATCGGATCCTTTCTCTCGTTTTTATTTTTTCAACGGTCCTGTTTCTGTTCCGAGTGGATCGCATTTACCGGCGGGATAAAAGTTGCGGGGAAAAGCGTCCGTGCTTCGTACAATACCCTTTTCTACCCTTAAGGGAGACCGTCGCCTTTCAAGTTTCGAAAAACACGTTTCTTGCCCCCTTTTTTCAAACTCACGCTCTCGAGAATGCTGCGTTGAAGCGTTACAATGAAATTTGGTATCAAACTGAAATAGTAAATTGCAGAGAGCCGCAATTACTTCTGTATTTTCATAAATGTCTCGAATATCGACTAAAAAGTGTTTGGCAACGAATCGACGAGGCAGGAAAGATAAAAGGGACGAAAAATCGATCTTTTCCACCCTCGTGCGTTCACGTGTCTCTCGAATCTTTTTCGTAAAATCCTCCGGGGTCGGGCTGCACGCTCCAAGGGCCTTTTCTTCTTCACTTTATTACGCCAAGATTTTAAGATAACCACGACGGCACGCGCGTGTGTGTACGTGTGTGCATTAAAGAATATTACCTCGACCCTCCGGGGGATTTTCGAGCTTCTCCATAGAGAGTGGACCGCCGGCGCATTCAACGCGGTCTACGGCGCAGAGTGCACCGGGCGCAGCCACCGACGCTGTGTACAAATATTAACTTCATTTATCTCAAAGAGAAGTTAATGGAAGTCGACCCGCCCGCAGACGGTGGGATGCGTTTCCGTAAGATATACGTCGACTGCACCGCGTCCCGGAAACGTATCCCCTAAATATTCGTCGCCCCTTTTACACCTCATCATCCTTTCCCTTTACCAGATTCGCTCCAGAAAACCGCCCCGCTGCCGGAGGCCCAATATGCCAAATTACGACGCCAAAAAAACCGTACACGCGTAGTACGGAGTAGTTAAAAGAGCAATGGAGTCAATATCCGCAGAAAAATGTGACGTATCAATTTTTAACGATTGGTCCTCGAGTTCTAGTTTTTTCTATGAGCAGATATTATTGTTCTAAATAAAATAGACGATCGTCCGAGCATCGTATCTCGCGACAGGGATTTGATAGCGTTGGTGGGGTCAGGCGAGAGCGACCCAGCTGGCAGAGATGCTTGCGCGGATATAGGTTTTATAATAAACCAATAATCTGGCTGGTCCACGGGGAGAACGAGGCTTTCGAGTCCTTCGGCTGGGGCCAGAGAGGCAAGAAAGCGCGGACAATTCATGGGCTCGGTCGGGGGATGAAAGGATATAAACGCATTACGGAATAACGAGCCGCTGCCTCCGAGAATGTCTCCCTCTATAGAATTCGTCTTCTTGTTTAAACGCGACGCTTAAACCTAAAACTGATAACGACAGCTCGGTTACAACTACCATGGAGGCTCACACGCGCCCATAACTCTACCTAGCTTCCGCGAAATATTAATTCTCCGACGATTTAACGAATTAAATTATAGACAATCGTCGCATCAATTACAAAAATAACGTTTCTAACATTCCCTCGGGCTGACGTTAATTCTTCTTGGTCCGCACAATGCACAGGCCATAATTTTCTATCCCTTTGTCCCGCTCGATCGTGGTCGCCTGTTTTCCCGTTATTCTTGCGCGTATATCGAGCACCTGCGAGTCTGCATCGAACACGTTACACCGACCTGGCTGGTAATCCAGCGTGTTTCGACGGACTTCCGGGTCTTGTGCGCGCATAAATTAGCCGGAAATCTCTGGCGAGCTAATTATCGATGCAAACTCGTCGCGAGCTTGTCTCGCGCCAGGCCTAGATAATATATGTGCGGTCGCGGGAACACGACGATAGGGTCGCGGATCCAGTGACGCCTATTATCGATACCGAACTTGTCAACGGCTGCTGTCTACGCATCGGTGGACGTCTACGCTGATAAGACGGTACCCGGTACGCGATAAGGAAGTGGGTCGAGGCGTCATCGACGTCGTTCCGCGATCTTATTGACCCGAGATGAATACGTTCGATGACGTCTCGTCGCGCGAACTTTGGAATTCAATCGACCAAAGAACCTTGAAATTAACCCTAACAATCGGACAATTTTCATACGCTACTGGCTTTTACAGAATCAATTCTTACGTAAACGTTTCGACCTATAGTTTGATCCTTTCAGTACGATTTAGTAAAAAGAAATATTTTTACACAAAATTGAGGAGTATAGTGTTTCAGAAATAGATATTTGTATACTCGGTATTTCTCGATATGGGATATAATTGCAAAAACAGAATGAATTTATTTGGAAAATTGGAGAAACAAAGGGAGACCAAAGAAAGGATAAATATATACTCGGGAACAACATTATACGACATTTAGTACGTCGACCACATGTGCACGTTGCTGTGCTCTTTTTCCTCGTCTTGTTTTGTTTCCCCTAATTATCTCTCCGTTTTCCTCTCCGTTCTCTTTAGTTTTTTATTGCTGGCTCTAATTAATCGCGCTTCTTTTTGGACCACGAAGCTGATTTTACTATCATAACCTACGTTCGATAATTTTTAATCGTCAAACATAGTACTGTAACTATCAAACTTGAGAAAAATTATAATTGCTAGCGTTCTTCGTCCTTTATAAATCCTGTCATCGAGTCAAATTTTTCTTTATAAAGAATACTAGAGAAAGGCTTCCGACAAACTTTTCAGTACTTAAAACACAGGTAGGCTCGACGAGTTCTCAGCTTCCAAGGATGGCGACCAAACAGGATTAACAGTAGAGGTCGGGAAAGGCAAAGGTAAAAAACAACCGCGACGAGGAGCCCGGAATCGAATCCAATTTCACGAGCGACTCGTCCGATCGAGAAGGTATCAATTAACGACGACCGACCGGGTCAGATTTTAAGAAGACTCCTCCACGTCACGGGTTAGAGGATATTTCACGGATCTCTGACTCGCTGCAAAGGTTGACGTCGCGTCGAGGAGGAACTTGAATAATTTTGCGGGAGTATCTTTCCTCGCCGCGCTCAAAGAAGTTTCCCTCCTTCTACGTCCGGAGGAGTGCACTTTGTTTCATTAAAGCGGGTGCAATACATCTGCGCGGCCGCGGAGTCAGACCCCCGGAGAAAGAGAAAAAAAAAGGAAAAAGAAATGTTTGCCTTAATTTCACATTCCTTTGTGTCGTCTCGCGCCTCGCGCCTCCGACTCGAACGCCCGCGCACTTTAGTGCATTAATGCCTGAGCAATGTACAAACTATTCTCGCTGCCGTTCCGGGGCTAAAGTTTACGGTGACTTCGTCTTCCGTATCTTCCGCGTTCCTTCTCCTCGCGACCTTTTGCCCTGGGTCGCCATCGCTCCTTCAAACGACGCGTCGCGGCGCGATAACCAAATTTCATTCTCCGAATTAACCCCTTGACGTACGATTCGATTCCAAATCATTTTTCAAACGTATATTATTTAACCCTCTGACCACTATAACTGCTATGAGCGTTCAACCTGTGTGTTGCTCGAGACAGAAGGGTTAAACAGTTAATTTTGTTTAAATTTGTGCATGCAAGGAATGGTCACGAAAAAGAATAAATCTGTTTTACGAATACCTCGTGAATGTAAAAGTGTGTCGATGTCAATTTATAAGATGACGAGTGAGTAAATTTCTTCCAATAAGTTCCTAGATTTATCAGGTTGATCGATTTTCAATTTTTTAATTTCGTACGGATGAATAAAACAAAATGTTTTCGCGCGATCCAACGACGCTGAGGGACAGTATTTTTATTAAATCGTTGGCGCGCGATAATTCCGTGGAATTATCGACGGACGATTATTAAACGAAGCTCGTCGCGCTTGATGGTCCCGCTTCCGTTAAAGCGCGAAATTAGTTCGCCCCGTTTAATTAGACATTTATGACGCGACGCGGTTGGAAACTGGGAGCGGAACCGAGTTGGGAACAACGGCCCCGTGGACATTGAAGAGAGACTGGATGAGGTCGTACAACACTTGGCATTTCGTATTCATTGACTGAAGGATAGAGAAGCGGAACGAGCCGAAGTCCGCGGTAGCGTGAAGGAGGAAGATTACAAGCGGGTTAATCCGCAACCAGAGGCTCGAACGTAACGGCTCTTCCGAAGAGACATTTCGCTGAGCTTCGTCCGAGCGTTAAGGTCGGAATTGGTCGATTTAGTGCGAAGCGGTGTTCAGTCATAGATAGGGGGTGCGAACTTGGCTGTAACTCCAAGAGTTACTTGATAAACTCGCTATGTACAGTACCTATGGGCGCGAATGCATCATTCGGCGAACTTTACCGAACAACGACGCATCCAACTAATTTTCGGGTCGACGTTTGCCGCTGGAAACCAGCCCCTGGAATTTCCAGACGTCTCTCTGTCCCGATAACCAGCCACGGAAAATTCGAATCGAACTTAAATTTTCCTATTCAAAGTACGAAGTTGTAAAGTTGTTTTCTCCTCGAAGAATACCACTGCAAAGCACCGTATATGGTTTCAAATGCTTGATAAAAGAAACGTTCGTGCGTCAAGGGTAGTTTCGATTGATAGAGAGAGGTGTGTTTGATATTCATGATTTCCTCTTATTTTTTATTCTAGAATCTCCCATTAAAATTGTTCCCAGGGGTAGCCAAACACCCTGTATATGTTAAGGTCGAAAGAAACAGCGACACGTTGACGTAATTGACGACACACGGGGAGGCGAGCAGACGGCGATTGAAACGGGGGTGTAGATGGTAGAAAGGGCTGTTCCAGGATACCTCGAACAGGCTAACTGGCCTGACGCACGAAACGAATGGCCCGTCGTAATCACAGCCCCTAAACGCCCGACATTTGTTATCTTTAAACCGACTCGGGGGGCGCAGAGATTGGAGAGGCTCGGATTGACCGGAAGGGGGAGGATGACGGTGGAACGGGGTCGAGAGATGGATTAGCGGAATGATTAGTGTCACCTAATGGGAATCGGTGCCGCGTCAGGGGCCGGATCAACCGTTACCGCCCTTCGTGTCATCATGCGCGGAAAACTGTATCCCTCCGCGCGTTTGTTTGTCGTTTGCGGTTGAAACGAAGCAAACAGAGAGGCTGCATACATTTAATATTGTAATTTTAGGAAGTGGAGGGCGCGAAAGATCCATAAAGAACTCTTTGATCTAAACGAAGAACACCGAAGAAGAGATAACAATGTAAAATCGTAGATTACGTCCCGAAGTCATGCTTGTCTCGTTGCAGAGTGAGTTTCCGTAATAAGTTCGCGGTTTTAAAGAGAAAATTGTAACGAAGGGACGATGATAAAACTCTGCCCGCGAAGTATTAACCGAACGCGAGAATAACACCGAAAGATAATGGCGGTCTCGTCCTCGCGTCGTTGTTAAATTCGAGGGCGAAATTTTTAAATTGCACTCTCCCGTCGAGCACACTTTTATTTTCAGCCCCGATCGAGGGCCGGGAGGGGGAAACGATTATTATCCTCGGATATTTGCACGATGAATAAGGCGGCGGGAATAATCGCCGGGACGACTAAAAAGGGTGATATCGATGGATAATAACCGACGGCGGGGTCGCGGGGACGAAAGTACGAAGGGAAGTGTCTCTCGCCGTGCCTCGAATATAAGGCAGTTCGATCATTCTTGAAATAGGTCGTAAATGGCGCCGAATGACGAGTAGTCTTTCGCGCTCATGCGACCCTCAAAATTTCTTGAATCGGAACCCGCGAATCGGGACGAGTTTGTAATGAATAATATGTCATATTTTACTTAACTTTATTTAATTAATAAGACAGTACATGTTCGATTCAAACACTCCTAAACCTATCAAGATTTTAAAGACTCAAGGTACTCGAGACATTAACAAACAGTACAGCATAAATCTGATAATTTCTTTAGGTTTGACTCGATTCTATCATACTGCAACTCCTATAGTAACTCTCAAACACTCCCAAACCTATAAAGACTCGAGAGTTTCAAGCTTCGAATCGATTCGAATTTTTCGGCTATACGGAACACAGGGGAACCTTAGACATCGAATCGATAGATATCGGAGAGTGCATGGGAAACTCGATCCCGAGCACTGCGCGTCGCCGTTGGAAGAGTAGGCGAAGCAACGACGGAAGAAAAAGGGGGAACGGTAGAATTCCCCGTTGGCCGTTACGTAATTCCATTATGAACAAGGTCGCATTCGTTTTAATGTTGAAGCGTAATTCGAAGCGGATTTAGCCGGATGTGCTCGCTCGTCCGTTCATTCGCAGACTGACTGACACTCGGTGCACAAAGCACCGGGCTACGGTGAACCCGTCCCTCCCAGCACCGGTTGGCCCCCCTGGCCTTCTGCACATCGGCGCTACCACCCCCGCGTGTCCGCCCGCACCGTCACACACACAACAACTGGCGCACACCCGTGCACACGCGTTTCCTCCCCAGCCAGCGGCCACACACGCGAACACACCCCCCTTGCGTCCCTCGAGCCACAACCAATCCTCGCAGCCGGAGTGTTACCGGATTACAATGTTTGCCGGCGACTGTGCAAACACCGTGTGGTTCCTACCATGTACGCGCGTCCACTTTCGCGTCCACGCGAGCCGACGTACCCTACCCCGGAGTCGCACACCCACGTACGCGACCCTCGCGATAACACAGTGTCGAGCAGGCGACATAAATAGAGGCAAACGAGCGGCCGCGCCCGCGTTCGAGTCACTGCACGCTCTGTGCACGCCGCGAATTAAAATAAAAACGCACGCGTAATAATAGGATTTCGTGCTCGCGCCCCGTGAAACGAAAAATATTCCCGAAAATTCGCGTTTATTGAATCCCGACGAGCAAAGGACGCGCGTTTAACGCCGGGTCATTGGACGCCAAATCGTGTACGGTCCTTGATATTTTATTCCGATCGAAACGCGTTATTCGCGATACGATATCCAAAGAGGTGTTGTTTCGATATTGCTTTTAAAATATTCTAGCCTTTTTAGCCCTTTGCACTCGGCTCACCCCTCTGAAGAGACATCCAGCAAAGGTATTATCGTTATAAAATGATTATATAGGATAAAATATGAATTAAATAAGAATTAGCGGATGAGGAACGAACAATTCTAAATTTCTAAAATGCTTTTACGATCCCCGGATCGACGTGTTCCTAGATCGCGTTTCTCTTTACCCCAGTTCCGTGTTTTCCTCCCTCTAGGCAAGGAGTGCGTGTCGACGAGGAAGGTTCGCCGGGTCGAGGGCGATTACATCGAACGCGATGTTTCCTTTCAGACGTTCACGCGATTCGTCGCGAGTGTACCTAGGAAAGCTCCGACGGATTTGCGTCCCGCAATCGTGTCACGCGCGGACCGTAAAATCGCGCCGGGGTGCGTGAAACGACGCTCGACATTTCCCTGACGCTAGATATATTTCGAAAGAAGGAAGTACCGCCACAATGAGACTCTATCCGCGCGAACGTACGACACGTGTGACGTTAAGGGGTTGCCATCGCGGCGGCAAATATTACGCGAACCGTGCAAACTCGAATTTGGTAACCGATAGGAAGAAACTGCGGAACGTTTCGGCGACGCGAGAATATCCGATCTCACTTTTTATATTTTTATAAATATCATCCACGCTTTTTAAGGGCGCAAGGGAAGGTCACGCGCGGCCTTGAGGTCGAAGATTCCCCATCGAGTGAGTCAGCTCGAGGTAACTAGATCGCCGGAACGCGGGGCCAACGACTGAACAATGCGTCGACGTCGCGTGCAGTTGGTAAGGAAGACGGAAAGCGGCTGGGAACGCCAGAACGAAGGAGCTCTGGGAGCTCGTAGCTGCCAACCAGAACTTGACAAAAGTTCAGACACTTGCTAATGAGCGGTACACACGTTTCCACGACGCGCGTACACGTTCCGTACTCTCGATCTCCGCAAACTACCTTGACGGTGGTCTGGCGCTTCCGCTTGGTCTACGTGTCTCGTGCAACCAACCAACCAACCGGTTGGCCGACTCGCGAAAGACGAGACCAACGACCTCTCAGCCGCACCTGCGGCTTATTCCCGGAGATTTGCCGCGTCTCTGCCGAGCGATCGTCTACGGAAAAGAACGCAAATTAGTTCCAGACTCCTTTGAGTCGCTTCGATCTAACGGATAGTTCGTTTCCAGAGGAATCTCAGCTATTAGTTGGTCCACCGTTCCGGGAGAACGGGGAACCTGCGGTGAACAATTACCACGGACCAACTCCACGATCGCTTCGACCGAGCTAGAGACACGATATCGCGTTCTACAACGAGTCGATGTTGGCCAAACCGTTTTTTCGATCGTCCTTTCGACTCCCTGTAACGCTTCGAAACACTTTTAAAATAAACTCTTGGATCTTGGCAATTTTTTGATAGCTTGGCGAGAGGCTTTCTTCAAACCAAAACATTTGAGAGACAATATGAACTTCCGTAGTCCTGAATTGCAATGGTCCTCGAACAACAATCGGTGAATCTTACCCGGAACTATTTCCCCTTCGACGGGATGCTCGGTCAGAGTCGGATGTTGCGACTGCGACTATATGGAAGATGCAACTTGGAATCTAAGAAGCGTGCTCAAAGCAGAGTGATCGATATTTCACGCCCTGGGGACGTCAAGACCAGTCGTGGTAATTTAATCGGAAGCCCGTAATCCAGGAATCGTAGCCTTTGAAAGGCTTGCCAGGCTGCTCTCAGGTTCGATTCGGAACCATCGAAGGAGCAGGTCCTCGTTAGGCATTCCGTGCGTTCACTCCGAGTAATCTGCATCCTTGCTGGTCGTCCGTCTTGCCCGAGCGATCTTCAGCTTTCGAAATTCCCGATGCTCTCTGAGGATGGACCGGACCTCCGTGCATACAATAATTTTAACGTCCCTCCTTTCGTTCTTCTACATTTTTCTGCCATGTCCATAAAAATGACGGACCATCTTTAAATGTTTTCATCTTTCTTCATCTCTGTATTTGTCTCTTGACCTTACTTAATTCTTGTATATGAATTTTTATTCCAGGAGAAAAAAATTGATTTTTCATTGAAACATTGACGAGGAACGCTCGATTAACCATAACTTGGGCGAGACCGGCAAAGGGAACCCTAATCGTAACCGGATATCGCAAATTACTTCTCCACTCTCTGTTTACCGCTTACGCGACTTACAGTCAAGACTCGAGAAGCGATTCCGACGCACAAAAGCCCATAATTGCAAACGTGATGTAACTTCAGCGACAAAGGCACAGAGGCCCGACGAGCAGCATCGTGTTTGATAAGGGAAGAGCAACGAGGAGGAAACTCGCCCGCTTTAAGCTCTCTCCTTTTAACTGTTTACGAGAGAATAATTTGTACAATCGGATGAAGTGCTTCTTCCTTTGCGAAGGAACGACGCTAAAAGGGGGGAGAGAAAGGGAAAGGGAGGACGAAAAAAGGCGAGGAATCTTCGCTACTCTTCGTTCCCTTCTTGTGGATTTACGCGTCGAGCCCGGTCTACGTGGGCGGGGGTTCGCCTCCCTGGAAAGGGGATGAAAACTCGCGAGCGCGAGCTTTGAATCGCCCGCACGGAACTTTCATTCCCTGTGTATCGTCTTCGTCGGAATCGCGCAATTTTCCTAACTATGCAACCCCCGGCTGCCGCGTTTCAACCCCGTTGCGTGCAACTGCATTTCAAACCCCGCGTCGGAACGAAGATCTTTCGAGTGCCCGGGCGCCGCAAAGCTTTGCCCACCCGTCGTTCTTATAACGAACCTTCCGTTCTCGTATTTTCATTCGAGATTCGAAACTCCTCGAAGCCCGAGGAACGCCCGGCTCGAAGTCGGTTAAACACAGGAAACACCTGCGAGCGCGAGAACGGAACGCTAGTATTTACACCAACGGGGGCGACTTTAACGATTTCCGGGCCGGCGATCTCGTTCCATCGCGAACCACTTCGCGCTGGAAAATGTTGACGCGAATTTTATTGATCGACGCGTCGCTCTTTTCACGGAGAATGCGATATACTTCGCGATAACAGCTTTTCTTTTATAGAAAAACCGCGATGTAGTTTTCTTTTTTAACGAGAATCTCTTTCAACGTCGAGATAGCTGCTCCCGAGGGTTGAATCGACGGGAAGAACATTATGCACAAAATCGGAGAACGACATCGTTAAACGCCCTCTCTTAGTCGCCGTTCGGTTCATAGAGATACTCTCCGTTCTTGTTCGTGCGAGTTAATTATTATTATATTTATTATAAGGCCTAGAAGTTCCACTGTACACGGTCGAAAGAAAATCCAAAGCAGGGATTCAAATCAGCCTCATCGCGGCCTGAAAGTGGGAGCAACGGAAATAAGTTCCACTTCGAGGCTTGAGAGTAGGTTAGCGGACGTATTTAAAATATTTCAGACTGCCCTCTTTCACCCCTATTCGACGCTCTGAAGCAGCGGTGCGCAACCTCTTTCGTTGCCAGGCCAAATAAATGATTTCAAGAGTGAAACGATAAACTTTTGCCCGTTGTTACGTTTAATCTTAGTATCTGAATACTACTGTAGTAGTAGTAGTAGATTATAATTGTCATATTGACTACGCGAAAGGGTCAGACTGGCCTGTGCACAGGGCTTCGTGGAAAATACGAGAATTCTCGTAATAAATTTAAATAATTCGAACGCGTCACCTCTTCGCGATACGAACCACCGAATGGGAAACGTCGCGCGAGCTCGAACGAGCGAATAATAAATATGGCAGGCATGTTTTGCGGCGCGTAGCGGCAAGCTCAAAGGAATTAATTTCGAAGAATTAATTTCCCGAGACAATTCCCTCGGCTACCAGAACGACGGGAGGCGTCTTTATCAGACCATCGGGCCAGACAAACGGAAACGGCTCCAAGTTCAAATCTTTCTTCGTCCTTGGCACGAGCCCTCGAGGAATTTGAGAGGCAATCCCATTTGCGTCCTGCCACCCGGTCCCTCCCCCACCCGTTTCCATCTTCTGGCCAACATTAACGTTTTCTCTTCTTTTCCACCCGGCGTTGGTCTCCTCCCTTTCTTCCTTTTTACGCCCCTTATCTTCCACTCTCTTTACCGGGGTAAACACAAGACGGTGATACCAACGGATGGTTTCATCGGGCTCTTTGAGAGGCCAACCTCGGTTCGCGTCATCTTCTTGGCAATCTGTTGAAACGGATCATAACGCGCATGCCTCCTTAGCCCGTGGCCCGCGACGAAAACGAACACGAGGAGGCGGACGAGGACGAGAACGACGCCGCCGCCGGATGAAAAAAACTCCGGGGCCACGTTGACGCTTTGAAGTCGCTGCTTCCGTGATCGTCTAAGAAACTAGCGCTCGTCCTTTCTTTCGTGACGACGCCGTGTCGCGATGTCGGCCTTTTATGCTCAAGAAACGAAGAACGTAATGCTGATGAACCGGATAGGGGAACCGAATACTCGTCTCGATTACTCTCGCCATCCCCTCGACGCGCTACGCCACCTCGACATTATCAAAGCTGCACCCTGTGTGCCGATCGTACCCAGCCATTATACACGGTGCTCCATAATTCGTGGTGCAGCCGTGATTCGTAGGAAACTAAATAAAAAATACTTGGATTTCTCGAGCACCGAAAATAGTCGAGTACCGCGATAACATATTTCGAGAAACGATGCTCCCGTGTATTACTAGAGACTTTCCTTCCGGGAGGATTTCGGAATTATAATCTCGAACGGGAACAGGAGCATACCAAACAAATTTCGAGAAGATATTCTCTGTAATTCCTAAATCTCCGTCGAGAGGGAGGGAAAGATTTCGAGAAGTTATACCAAGTCTTCGAATGCACGTTAACTCGGACGCTCCTCTAGACTGGCAGTAGTGACTGGCGATAGAGAGTCCTTGCAGGACTCTTAAACAAAGTTCGAGGCCGTACGTTCGTATAAGCCACGGTCTGCGCTTAACTTTCGAGGCTGACTGGAGAGGGTATTATACCACTGGAATCTTCTCTCGACGGAATAACAGTTATATTAACCCTCCCACGCGAGACTCGAGGGTACGAGACTTTCTGGACACGAGCTTATAAGTCCAACTTGACTGTTTCTCGTAGAACGTTGTGTTCTACACGCGTCAAGCGCCAAATTAATCTTCCCTGTCTCGCGAAGGTTACAGATTTCGTGCACAGTGTAACAATTAAAATAAGAGACACTTTGACAAATATAACGACCGAGTGGTTAATTGAAATTTGAACCAAGGGTAATTTTCGAGACGGTGGCAAAGAATACTCGGGATAATTATTATTTTTTCGTGGCTTCTGCCGGGCTCTCGGGGTTTCGAAAATTGCGACGAAAGAAAGAAGAAATCCTCCGATAACCTAATTCCGCCTAGACCGTTCCCAACTTGTTCGGGGCTCAAGTAGACGCAGAAAATTGCTTTTCCGTTCGAAGTTGCCTCGGCGCGGCGCGTATCGCGGCCTGAAATGTTTTACACGGCCAACTTAACCGAGCTCTACCGAGGCAATCGATGCGAGCAACGAAAAACGAGACCGGCCGAGAGGAAAAAATTACTCGCGAAACGGGGGTTGAAAACGAGGACGACGGAACCGGAATGTTTTCGAGCGGTCGTTGTCTCTCGATAAATGGCCCGACTCGAGCGTATTGCGGGGAGAAAGAAAAATCAGACCTGGAAGGAACTACGACTCGTACTGGGTCAGACGTTTCGGTCAGCCTTTCCTAGGCCCGTGACCAAGCAAAGATTAATCGACAGATACACAGCGTGGTCCGTTGTTAGTGCCACGACCAACCAGACGACGATTCCTCCTCGAAAAATAGGTCGAAACAAAATTTTACATACCGGACTCTGAATTTTCTTGAAAATTTTATCTGAAAACATTTTATTCCGAGCTTTATTTTTTTTTATAAGAACTACACGTGAATAGTAGAGCACTGGAAAATTTAAAAAACTCGCGTTTAAAGATCGTTTACCGATCGAAACTACAAGAAACGTGGGTGAATTCAACGAGTTTTATACGACGGTTTGTGAACTCGATCTTTCCAGGATCAAGGTAGGTTTTCATACCGGTTAATTGCTACAATTGCTACGTTTTAAGCCCTAAAATCTTGAACTCAAATCTTTAGAATCGCACGACGATATTCGAGGACTTAAAAAAGTTACAGCCCTTTGAAGAGAATACTATACAGGTCACAGAATACGACTTGAAAACTTTAAATCCGTTTCCCTCTGAACGACTTTTCTTGACCCGGCGTTGATAAAAACTTGGAGACATAACGAAGCTATCGCGGTGCTGTTTTTGTTTTATTAAACAAAATTACTTCAATTCTGGACGAAATTCGAACTTTTCTCTTTCGAAGACCGTCATTTTCTTACGTTCTTTTTAAACGGATCCAGCAGCGAACATAATCGTGCTCGTACCTATTAAAAATCTTTCCTTTCCATTGTCAATTTTTTTAGACGGATTGCTACAGAGTTTCTCTTAAATTAATTAAGCGTTAATCAGAGGACAGTCGTTAATCCGATCCTAGTCTTTAATGGTATCGTTGACTGCCATACTAACATCGGTGATCCCTCAACGCATAATGCGGTATTCTTAATGGATACATTATCGATCCATATTTCTTTGATGGCGGGGCAAGCGAGCATGAAAGGGCCGTTTCAATTTATTCCCAAGTTTGTATACCCAACGCGTGGAACGAATAAAATTATTATTTAATATACGTTTACGTTCGTTTACAAATAAATTGCACCCTCTCGTTTATTACCATAAAAAAACCATGTTTCGTGAATGATATCGATGACTGACAAACGGCCTATGAAATATTCTCCGCCATTGTAAAATGATTGTACACGCTCGCGTCGTTGTGGCGAAGCGTAAATTGGCCCCAGGGTCAAAATGGATTTTGGACCGCTACAGAATGAAATATATCACAGTAAACGGATAACAATTTTAACCGTTCGGAGTAAAGGTCACGAATAAATTGCCTTATTAGGTATTTATTGTTCGAATTAAACGGAGCCGTTCCACGGACCTCGCGAGGACGAGATCCTTCGCGAAGGCCCCCACCCCCGTTCAGGAGCGTAACGCTTGTAATAATTATGATATTCCGTCACGGGGTGGTTTTGATCCCCTCCGGCTAGCCCCCCTTCGCTCGCACCTACGTACACCCACCCTTAGCGAGTACCCCTCGCGCACTGAGCCCCCCGGGGGGTTGGGGCGCGGCCGTGTTTGCTCTATCGACCGCCGACGATTCACGAACTCGTCCGACGTTGTCCGAACGCCTCCGTGGAAGGGCACACCGCGTCGCGTATCTCTCCCCGTCGCGTGCCGCCTCTCTTCTCTCGTCTCTTCTTCGAGAGCACTCCTACTTCCACCCTCTTACTTCAACCCTTCGACCATTCTTCCTCTTTCCACGTTTCTTCCTACGCGTGTTCGCGTTACCCGCCTCGTCGCGACCGACCGCCATCCCGCGAAAGCAAAGAGTAAAAGTGCCGACTTTTCGGAGGCCACCGGGGGAGACCAAACAAGATACATACCAACGAACTCGAAGCTTCTTTTGGAAGTCGATCCTGTGGGATCCTAATTTCTTCGCGACCATGCGGGGATGGAACTTTGCCCACGGATAAACCCACCATTCGCCCTTCCATTTGCTATTGCTTCTCGATCGAGCGAAAAACGTGTTCTGTTTAACCCTCTTCCCAAGTCGTAGCCATTTTTGTGCTCCCAACAATTCTCAATCGCGTACTGTACATATGATGTTCTATTTGAAAAATTTACAAGTCAATATCATTTTCTGGAGTAGTTGATTATTTATATGAATTTGTGGAAGTAGTTTCTGTACAGACCTCCTCAAATCCACTGATTTAGTTCTAGAGCCACTGGAGAACGAATTCAACGTTCATAGTATCGAGAAAGTCAGGCCGAGAGCAGCAATTTGAAACAGTTCCCGTAAAAAAGTAAGCAGCCAGAGCACCAAAATGGCTGCGCCTCGGAAACAAGAACGGTACAGGGGGATTCTTTTCATTATTTTTACGTTCCCCGTGCGCAACTAAATTAAGCACCACATGTTATGGAACTCTCTGTACACATAAAATCCTGGATGACCCGCGGCAATTCGGGCGCCCCGGTGCGAGGGTGAGAACACAGATTTACGTTTCGGCTCTGTATATAAGCTCTCTGCAGAATTGCGAAATTTATTTCAAGTACTATAGCCGAGAAAAGGACAGATTATAGGGAACAAGTCCTATTAACATGGTGGGAACAAATTGGACGCCAGAGATCTTGCTTAATACGCGTTTATAGGTACATACTCGTTATTATTTTAATTATTATCATCAATACTTGTAACGGAGGTCGTGGAACTTTAGCTGCGACAATTTATATTCGCGTATAACCTCTGATTATTTCGTTCGTTTAAATATCACGGAACATTTGGTGTGTTTAAAAGTTGATTGTGGTATAGAATTATCTGTTTTTCTTCGATTGCATTATACCAACGCAACTTTCAACCCCAATTTTTACACTTATATCGATAAATGTAAAACCGTAATTCAAATATTCATAAAAAAAAGAACTTACAACAATGCTGAACGCAATTATTTCTCCAATACGAATGAGAGAATATAATGTAATAAAACTTGAATAAAAGTTTGTTTAAGAAAATTCAACTGCTTCGTAGCGCGTACTGCTAGAAAGCACGATCTCGCCTCGTACAAATAAAATATTTTTTAACGACTTTCTGTCACGGCAACAGCACTTTTTACGCAATGAGCGTAAAAATTGAATCTCCTTCTATTTGTATGCAAATTGGTCATTTTGAACCATTGCATAGATGTTGTACGTGACACAGAGTGTGATAAATTGTGTGCAGATTACTGAATTTGAACGACTGAAATTCATGTTGATGTTGCAAATTCTGATTGCGTTACTGGCCGATAACGAAACCGAATATCGCTCTAAATCGAATTTCGAGCATTTTACCATGATCAATTATTAACCCTTTCGAACCTTATGCAAACGTATCTGCGTGTATATCGAGGTCATTAGTTATATACCCGCGACATTTTTCTCATTTTTTTCAAAATAAGTTGAACGATCGAATTCCACGAAGATTAAGTTTAATTCAAAATAGAATTACGTCTAGACTAAATGTCTCGCTACGTCGCGACTAGAAATTCCCAGCACGAATAGGGTAAAGTGCCGGTTATGGATATCTGTCTAGTTATGGATTATTGTTCGATTGCAAAACCTGGGCGTATGATACCTGGTGCAACCAAGTATCCCATTTACAAAAATGTCTCCTGTCCAGTGCACAGCACGTAGCCTTATCGCCGGAACACTTTGAAACCGTGTATTTCCGCCCAATCTAGCTTAATGTCGTGAAATCATTCTTGACTAACAGTGCTTTAGTGCACTGCTTGCTGGAATAAATCTACCATGGAGAAGAAATATTACGTTTCATCGAGCTAGTATCTCATTACTATTGACAATTTAAGATAAAAGGTAATATCTGCAAATTTATATCTTTTGTTCATTAAGTCTCGCAGAGAATATAAAAATTTTCAAGGCTCTGTTATAGTGTAATTTAACAACTATTGACATTTTTCCTTTGCTAGAGTCAAACTCGTCTTAATAGAGAATCTATTTCCATTTTTCATTTGAAACCGTGACAATCGTGAAAGGACGAATGGCCAGTTATTAAATTTCGTTTCGAAAAAATTTTTAAATATTTCACAAATATCAACGAACAACGAGACAGAGTAAAAAATTCCGTGTTTCGCGGCAATGGATCGACGAGAACCGGCGAGAAAGATTACGGTCGGCCTCGAACATCGGCCACTGTACGTACACTCGATCCTCGCAATTAGCCGTGCGTACCGCGATGCAATTAACCGAACGCTGCCCTCCGTACTATTGGGGTAATCAACAAGTTCCCGTTTTTTTCCTCCCCGCGCGACTCGCGCTATGAATACTAATTGCGTTCGGACCCGTTAAGAGCCTCCGATGACTCGGTGACACGGTTCGTAGCTAATCTCGTTTTCGACGTTTCGCCCAATTCTGGAAACGATACTCGGAAAAATGAAACCATGAAACGAAGCAACCGATAACGTATCGCGAACTAGTGTCCTGAAAATTTCAAATTTCTATAATTCGATTTAGTCGAACAAACGATTCTCCATTTAAACACGTAACTATTTTTTCGAGAAAAGAGAAACTGAGAAATTCAGCGATATTTTTCTGAAATTGTCCGTCTGTTCCTCCAAGAGCACGGATTGAACTGTACGTCGACCGAAGCGTGGTTTCCCAACAGTCGAGGGGTGTGAGAATGCAACGGTGCAGCTCGAGGAAGGTTAGGATAATTGTTGGGGGAAAGGTTGAGGTTGCAACGAGAGTCGATTCAGGAACGGCGTGGTCGGGCGAAAAATGCACGGAGGGAAAACTCGGTGGAAAGTCGACGAGACGGTAAGAAGAAAGACGGAGGAAAGAGATAGTTGTTCTTCCGGCAGAAGCGACCTTAAACCGGCTCCTTTATCTCCGTTAACGGTTCCAATCTCGGAGAAAGACACGCTGTACGTATCAATGGCGTCCTTTTGGAGGAAACTCGATCAGACCGGTTACCACACCGCTTATTCGCGGTTTGTTTCTTTCGCGATTGCGTCCAACCTACCGAGAACTTACTCGATTCATCTGTTTATGTCAAAAATACCTTCTGCTATGCGATATTATAATCATCCAGGAGGATTTAACTTCGAAATCTGCAAGTCCTCCATTCGAAAGCTCGGTGATCGAGTATCGATAATAATATTATTTAATATTGTATTGCGATCACAGGTGAAAAGTAATCAGAGTAATAATCGGGAGGAATTATCTATGGTTTGGACTGTATCAATTCGCGACCGCGTTTCGAAAAGTGTATTGAATTGAGAAAAACATTTAGGGCACATATGGGCAACTGCGAGCCAGATGCGGCCCGGTGACAACGATTTATGCGGTCCACAGCATTTGGAAACAATTTATGCAAAATTCCCTATAGTTCTAATGGAATAATACAGATTATTAAAACGTTACGTTGTTTAAATGAAAAAATAACGAGTCACTGCGACCCTCTGCAAGTTTATACTAATAATTATTTAATATATGTAAATGTAATTATTTGAAAATTTACGTAATCCTCCATTAGTTCGCTATTTTTTAAATACTTTAAAGTTGATTTTCATTCACTAGTTTGGTAAAAATCAACATTAAGTAAAATAATTCAGTTGAGAATGAGGGTCCACTTAAGGGTTAATATGGATCACCGATCGAGGGAAGGAAAATTTGCAAAAGCGTCTCGGTTGGCCGCGATTGCCAGCAGTTTGTTGTTCATAAATGCCACCCTGACCGGGTATATTAACAGCTTAGATGGTTCGAAAGCCCAAGACGGCTTTCCCAGCGCGCAAAGTGGATAAAAATAGCAGACGACGATCCGTTCTCCGTCGCTTCCTCGATCTTGCTCGTCGGTGGCTCGTGTTTCTTCCGGATTGAACGAGGCTCGAGACAAAAGGAAAACACTTTGCGTAATATCCTCGTTCGTTCCAGGCCGTGCCGCAGGATTCTTTGAAGTTCTGGAGGAATAGCGCGCGAACGGATCGTCCCTCGTTTCGAGCCACTCCGCGCGATCGAGTACCCCGTTCTCTCGCTCTCTCTGATCGATAGGTTAAATTCAAGATCGCGTGAGAGAGGCTATTATGGGTGGGCACTCCACCTCGCTTGTCGGGTAGATGGGTACCAGACGCCGATCACCGACGATCATTCTTGTTAAACGAGGAGCAATCCGCCTCTTGGAATACCAAGAACCCCGACGCCGGCGTCGATGATGACCCGACGCCGCGAGGAAATCGCTATCGAGGATCTACCGAGCGTTAACGAGTCCAACGCCATCTTGGTTCCCGGTGACCAACGCACACGGTGGCTAATTTTCTGAATTTACGCGAACTACGGTCCGTAACCACCTGATCCCGAGATCACGACCAGGTTATCTACCCCTGGCCGCTCCACGCTAAGGGGTTTAGACCCTGAATTACTCCCTTGACATTCTCCGAACGCCCAGCAGACGCAGACGAAGCTTGGGGGAGAACCAGAATTAAAAATTAACGAATTTACGTTTCACCTGGGCTCCTATTCACGCTGAGAGAATCGACAAGATTCCTCGAATCTTACGATCTAACAAAAATTTAGGAATCGGAAAAGAAACGTCGTGATCGCGGAAAAATCAACGCCGCGATTAGGTTGAACGGTCGCGAGGGCAACGCGACGGCAGTAATAAGTCAGAAATTTCTATCATTGGGTGCGTTTCATTCCTGTCGCCGGGAGACGTCCGCACAATGAAAGTCGATGGTTTTAATTCCACGGAAGGGTGGATGAGAACAGAAATGGAGAAGTCGGCGACGACGCTCGATAGCTCTCGGGAAAATTCATCGCGAGCGTCTGTGTTTCATTTCTACGAGGCCTTCGAGACGTCCAATAAAATATCGCGCAGGGATGACGTTAGGAAGGTCGACCGTTCGAAATAATCGCCAGGTATAAGAACACGAAATTCGTCCGAAATTAATGCCCCTGATGAATCGCTCCCTCGCCACCCAGCGATATTATTATAATTTAAACGAATCATCAAACGCTTTTCTTACTTGTGCAGTCCGGCTCCGAAGATCTGGCTCCGTGTCCTCTCTGCAACACAAAACATTCAACGGTCAACGAACGTCTATAAAAATTTACATTTTTATTATGGAATACTTTCAGTGGAAAGAAAAAATTACAATAGTTGTCTACATAATGGCCTTAATGGAAATCCTTCGGATGAAATGATCTCGAAGGGGGTGAGAAAGAAAGAATGGCACCGGTCTCCGAGACCGAAGTTAATTTATCACTCTGACGGTTCGAGCGAAAGAAACGTGAACAGTATTACGTACCACACGGAAGTATTAACAAAATTAATTTCTTTTACAAAATAATAACATCGATGTTCGCGCTGCGCCGTTTTTAACTCAACCAAACGTCTGTGTAATGTACCCACCCATATGTGTAAATTCACTCGTCTCCGCAAATATTTTCGAATACCGAATCTGTCCGTGCATACAAACACTGCGTCACTCGAAATCGCAAACACTTCGCCACCTGTACCAGAAAACACTGTTCTACCCAATTCTGCGTCATTCCAGACTCCGCAAAATTTACTTTACTTTCTCCGCCTCTCAAACCTTTTAAAATCCCAATGCGTTTCCCTGATAGCACGATAAAATATCGAATAGAAAAATAATGTGGAACAGAAATTGTCCTGGCCCTACGGCAACAGGAAAAGTGTGTCGATCGATTCGAACGAACCCAGGAATATTTTAAAGAATACTTTTTAATGCACGATTTCTTTAGAAGGTATTCGCGAGTAATTCTTTCCTGTCCATGTATTTGTTGGTAGAAGTCTTGAACAATGTTGCGTATCTTGGGATCGGTTGGTCGAGTTCCATATCCTGGTCCATTCTTCTCTTCCGGTGAAGTGAATCGACCTCAGAAGGTCTAAGGGATTGGGTTGTTGGATTCGATAAGCAGGGTGGTTATTGCTTCTTTGGCATTGGAATCAAATTCTTCGTTTCCGACTATTCCTCGATAGAAGAACCCTTAAATTTTGTATCGCTGGTTCTCAATCTCTTTCATTTTCTACAGACCCCTCTTAACGGTAAAAAGTCGACTCCAGGCGCGTTGGACCTCGTTAAAGCGCTGCCAGCGGTCCTTGCGTCGAACGTTTTATCGAGGATGTTGCGGTACGAGGCAAATACCGAACGAAACACAAACTATAGAGCAGAAATGACTTGTTGAATACTTCCCTGCTCGCAGTTCTCACCGAAATCAATTATTCGCAGACAATGGCGGATCTCTCGTCGGCGATAAAATGTTATTTCCTATGGAAATGCGCTTTGTTTCGTCGGAACGGTTTCTTCGTGGAAAAGAAGCTCTCTGTCGGACCTCGTTAGGAACGGACGGACGTCGATCAAACAATTCACGGAACTCTCGCGTTACCGCGCTTGATTATCTCGACTTTCCAACGTCGAGTAAGCAGATACCCCCTCGATTGGGATCGCCTTTCTATCGGGTAAAAGTATCGCTGTGCCTGTACTTACCTCGTTTCGCGCTGGATCAGCCTTCGGCTGCCGATCGCGCGGCGAAAAAAACCAACCAATAACGGATATTAAAGGCACACCGTATAGACTTTCGTCCCCGCTTTTCGGATCTTCGACTCCCAATATTAGAAAACTTTGCTACGCGACGGCGAAACGACACGGAAATAAAGACAGTCGACGATCGCCTGTCGTTTTATTGTTCCCGCGACGACCTCCACTATTTTCCATCGACGTTTTAATTCTCTATCACGACTGGATGATAGAACTCTCGACATTTTTGTTTCGTGGTAAAGAATTTATGGACGCAACAAATATACAAGAGATTAAAATGAACCGGAGTTATTATCTGAAAACGTGTCCCAAAATATAATTCGTGGTAGTGGAAATATCGCGACAAACACGACGGAAGACAGTGAGTGGCATTGATTCCGGCCCCTTTGAGTCGCATATTTCGGGGACGGTTATCTGTCCGCGAGGGGGTAGTCTTCCACGGCCGAGGGAAGGGTTTTTCGCCCTCGTCGCGGAACGTTTTGCATTTTTGAAAGGTACACCGACCGGGAGCTGGCAAGAAAGAGACGCGAACGAAAGGAAAAAGGGGCGACGAGGGGGCAGCGGAGATTAATCAGAAACACCTCTCGACGTTAGTCGACAGGGGGTTGGTTCTCTCTTGAGCCGTTGCCAGCTACCCTCTCGACAATGCAGACGCTCCTTTGTGTCTACTGCTGCTTTGTTTAATGGCTGATGAGATGGAACTTTCCTGAGAGCGTGGCGCCCACGTTCCCCCGACGTGACCATCTGCTCGATCGTCCATGCACGGGGGATTCCTTTCGCGAATATCACCCCTTAGGCGTTCGTGGATCCCGTCACGCGAACGAAATCGCGCGATAGAAAGCTCGATCGAGGGAAAGACACGAAGGAACGAGTCCTTCGATCCTCGTCGCTACGACGAATGATTGCGGAACGAGTGTTCCTGCGAGACCTTTCGGTAGATAAAGGTGTCTCCCCGGAACGAAAGTGGATAAGAGAAAATAAAATTAAGTGGACAGAGTCGGGTGGAGAATAGCAATCGTGGAAAGGCGAATTCCTTGTTGGAGGAACGAGATACTTCCTTCCTTGATATCAAAGTTATATTCGCCGAGTATTTATCCTTGTTAATATACAGGCTTCTACAGGTGGGCAATAGCGAATCTTTAATTTCTCGCGTTGTCAAAAGACATCTTTTAAAATTTTAAATTGAAATTACGTTCCAAAGTTTAATCACTTCTCGGAGCACGAAGGGGATCTCCAAACTCGATTTTCTCGAGAGCCGTAGCTCGGAACGAGGAAAAGTTAGCCTATAGTTTCGTCATATTTTTCTATATCTTCTGTAAATCTGCGCGTAGCAAACTCTTCGCGTACGTAAAAATTGTTGTTTCGATTATAACGCGAGAAATGAATTTCTCTGACTTTTCGTCCGGTGGCGCGAACAATTAATTGAATAATTTTCTTTCTCGCGATCCAGGAAGGGTAAGAGAAGGAAAAAGAGTACTGTCAAGGGGATGAAAGGGTCGAGCACGTAGCGGATTCGCGAGTACGCACGGCGCGTACGTGTATTCGATACCTCGAATTGGAGTCCGAGCAACGAGGGGCACGGTTCGCAAATAAATTAACGTTTATTCGGCTTCCGTAGGATCGGCTATCCGCTGGTCAAACTTCCAGCTGCGCTTCCGCGCGTTATTAATCGACGAGACCGCTCGTAACTCATCGCGCGCCCTCTTTGCCGTCCGTTCTTCTTCCTTTTTGCGCCTCCGCCGCTCGTCGTCGCTCGTATTTTTGCACGACAGACGCGCGGCCTCGTCGTATTTCAACCGTTCGTTTTCATCGTGGACGCGTTTTTACTTTCGAAACGTCCGCGCGATCGAGAGACGCTCCGAGAACGAAAGATCGCGGTACTCGTCAAGGCCAGGACCTATGCCAACGGTGTCGATAACCCATTTTTGCGTAGAAAAATAGTTTTAGACGGAAATCATTTCGTGCATTTTTAGTTTCCAACAACTTTGCTCTATTTTAGTTATCCGTGTGTCCTTTGCAAGAGATACGTTTCACGGGCGTAGGTAATATTTTTAAAATTGAAGATAGCTATTGGCCACTATCGATCCGCCACGTTAAAAAATTAAAACGTAAGGGTCGAGCGAGGGACAAAGTCGTACGGATCGGGTTGCAGGCGGGTATTTGAGATGGCTGACCTATGGAACTCGCGATTTTAAATACCGAAGTAACCATCCCGGAGGCCGCGAATAAGCTATGCAGAGCCTCGTGACGCGTTCGCGAAAGGTCAGAGGTGAGAATGTAAAATGGTACGAGAGAGGTCACGGTGCACTTCTTTTTAAAGATAATTTGGTCGAGCTCTCGCGTGGGCGGGGCGATGAAAGAGGCCGAAATGGAAGAGCTGGAACCGACCGAGAGTCGCAGGGAAATGGCGATTGTCGAAAATCCTTTTCGACTTTCATCTACTCTGTGACGACCGCGACGGTAGACTGGAATCGAGGGAAGTATTTTTTTTCACCGCGTCCGAAATTAAACTAAGCCCACGAGAGGCAAGTGACATTATTGCTGGCGTTTCCTCAACCGCGACGGTGGACCATTTTTATCATTCGTTGTCGCACGTTCCTAAGATTCAGAACTATTCGACTATCGAGTTCTGTTGAAATATTATATCCAAGTGTCTCATACGTATTGATAATAAAATGAAAGGAAACTTCTTCTTGCGCTTTAATGAAAATTATTGCGTGTTGATGCCAATTATCGCGAAATGATATCGGCGTAAACTGATATTTCTATCGATCAACTGCCACCGAATATTTAATTAATCAATGATGATCGAAACAACGCGGATAAACAAGATTTACTGACTTTGTGTCAGCGATTTGAATACAATTTACGCGCGCGTGAGCTATTATATTTCGTATGTATATTATAAAATATCGACATTTAAGAGAAATGGTTCTTGTATCATAGTAATAATAATGTTTCAGAATCTTTGATCGTAAATTTTATTTCAACTCCTTTTCGACCACAACAAATGTCTAAAAATTCTATCGATCGTTTCACCGTCCAATAAGATTAAAACGCCGCTTTTCTATTCCCGGCATTGAATAGCAAAACAACAGATTGCTCTAATTTTAGATCGCTAAACGAACGAAGCTTCGAGCGAAGTTGCCCGGAATCGATTACAGCGTAAAATTATTCATGCCTCCCCCCGTTCTATCTTCGAGAGTCGTTAATATTATAGTTGGCCGTTAACCGAGTAACAATCCGTTCGTAACCGTTCGAAACTGGCTCCGGTCGATTCGAATAAGACAACCGATCCCCGTACCATCGCGACAGTTGCACGACGAGATTTACGAGCACACGAAATTCGCGCAAGAATCGCCATACGCGGCTCGGTACATATTTGTTCGTCCGTTCCGTTTAATGACGGTAACTCACCTGCACCGTCGGTGCGTGTCAGAGAGAAATGCAAAGCAAACCGACAGCGAGAAGGAGAACACGGCATCGATCGACGATAGGACGTCGACCGATCGTGATTAGCTGGCTTCGATGTCCAAACAGGTAATTCCTGACGCAGGACGTACAAGCAACCACGCAAATCGTAACAACGCCGACGGCGTTTGCACCGCTCGCCGTCAACCGGAACATCGATTCAGCAAAAAGGATCCCGAGAACGTCCACTGTGTGGGTATCGATTGCTTTAATGGAGTAAGCTGCCACTTATGGGTATCCGTCCAGTCGTGGATCATTATCCAATTGTGTAAAAAGAATTGAACTTTGGACTCAAAGCAGCCAAGGAAATGTTTAGTTAAAACTCTACTTCCACGTGCAAAGAAATGCCAAATGGTTTCTATAATGAAATAATTCTTAACAAAATATTAACTTAATTTCTAAGGTAAAAGTTAAAATAATACAAGTCAATTAGTTGGATTCTAATCCTAGATTGTATCGAGTCATCGTCAGTTTGAGATTATTCTGTTATTTTTCTACCATTTTAGTTTCGTATTTGCCGAGTCAAGTAACGCAAAGTGGCGCGGATGGAAACGTTTGGGAACCCTTGGTCTAGAAGATAGGAAGGACGAGGCAGAAAGGATCGAAGCATCACCTGTGGGTCAAGCGAGCTGATAGTAGATACGGGGGGAACGGCGATCTCTCGAGAGACTTTAATGACCGCACCGCCGAATTCCATAAACCGGCTCGGTATCGGATTATATCGCCGTTGCCGTACGGCTTTCATGATCGTGTTCGAATTTTAATGCCGCATTTCGTGTAACGCGCCCGACACGACGCACAGGAGCACCTACTACTATAGTCTTTCCCATCCTACTTCAGTGTTTCTCAACTACTTCCACTGAACATCTCGATTGCCATTTAAGTTTGCTTTTTCGATAATCGTGGTAGACCAATCGTTTGTAACTAGAGTCGTAACTAATGCGATTACTCGATATTTCGATATTAAACGCGGCAAGTTCGGAAAGCGTTGGGCGCCTTTGAGGTCCGGCGCGAAGAAAACGACAGCTCGAAGCTAAACATCGCGTAGGCGAATTCAATGGGCTCCGTACGTAATACAAAGTAGAATCGATATATCGGTCGGGATAGCTATTGTAGCGACGCGAAAGAGGCGGAATAATACCGGGGTCGAGGGCAAGGCTCCTCTTTGGCCGAAAATTCCTTTTCACCCCGCGGTAACCGTGCCTCGCGAGTGGGGAAACTTCACGTTCGCAAAGGGTTGGCGCGATTTCGGGGGGCTGTTGTCGAGAATCAAGGAGGGAGGGGGGGGGGGGCCGCCGCGAGGAATGCAGGGTTCGGGCCGGAAAATTGAAACGATTTGTAATATCGCGAAAGTGGGCCGTCTGCTCTAGGACGATCGTAAAGCTTACGACGTCCATCGCACTTAAACGAGTCCGGAGGCGTTTTGCGATATCGTAAAGCCCGAGGGGAAGCCCGCGTGATAGCTGAACCTCCTAGCGGGCCAGGGATTCTCAATCCCCTCCGCGAAACGCTCTGGTATAGTTCTTAACAAAGATTTTATAGCTCGATGGCTTGTATAGGGAAAGAAACATTGTCGGAGACAACAACGAAACAATTACTCCGCGGTGTACCGTGCAATTAGTCGGCTGACGAAGGGGCGCAACATTTAGCGGCGGTATCGTTCACGCTTCCAAGTTAGCTGGAAGTTTAAATGTAGCGTAACTTTGGAATCCAGGCTGCTGATTAGGCAATTAGTCCCCGTGACGTGTCCTTAAACAGAGTTTAAGCCTTCAAGAAAATTCGCGGCGTTTAATTGCAGCCGCGCGGTACACGGCGACGATCGATGTCATCTCGAATGGAAAGTAATTCAAATCTCGTCGGACCATGGCGGAATTCCAGCCGTACGTGCACGCGTTTGAGAAATTTCTGCGACTAACCGATGCCCGCCGGCTCTTTGAGGGAAGCCTTTGCAAACAATACGTATTATATCGGTAAATTCTGCTACGTATTATTATCCTGTAACGGTGCACCGAACGAGCCATTTTCATCGTGAACCATCGCTCTGTCTATACGCGGAAACAATCCCTTCTACAAAAGGAAGCTCGAAAACCGCAGCGAGCCACCTTATATGCAAATTCAACAGCCACGATCATACCCGGGGCTGGATGAAGTGGCCTGCAGGGAAAACGACGCAGCCAGTAAATAGATAAGCACCTAAGGTTCTTCTCGCATTAAGGATTTATTTATCGCGTTCCGCGCGCGGCCTGGAATTAGCCCGATCCGACGATCCTTCCTACAATTTTTCCTCCCCCCCGGAACGCGAAAATCAGAAAATCGCGTCCCTCGTTGGAAACGAAATGAAAAATCTCCGCGAGCAATCGTTGGCTTAATTGAATAAACCGTCGGTTTAATTGGATGGTTCTTCGAAAGTAGTTTTTTAAGAGACCGGGATCCTCTCGTTCGTAAATTAATACCAGCTGGGAATCTTTGAAGTAAAAGTTAGGTGAAACTGAATATTTATTTTTAAAGATCGCGCAAACCCTGGTTGATCTTCATCGAACGAGGTACGCTTTAGGACCCGGCGTCAAGTACTCGGTTATTTAGTTAAATTTTAATCTTTAAGACTTCGTTCCGTGGACCGGGTTTATGACTTGCAACGAGACCTCTACCGAGCGTGGAAATTGCTTTCAGGATAGGAGTATAATTTCTAGTGTACTCGTGGTGTGATAACAGCCTCGTTCGTCAAAATGAGCTTCTTGTCTCGAGAAGTTTCGCTTTAAAGTTTTATTATTAATATAGACCGTATTCGGTATCTTTTCGTCTTTTAAATTCGAGATACAACCGATCCGAAATGCGCCAAGCGTCCTGTGTATTAAATACAGCAACTACGTTTCCACGGTTTCTAATTTCGAACTTAGTGACGTCGACGGTTCTAACTCCTGCTCGAGCGAGTACGCGTTTACACGTTCGGGCGTATCGAAGTTGAAATAGTTTAACAACTTTCGACTGCAGTGAGTCAGGATTTCCCCGTAGTACCAATATATGAAATGAAAAATTAGATGCTCGCTCGCCGCCAAAGTTGCGGTCCGAACGTTCAGCGTTACCGAATGATTAATTACGGGAATTTCGACATTGCTTTCGCGTTGAATTTTTCATGGACGTGATCGGTTCTGTTCGATCCGTTTACGTGTCTCTCAACATCGTTCTAATCATCGTAGCAACTCGAAGTCGCTTCGTCGAACAACTCTGAATTACAACGTCGATGTTATAATAACTTCGGTGTAAACACGACATCTAATATCGATGGCTACAACTTCGCTGCAACTCGTATCGCGAAAACGTTGTTACTGTGTACCCGATAGTTATCTCTTTGCGCTGTGCAAACGTTTCCAACGATGCGTGCTTCGACAACTTCGAATCAAATCGTGACAATTTCACGAGACAGAGACTTTGCATGCTCCTTGGAAATTGTGAAAACTACAAAAGGTTGAATTATTTTAGTTACTCTCTCACTGGTTTATACAACTGTATTTATACCAGTTTCAAAAACAACGGCTCGATTTGTAGGAAACATTTTTTTTTTAAATACAATAGGAAAACATATTTTTATACAACGTTGCTAGACGTACGTTAAATATACTAGGTTTTCGATGTCGAGCAGTAACGGAGAAATAGCTGAATCGCGTTGGAACGAAATATTAAAAATATCTCGGACCGCAGAGAGTTAATAGTCCGATATCGTGGACGGAACAAGCCTCGTACGGTTTTGGGGCAAAAAAGTTCCCATATATTCCGAGTGTCTAAATTAACTGACGTCGATCAAGCCGAACGGTCGAGATAGCCGAGAACGGCGGAGGGTCGATTTCGCGGCGGCATCGGTCGAACCAGAAAAGTTAAATTAAATTCTACGCGCCGGCCATTTCGGTTCGTTTCGGTTCCGGCGTCACGCGTGGCAATAGACGAGCCGAGCGTAACGTACGCTTATGGCGGTCGTTTTCATAATCCTGCTCCCGGAGGCCTACTATAGACTTTTACGATAATGGCTCGACTATAAAATTTTCCGCGGGCGTTAGTCACTCCCTGAAACGTTCTCAAGGTAGAACGCGGTTTCGGATAAGCGATCGCGTCGTCTCTTCCCTTTTTTTTTTTTTAATTAAAAAAATAGTTCGAGCACCAGAATCCCTGGTATCGTTAAAAATTTAATTGGTTATATTTTCGGTACGACTTTGAAATAAAAAATAAACAAGATTCGTTTGTATCTTTAATTTCCATAAATTTTTCTTTTTAACCCGTAAAAAGAGAGTCCGTACAAGTAGAAAATAAATTTCGAGAGTAGAGTAGACTCTGAAAACTGTCGTAGTGTTAAACTACTGCTATAAAATTGGTTATAAAGAGAATTGCACGGCCCTTCACCCCTCCCTGCGCGCTGAATAAAATCTACACGGTGTATTTTCCCTAGATTGATTAATTGAATGAAAAACATTGCATAAAACGTGATCCGCGAGTTTCATATTCACCGACGCGCGACGGACGCTCGTGTGCGACGGGACAAACAAATGGAACAGAAATTACTTTTCGACACAGAGATTCGTTAGCATCGTTGCAGTTTACGCGCGCCAATGGAACCAGAAAAATTCGCCGCGGGCATTTCCATAATCCAGCTTCGTCCTCGTTTCCCCGTCACGTTTTTTTACGACCGCGGCCAGCATGAAATTCCATCCGCGACGGTCTTGTTCGTTTTGCTAAACAACGCTGGGAAGAAGGCGCGAAGAGCTGTCTGTCGCGAGGACATTATCCGCCAGCCACCCTTGCAAAACAGAGGGTAAAGAAGGTGGAAGACGCTTGGAAAACCGGTCTTGTCAAAATAAAAATTTAACGAGGCAACGTTAAATATTTCTGAGTAGTTTTCTATACAATTTTAAACTTGTAAAGAATTTCTAAACCCAAATTTTACATTTGTAAACACGATCTCTCGATGCTTTCATACTCGTGGCTTTTTACTGTTCCTGAAATCTCATTTTCCTTCGCATATTAACTTCAATAAGTATTGTATATAAATCGTGTCGCATTTAATTTCATTTTAAAAATGACCACTGTTGATCGTTTCTACCACAGTGATTGCTCTTTAGTGGCTTCGTAGTCGACCAATGTTCTTCTCTATCTCTACTATCCTGTTTGCTTCTGTGGTCCTGAACTTCTTCTCGCCGTGTGTCGCTGTGGCCGATCGTACAACACGTGTTAAGATAAAGTTCGCGTTAGATCGCGATCGATACACTGGGTATATACCACCAGATAGAATCGGTGGAATTGCAACTTCGTACCAACGACGATCGAAGCCACTTCAAAACAGCACCAGTCCACGTATCGGAACGCAATTGAATGCTCAACAAATTTGTAACCCTTCCTAATGTTTTCAATAACTTTGTTCTGTACAGCGTTAATTGTTTTCGTCAAAATTGATATCAAAGTGGAAGGTCCCAGGGTGCGTACGCGGTAAGCAAGATATCGCGATCTCGATATTTCACTCCGATACGGTGTAGCTCCCGACGGAACGTACAATAACGACAGTTCGCTGTATATCCGTTTCCCTAACTGCCCAACGATGACAGTGGTGACGAAGAAAGCGAAATGTAATGCACGTTACTCGACAAATATTGTTACTGGATAGTCACGATCTATATAACTTATCCATAACTTGTCCAGCTTGAGGAAAAGTTCGATCCACTCGAATAAATTTTTATTTGAAATTTGTCAAAACTTCTCGGCACTTCGCTCGAGAATAAGCATGCTATTTTTGTACGGAAATATTACTATCAACTCCTTCAATTCTTCCAAATTTTCAGAGATCTAAAGTGATGTTTTGTGCACGGTAAGAACGCGAGTTTCCGGGAAGGAATCCAACAGTATCACTGGCGAATGGCAATTGACACGTCGTAAACCCCCGAACAGGGGGAATAAAACGGTGATATATGGGCAAACTCTCGTGCAACGAAAAAAAGTTACAATAGACAACGATAGCCTTTCGAGGTAACTTGTATTCTCGACATTTCGTCACAACAAATATACAAATATAAATATAAAGTTAAAATTTTTATTCTGTGGGTTTGTGATTTCCCTATAACTCCTATTATGGACAGTATAATCTACTTAATTTCTGAAAAAATATACATAGATTCATCTCATACTTTAAATCCAAAGAAAGCTCCATAAAATCTCTCTGTTTCGTCCCGAATAAAGAGATTGGCGCCCGCAAATATAATTTGCCGTAATAATCGACCACGAGACGCGGCGTCGGAGCAAAAGAAATGTTTCTAGTCGGGAAACGGTCGACTATCACGACGCGAAATCAGCGAAATGTCCGAGTAAAGGCGGTTTAAAAGAGTTTCCGGGAAACATCGAAGACGTCGCGAACTTCCTCCGTCCGAGGTGGCTGCGACCTCTTCAGGGACAACTGAATAATAGAGAGGGTCACGTCGCGGCTCGAGGTCGAGCAACGTGCATATCCTCGCACCCTCGTTGAAGCATCGTTGGTCTGGGATAGTTGTGAATAACGATGCCCGAGGGAGAAGCAACCCCTTGTTGGTATCGTCGTGCTAGGTAACCGGACCAGCCACCGACCCTCTCGGTGATCCGACACTTCCTTCGTGGAAACTCGCCGGACCAGACTGATGCCAACGATTCCTCCCCCGCTTTCTATGGACTTACACGGCCGCCTTTCCGTATTCGAACGCCCAGGAAAACGTTCTCGCTGCGATACCATCGCGAAATGGAGTACTTATCGGGCCGCCTCTTCTTATTCTACCCTTCCGTTCTCCGTTGCGGTATCGCGAGAACTTGGTTCCGCGAGCCCCCGAGGAGGAGCCAGGAAACCGAGCAAGGGGAAGTTTTATCTGAGAAAACGTTCGAACCGACGAACCTCGCCCACCGGTGCTACGGATATTTTTCAGTAGCTTCCCCCATCGCTCGGGGATGATTAACGCTTTAACCGGTCGGAGAACAACGCAGCAATCCACGGTACATCCGCAGCAGAGGATCGAAACAACAAAAAGGATGATTTAGCCTTTTGTCAATAACCAACTCCTGCGGTGCTCGGTTACAGAAAAGTTCCGCCCGTACTGAATTTTTTTCTCGAAAGTGGGTAGGATTTCGAGGGTATGTCTAATAACCAAAAATGATTGTAATTGACCCCAGAATCTAGAAATAATTTTTTTAGAACGATTTGAAAAATTTTTTTTTCGTCGAAAAATTTCACACCTTCTCGAATTTTTTTCTCGAAAGTGGGTAGGATTTCGGAGGTATGTATAATGACCAAAAATGATTGTAATTGACCCCCGCAACCGAAAATAATTTTTTCAGAACGATTTAAAATTTTTTTTTTTCGTCGAAAAATTTAGGCACCTACCCCCTGTCGATTTTTCTTAAAAATTTAACGATGCCTCCATCAACAAATTGGTATTCTTGATTTTCGTCTTATTTTGACCTCTAGAATCCCTCATTAAAATTTTTCCCAGGGGTGGCAGAACACCCTGTATAAGTGACTTGTTCGATATTTCGAAATAAATGAATAACAAACGTGTTTACACTAGCTGCTACAATCAAAGACAACATTAATATTGCATTGCCAATTTGCATTTTGAAGAAATATTCATAAATTATTTCATTAGGAGAACGATGTCGTACAACTATAATCAACGGAATATTAACGAACGATGTACTTTCAAGAGCTGAATTATAATGCGAAATTTCAATAGTCTTCGCGAATGTGCTCGTAAATTTGTCGTAACGTTTATTCGTTTAATCTCTTTCTACGTTTTATTAATTAAAATTAATGAATAAATTTTAAAATGGAATTTTATTAAAATGGCACGGATTTATTTGAATAAAAATATGCACCGCGCGCGATAGTCGAGTTTCTGATGTCGATTAATTTTATAAAACAGAACGTTGATAATTTCGTATTCGCGAGAAGGGGTCAGGAGCGAAAAAAATTTTAAATTCGCTGATGCGGAGCAATACAGGTTCGGATTCAGATTTATTAAAAATTTAATCCCGACGTTTCCCCAATGGTATTCGACCCCTTTTAAACGGAATCTTAAAGGAAAAAGAATACGAACGCACAGGCACGACGTTCTATACACTGGTAAACCGCAGCGCAGAAATTTATATATACGTTTGAATAATTATAAATTTAAAGGGTACAGAAAGATATTTAAAATATGCACGCTACCCGTTCGACTGTGTTGTTTGTCTATTTCAGGAAACTGGACGTTGTGTTGTTTTTACGGAAATTTTTATCGATAGACGGACGAATTTGGAAGAGACTGAAACTATCGGTGTGTTCGTTAAGTATTCGGAAGATATCGTCGACACGGTGTCGCGGGACAGACGGTATATCGATTCTTCTGAACGCCTACTTCTATAGGTTATGCGCCTCGAGAATATAACAATTCCCTTCGTCTTACTCGCGTTTCTTACAAGTTGTCGACGTTCTCGCGTGGCAGACTGCAGATAATAGGAAGAGGTATTCCGGCATAGCCAGAAGCGAGGCAGTAGTCGGTTGTCTGACACTACATATTTGGCCGAGGAAGACAAAAGGAACCGGTTGCACGGAAATGGTGTCGAACTATGGGCGTGGATGAGCGAGAAGGGTAAGAGGGTGGAAAACTTAACAATACCCTGAGGCCGAGGCGGAACACGCAGAGTAGGACCAGGAGAGATTGGAACGGAAAATACCGAGAGAAGGAAAGGACGAAGTGCCACTAAAAGTGTCATCCCTCATTCCCGGTACTATTTAACGGCGTGTAGAACCAGATACAAGCCCGATGTATACCGGTTTCTGCCAACGGATGAAAGGATGTATATATATATACGAAATGAAAGAGGTACCGACTAGCCATTTTCTTCCGCAACACCTCCAAGTTTCACGGGCACTCGGCCAACGTGCCATTCCTCCCAGAGTTCCGAATCCTCTCTCGACACCTACAGAATTATCGCGGCTCGCCTCCCGTTTTACAATTCCCGAAGGATTCGTGGAAATGCAGAAAGGATACTTATTTTCCTATGGAAATAGCGGCGAACGTGGCCCGGAGTGGCTCGGAGGAAATCCACTGGAGACATTCGAAAGTGCTTTATGGTTATTCGTCGCATACATATTCTCCCTCGTTCGCCGCTCGGCGAACGAATTTTTGGAACCGGTGCTTTTAATGGATCTCCGGGTCATGAATATACCTATCGTTCGCCTGGTCCGCGATAACGATCGGAAAAACGGAAATCGGCCGAGAAAACCCGCTCTCGAGGGCACCCTACATCAACTCGGTTAACCGATTCCTGGCGAAACCAACGTCCAAAAAATTATCAATATTTCCCCACCTGGAATATTTGTTGTCGTTGGTCTCCACGTATGGCTGTTCGAGATGATGAAGCAAAACAATTGTTGAAGATGAACCTTATTCCACAACTCCTCTAGGAATAAATAAAAATTAAGCAAAAAACTGTACCAGATCTGAATAAAATAATACTTTCCACAAGGTGGAACACATGGTGGAATCATGAATAAAAGAAATACGTACACTTTTTTGATCGATTTACAAATCTGTTAAGTTTCGCGAAGATGGCAACGAACGGTTCTGTTCGCGAGAACAATTCTCCCAACCGCGAAAGACGCTACGAGGAATATTATACGTCGCATCCCCCCGTGGCGGGAGACCGCAAACAACGGAGAGGGAAACATCCAAAGATCACAATTACCGTCGAGCGGACACAAGCGAACAAGAAGAGGCGCGCAAAGTCGTTGCGGTAATTAAGTAAGAAACCGAACCGTTCCTTGGAAACAGAACCGCGGCTCGTTCTCCTTCAATTGCCGCTTTCCAGGCAAAAAATCACCGCCGGTTGCGGCTTTAGAGGCGCGCGGCCACAATTCGCCTCCCCCGAAAGAACGAACTGCCTTCCTCCAGGAACAATAACGCTCCGATATTAACGATTCGTTCCGAGCGCAGCGATTCTGAACGCTATCGAGAAACAAAGCCATACATCGGAGCCTCCATATAAATATTTGCGGTTCGTCGGGAATTTTCCACGCAATAACTTCTACATCGGCAGGAGAACGCTGGGGAATTTACAGAACCCCGAAGAAAGTCTGGTATAGAATTTTTCTTAGGATTACGCTGTTCCCTTAACTACTTACTAAACCTTAATATTGGATGCTACGAAAAAAGTCGAGTTTGATAATGTCCGAGAGCTTCTGAAATATAGAATACAAAAATTGCAAGAGTTTCACGAAGACCAGCACCTTAAGATAGCCGCAGTCTGAAATTTTTGGGATCCAATATTCTTACGTGATATTTTGAAAATCTAGACCCAATGCGAGATTTCGAATTCTAGCGTAGCTCCAGATAAAAGGCAACCAGCGACGAGCAAACGAGCCACGGCAGAGATACTTCGAGAGCCATTTTCCCAAACATTCTCGTAAACTAAAAGCACGGACCGCGATTAGCTGCGAATCGTGAAAATTCGTTCATTTTCGAGAGCTCCGTCCGTTTGGACGCTGCTGGCGTTCGTTTCGGTCTTCCAGGGACCGCAACGACCGTGCCACATAATACATAAACTTTGCATATTGCGTATTCGAGCGAGCAACTTCCATTTAAGGGATTCTACGATCCTTTTCCAGCGGTTATTACTTCGATTTCGTTCCTCCGATTACGGCGTTGCATGCGCGTACCGAAAATTCAATGCATCCGAGATTTGTATAGGTATCGTCGTTTCCGATTGTCACATAACAGCGTGTTTGCAGTTATGTTCGCGAAATAGAATATGTAAGAGTGGGGAGGAACCGGATTGGATTTGACCGTCTTATTGAAAAATGCGTAAGCGAGCGCGAAGCAACAGCTTCGAAGAAAATGCATTTCATCATTAAAAGCACTAACGCGGGGCATTCGTAAAATATGGAGGTCGTTATACGTCTTGTACGCGGAAAAATTGGTGGAAAGGATGCCAGGACGTTGCCAAGTCATAATCGCTAATGGGCACGACTGGACTCGTTCTTAAGTAAGTGCACAATTCCTTTTTAAATATACTTTCGACCCGTAATTTCTCACGGCAGATTAATTTCTGCAAGTTTTATTCAAGGAACTTAACGCGGTTAGGTCGCAAGAGAATCCGTGGGTTTTAGAAATCGAGCTGCTATTAATCGCGTAGCAAGGGAATATTAAAACACCGCCACGGATTCTCTCCGCTATTACATTAATTCGTTAAGCTCGAATTCTAATTCCGTTCCAAGTTTTATTACGGTCCTTTGCGTCCGTTAAACTTCCTTCGCCAGGATCAACGGGCCAGCGCGAACTTTCGCGCGACGACGCGTTGCAAATACGCTAAAGAATGGCAACCGTAATCGAGAAAACTCGACGAATACCGCCCTCCTCGAACCGAACTTCGCGCTGGTTCGTTCGTTCGCACCTGTTCCTTATTTACTACCCCGAGTCCGACTCCTAAGTTTAACATCGGATGAATACTTCGCTCCTCGAAATTAATACCAACGGTGCATAGTCGAGTAATTGCCGAGGAAAATTCGGTCGAAAGTTATTCGAAAATTCGACCGGGTCATGCACCGTCGGATAAAGCACTGGGTAACTCTCGTTATTATAATTCATTGACTCGTTTGCATTAGCACTGGCCATTTCTAGAAAATCTCTTTCGACGCTTTGACTACCGCGACGAGACTTTGAAACTAGAACGATTAATTATCAAGTTGAAACGTCTGTAAAAAAAATTATATTTTGAAAATGGTAATTTTTTAATATTGTCGTGTCGATCAATGGGAAAGTCGTTTTCAAAGGGATTCCTTTTTTCTACGGGGGGATCGAGTCGTGGGAAGGATCCTCGAGGCCAACGAGAACAATGGCGAGGTCCGTGGAGAGCAAGAGTCACCCTTTAGAAAGTACTTGCTCGCGATAGGAAGAGGAAAAAGTAGACAGTGTAATCGCGATTTCCATCAGGAGACGTTTAAGGCACCGGGCAAAGATGTCTGCGCTTCTAGCGGCGACGACAGAAACGAAACACCCTTTGAGGGACGAGGGATGAATGGAGAATCCGCGAGAGGAGCTAAGGGACGCGCAACAGAAGGGTGGAGTCGACGGTGGCGCGGGTAGGGACTCTTTCCGACAGTCGACTTATTCAAATGAGCCGATAGATTGAGCCACGAAGGTGCCATTTGTTTCTTTCTTCGAGTCGTTTCGACCCCGTATTCCTTCGACGCGAGTTTGCCCCGAGACTGAGCTGAAAATAATGTTACGACGGTTGATCCAGGAATCTTGGAACCACTGTTCCCTGGAATCCCGTAAAAAAAGAAACGAACGTTTCGTTTCAACCGTTCTATTCGATCTCACCTGAATCCGTGAACCGATAAACGCGTCAATTTCACGAAATCGAGTATTAATTTAGTAAAGTTTGCTTGATTCGTATAAGAATTGTTTACAATGGATAACGAAGAAAGTAACGTTCAATTTAACCGTCGCAAATATATTCTGACACAAAATACGCGTTAGGTGTATTCGTGAATCGATTAAACGGTTCATTATCATTGTTTGTATTATAAATTTAAGCGATATACGTGTACACGCATGTATTTCGGAGACTCGGTATTGTTCGAAAATTCGTTGATATCGAACCCATTAAGAGAGAAAATAGGGCGTAATTACCATAATTCCTCGAAAGGAACATCCGGAATTACTATGCTGACGCGATAAACGCAAAATTATTATATTAGTATTTGGACGTAGATTTAATATCTTCCTCGTTCTTCTTCGGGGCTTTCACGGTGCAGTGAATCATGTTTTTTGTATTTCAAGAAGAAACCCGTATAAAAGGTACATGTTCACTACTGGATCGTGCTCAAGTATATTCAATAATAATAAAGAAATTGAAGAGGTATGATTTAAGCGATTGATACGCATTAGGCAACTCTTCCCTGCTCCCATTATCCTATTTAAAGTCAAATATCTTCATCCGTAATCGCGCTTTAACGATCTTAAATGCCCTCGAACTATAAATCATTGTACTCTTTGAATACCCTATCAGAAGGCACGTAAAAAACATATAATTCTGTTCAAAGCCTAAATTATTTTGTGTTAAATATTCTGAACTAGCACCCGCTTCTCCGTAAACTCGATGCTATGTGGAACTATTAAAAATGGAGATAGCGGAAATAAGGTCCCACCGAAGGTTTGAAATAGACTGCATACATGTTCGAAATATTTGAATTCACTCTAGCATGACACTCTTCAGCCTACTCGGAAACTCATGTTGAAACGGTCGACTGAGAATGTGAAGTCGGCCATTGACATCGCGTTCCTACTCTCGTTTCCCTACTCATCTTAACAGCCTTTGGTTACAATTGATCCGTAACTATTGAATTAACTATCCCATTCGTACGATACGATAAATATTTTTTCAATAAAAATTTCCAATAAAGAGAAACGAAAATATTTAAAAACCAGCTTACTATTTCGGCCTTGGACTGACGCAAAACAGGACCGGAAGTCGTCTGTGGCCAATAGCGAACGAGTTATTACACTGAACCGTTTCAAGAGCCTCTGCCTGCATATCAATCGGTATGTAATCAAATTTATTCGTGTGGACGCTTTCCGTCGGAACGACGGCCGAGAATGAATCGAATAACGGTCGATCGACGACGGAAGGCGTCGGAAGAGGTTGCCAGCGTTAACGAGAACCGGTCAAGCCGTTGAGAATAAATTCGACGGTGAAAGAGAAGAATAAAAAAAAAGGAAAATGTAAGGAAAGAGAAACTAAAAGATTGCAACGGACCGAAGGGGGCATTCCGTCCGATTTTCCGCGTCATTTCTCCGCATCCGCTGCGATAGGAAATTTTCTCGAGTTCAACCGTGATACGACGAGGGGGAGAAATCAGTCGACCAGACTCGAATCGGCGGCTCGTCCGCAGTAACGCGGCAGAATCCTACGTACACTCTCTTCGCCGATCGTTTCGTACGTCTCACTTCCTCTTTCTCCTCCAGGATCCTCGCCCTCACGGTTACGATTTCTCTCTCTATTTGTCCCTATTCTGTTTCTCCTCGTTTACTTGCGTCGAACCATCGCCGCAAACGTAAAAATCGATGCTCGAACAGAGACTTTCTCTTCCCCGTTTCTCCACGGTTGTTTGCCCTCCCCCGCGACCGACGTACGCGACGCAAATGACCAAAATTTTCGTCCAGATACCAAATTTCGACCACAGACGAGGTATACGAGTAGGCCTTATTTTTCTGTGCCTCTGGAGAAACATTTCTGACCACACGTAATAGTTTCAGTAAAGAATTTTTGTCTCGAAAGTGCGTAGGATTTCGGGAGTATGCGTATTCGCCAAAAATGATTGTAATTGATCTCTGCAATTGAAAATAATTTTTTTAGAACGATTTGAAATTTTTTAATTTCGTCGAAAAATTTCTCAAGACACTGTCGATCTTTCTTAAAGCAAGGCCGCTTCGCGAAGAGGAAACTTCGCACTCGTGCGATTTCCGGTCTCACCGCGCGCGACCACATCCTGAATAAAATAATAGGACACCCTCGCTCGGCCGTGCTCGTGAAATATACACGAAATTTCGTCCGTCCTCCTGTTCCAGCGTTGAGGAAAGGATCCAGACGGAGACGAAGCCGTGCTTCTGTGCCGGAAGCGGTCAGACGCTATGTAAACACACACGTATTTGCAGACTCGTATCCTGGGCTCGCCTGTACGTCCATCCGGTGCCCAGGTAACTTTATACCGATCGTAAAGAAGGCTGAAAAACGAGACCGAATCCTCCCGCTGACCATGAAGAAAGAATCCCCCGTTTGCGGCCTGGCTTCGATCGATGCACTGCATTTCTTTTTCTCTTCGCTCGCAAAATTGCAATTTCTTAGATATGGAGGCACGCGAAACTGTTCCAACGATGATATATTTATAGCAAATATTTTAAAATTATATCCCCTTGGCCATGCCAAAACCAAGTTGTGAATTATAGAAACAAACATAGCGAATTAACCCTGTCGTGGACGATCGAGGAAGTCAAGAGAGAAGGAAGAAGAAGATAAAATAAAATATTCGAATACGAAATTGAAGGAACATCCCTTGATTCTAGCCACCGAAGGCCAGTAAAATTAATTTCGCTGTTCGTGCCTGGACGCGGTGCTCATGGTTTGTTTCGATCGTTTAGTCGTATTTAATGAGAAATCCCGGCTATTCTACGATCGGGGTCGAGCGTTGCATCCCTTACGTGAAAACCTGGCAAAGAACTCGCTGCTACAGCCGGCCGATAAAGTTTCTACCTTATAACCTGGCTCAGAGGCGGGCGAACTTTCCCTCTGAAACGTCGACCGAGGGGAGAGCGCCGTGTATCCGTAAAGAAATTACGTTTCAGAGAAATGAAAAACCAACTTTCAATCGCGTCGACTTCCGACGGAACTAACGCTTCATTGCATTAAACGCATATTTGCGGAAACGCGACGAACAAGAAACTCTGATAGCCGGAGCAGAAACGAATTTTACCAATCTCTGATTCCGCCAGTGGCGAGAGCACGTCGATAAACAGGGGATGATGATCAAAAATTGTCTTGGCAGCATTCGTCTCTTCGAACGAAATTTTCGAAAACTCTCGTTCCTGAACGATGGAGAACTTCTTTTCCTTCTTATACTTTTAAAATATTATTGAAATTTTCGTGATACTGGAATTTTTTTTAGTCATCGAGTCTAATCAAACGCGTTTGGTACAGTTTGAAGAAGTTATTTCCAGCCCTGACTGAAAAACTTAATACGTATCAATTTTTGCCATTCTTTAGACACGTTTACCACAACTTGTTTCTTAAATCTCAGAATACATCTGTTTGACGGAGCTCGTGGCTCCATTTGGAATTTCAAGAGACTTCGAAATATAATCCCCTCGGAAAAATGAAAATGCATTTTTTTGAACCCGTTAGACGAGGATCCCCTTAATCCGAGTTTCATAGAGTTTTCGTTGGGTTTGCCTCGGTTCATCGAAACTCCGGCTGTACTTTTTCGCGTCCCGGCTGTTCCTCGAGTTCGAGTAAGAAGTCGCTTTCCTGCCCGTAAAAGTGAATGCATAAAAGTGCGCGTCATGAATGCATAAAATAGCGAATAAACCCCATCGTGGAATATTTCTGCTTACTTCTTTCCTCGTCCCCGTTTGCACCGGGATATACGTTCGCGTCGGTTTCGCTCCGTTCTCCGTTTCGTCGACGACGCCGGTAGCCACGCGATACCTTCGTCCGAAGATCTATCGAGTTTCTCGCGCCTATCGACGTCCGTGGCGATCCTCCAGCACAGCGTTTCGATTCCCTCCAGAACATCGAGACCAGACTACCCGAGAACCTTGCATACGCCCCCAGACACCTTTGACAATTTACCCCCTCCGACATCCGATTCGCGAGACTTATTGGCACTCTCGTTTCTTCGCGCTCCGGGGAATTTTCATCGAGCTCCGAGGCGTCGGAAATCGTTCTAAGCGCGGCGTGCACTTAGCCCCGGATAAGTACAATTTTCTGCTATTTCTTTGACTTAACGTTTCCGTTTCCCCCTTGCAACCAGAGATCCTCAACGCCCACCTTCCGCGCGAAAACCAACCCCCCCAGGCAATTTCTTACTTCGCTTTGGAAAATTTCGATTTGGATAAAATACTCATTTCGAAAATAAAATGTTTCTTCTTCTTCGAAACAGACCCGAATTTGCAACGAACGAAAAATTAAAGAGATTTGAGACCAAACCGAATTCTAATTTTCTACTTTGAGAAACGCCAACGCGCAATAAGCTGTTCACCTTCCCATCGAAGTTACTCGAGCACATATTCAACATTAAAGAACATCGAAGTGTAGAAAACGCGCACTTCCAACCTTGTAATAAAATCTAAAATTATACGAGCTTATACTTTTCTTACCGAAAGTTTCCAAAGAGTCTCCCGAGTATACTGCATTCCTATATTCGATTCAAAAGACTATCAAAGTGTAGAAAGTATGCCCCACAACCTTATATTAAATTCTGAAGCCATTCGAGCTTATACTTCTCCTACCGAAACTTTCCGAAAGAGTCCGACAAGCAGTCTGCATTCTTATTTACAATATTAAAAAGTATCAAAGTTTTGGAAACGTGCTCCATAACCTTATATTAAAATTTGATATTATTCGCGTCGATACCCTTTTTCCAGAAACTACTCGAACAGGCTGCGTCTGCGTTTTCAACTTTAAGAAACGACGATGCATCGAGATTTAAAATCATTTTTATATTAAAATATCCTGCAAGCAGACTAAATATTTAGCACTAAAAAATGTAAAAAAGTATGAAACGTGCCCCGTAATCTCGCATCAAAATCCGATACCGCGTTCGCTTATACGTTTCGTGCAAGAAACTCCCCAAAAAATCTGGAAGCGGATACGTGTGTTCAAGGATGTCAAGAAGCAAGAAATGCGCTGCGCAGTTTTATATAAAAATCTGCTATTATTTGCGTACGCAGATTTTGTACAAAAACTTCCTAAACAGATTGGCGGGCAGACCGTAGCCGTACATGCCGCGTTTAAGAATCTCGAAGAGCAGAAAACGTGCTGCGCGATTTTATATAAAAAGCTCGCCGAGGAATCTGGGGAGCGGTACGCGTCTTCGAGTTTAAGAAACGTCGAAATGCAATGCGCTCGGCGATCCTATATTAAAATTTAAAATTATCCGCTCTTATGCTTTCCCTCGCACGATATTCCCCGAGAACACCTTCTTTTCCCGCTCGCCAATGAGAATACCCCCCTTAAGGGAACAGCGCTTTGTATTCGTTCGGCTGAATACTCGTCCAGCTTGGAGTAAAGTTTCCCATGAGTTTGCGGATCTCTTATCGTCGAATGAAAGCGTTGAAAACGCCGCGCGCTCCGACTTCAATTCCGGGGGCCTGTATTAACGAACGTGACGTTAAAACGGTCGACGAACGGAATTGTTTTTGCGCAACGTCGTCGATCGATCCTCGAAAACGATGTAATTTCTGTCAAGATTCCAGCTGCTTTCCAACCACGAGCGAGAGAGAGGAAGAAAGTTCACCGATTCGAACGCGACGCTAGAAAACGGGCAAACGAGACACGCGGTTCGAGGGTTGGCTGCACTTAGCTCGAAAAGAGCCCCATTCCGCGCCCCTTTCCTGCGTCATCCCCCAGCCGGTACGAGCGCACTTGTCTCTCCCCTACGCAGAAATGCAATATGTGCATACGGCAGACGTGCCGGGAATAACGCCAGAGTTCTCGCATACCCCGCATCCACAGAAATATTTCCCGCGAATATCTGGTATTTTATATCAAGTTTGCCGCGTGGTTCATCCCCGTGGAAACTACCGTTTAAGGAACCTCAAAACCGCGTCTTCTACGAGTTTTGTCTGGTAGAAATAGACATTGGGGGTGTCGTATCCGTTATAAATTTATTTCCTTTAACATCCAGTCTTGAGAATTAATTTTTTTAGCGAGCACTGGTGAGAGAGACAAGTTGAACGTAGCCCCCTGCTGGCGAGCGCGTCAAGTGTCGTCACAGAACGTTTCGAAGTATATAATCATCCTATAATTCGAATCATTTACAACCGAGACAAGCGCATTACCAAAATGAACGATCCATGATAGAAAGACGTCAGCCTAATGTACTTGATATGAATGGAGAACAACGTTTACTGAATCTTCGTTAAAGGGCATGGTTTCCTGGGACGCCTTATTGCATTCTCGATTCATCCTATCTCCGTTGATAGTCTCGAATACCCGGAGCAATAACGGTCGATCCGACGCAACGTTCACGGAGAAGATTGCTACGGAGCAGCGCGGTGGATGGCGGAATTAAGATTCACTTATCGCTTTTTCTTCGCCGAATTTTTTTCCACCCCCTCCGCCGATGTTTCCTTTCTTCGAGGACGAGAATATTAGCAACGGCGGAATAAACTAAACGATAAGACTTCGTCGTCGCTAACGACCTGGCACAAGCGCGTCGCTGCCAACTCCGTAAGAGACGCCCTCGACGACGACGTTAGAGAGCCGGGGGGGTTGTAAAATATGAACGGACGAGAAGAGACGTGGGTGGGGAACGAGAGGGAGCTCGCTTCCGTATTTTATACCGTGGTTTTCGTATACATATATAAAGTTCGCTTTATCTACAACGGCCGTGCGCTTCCGCGTAGCGAAACGACGAAGGAAAAGGGGATCGAGATGTAAACGCGGAGGCTCGTCGACGGGGAAGGTCGCTCGAGTGCCGTTTTAACTGTTCGCTCCGCCAAGTGAATCCGAGGATCTTTACCCGTGAATATCTCTCGAAATCGCTGAACGAGTCGTTAAATTAAGTCCGAACCGCCGACGAGGTTAGCTTGAGCGATTTGTATCGCGCGATCCTCGACTTCCGTCGTCCGAGGGGCTGCAAACGTCATTGTTAACCACGTCAAAGGGGGACACCGATGCGTAAACTCCCCATTTAATCCGCCTTCGGGAATATTCTTCGACGAAAATCCACCCGAAGCCTCTTTCGAAATATCTCGGGATGGAAGGGCGTAGGGTCAGGCTAATCTCTGGCCAACCCTAATTTACAAATCTCGAATCCTCTCGCGTCGAAGACAAATTTGGACGAAATTAAATAAAATTAAATTACGGTACGAAACTCGCCACTTACGGGGTATCTATCGAGTACAGGTGATAAAGTATCGGCGGACTCGGGTAGGGAAAGCTAAGAATTGAGACGGGCATCGTCAAAGGTGCGCGCGTGGGCGTTAAATTCTGCGTCGGATCATCGAGACGAATCGCATCGACGGCATTACGGCGGATCGCGGATCCATCGACGAATGAATTTCACGAACGTCACGGAAAGAATCGAAAGCGAGGTGAAAAGCGTTTATGGCATTCGTGTCAAGATGCATCTTTCTGTAAAACGATCGAGGCCATCATCCTTTCCTCCCGGCGCGCACAAGCGTCGAGGTATATGCATTCCGAAGCTTTTCACGTCGCCTGGTCCGGATCAACCGATCGTTCCCCACCCTTCCACGCGTATATTCGATACAATGCAGTTCAACTTTAATATATCACCCGTATTACCGGCCGCCAGAGGGGGCGCGACAAAGAAGAAATGGCGGAAGAAGAGACTCGGAGGCGAACGAAAGCGAGACGCGGGGAATGCATCGACGAACCGAAACCGACAAAGACTCCGAAGGGAGACCCGTTTCGCGATAAATAAATAAGAAAGGGGGCCAATATCGACGAGCCTTCCGTCCCGTGGATTTCCCTCGGTTCGATGAATGCAAAGAAGAGACGGGCGAACCAATAATGCGGAGGAGAATAGGAGTTGCCGCAAACTCCGAAGCGTGTCAATCGTTCGCGTCTCAAACGCGCCCGGGGGTTCCGTGCTGCGAAACAAATGGATTCTGAATTCCCTCAAACATGGCTGACAATGAACATGGAAGTCCGGATTTTAATCAAATTTTGCTCGCGTGTAAAATGAGAGCGACGCAGTAAAGATATATAGGGTGTCTCTTAACCGGCGATACGAGCGAACAGAGCCCGAAACGCGAATTTTTTTTCGAACGAAGCTCAGCTTTGGGATAAATCGATGTCGAATGCTCGTCGAGTACGCGCGCTCGAGTGGACCGTAGACTGTACAAGGTGATCTCGATATCATTGTACAACCGAAAATAAGGTTCTTCGTAGACAATATAGAATACGAATTTTTCATCAAACTAAAATTTACAACGAACGTTATTTTCAACCCTGAAAGGAAACAAACACGGATACAATAACGAAACACGAAGACCAACGACCGATAAAAGGGAACGAAACGAACAGGAAGATAGGAGATCACGGAGTTTAGTGGAACGGATCGCATGTTTGACATACTTGATCAAACGGAAGCGACGTCGAACGGGCGGAGACGTAAAGGGACTCCGGAATACGAGGCAGACGTATCTCTAAACTATTGAGTTTAGAATCTGCGAGCTTTGTTTCTGTAAAAGGATGAATTCTCCGGGAGAAGTTAAAGAATGTAAACGGTGGAAGGAAACGGAAGGCACTTCGGAATCGAAACGACCGACGAACCTCGAGGTACGAAGGTTGTCTTTGCTCGGCGCGCCTTTTACCCGCCACGGAGACGAGTTTTTCTATCGCAACGCGAAGAGGTTACGGAGACGTAAAAGCGAGCGAGTGAATAGTTGAAAATTACGGTGAACTCTGTGAGGAGGAACGCCAACCTTTCCCGACCTCTCCGTGTTCTTCCGTCTACCTCCGGTTCCTCTCTGCGAATCCTGCGATCCTCGCGAAACAAACCAGGAACTGAAGAGGACAGCAATCAGTCAAAAACGTTATTAAACCGAATTGGGCTTGTAGTTCGTCCCAATTTGATCCGTCAAACTCCGCAAACTCCGGAACGTACCCAATTTTTTAAAAATAATGCTTCCTAAAATATCTGTTTTTAAAGGATCGATAAAGGTTCCCGACTACGCATTATTCGTTTCAATAAAGAACCATCGACGGCCTATACATTTTTTATATTTAATTTTATTTCAACATCGAGGAATTACGGATCGGATCCGATGGAACAGAAGATGTCCTTTCATTCCGATTCTGAATGAAAGAGGCTCTATTGAAATTATGAATTCGTCCCTCTAATGAAGTAAATCTCGCCCGATAACGGCTATCTGCCTCCTCGATACTTGAGCTAATGGAATTATTCAATCATCCATTCTCCTCGACACAATTTTCCACCGATGATTGCCATCACTCTTGCAAATTCTTAGCTCGATTCTTCAAAATCTTTAACGCAACAGAAATTCTTGCAGTTTGCATCCTATTTTATTTCATATACTTCGGTAGCGTATTTAAAAATTTTTAATCGAAAGGTCTTGAAAATAAATCGAGAGGTAAGGGGTTAACAGGAGAGGATCACCCGAGGAAAGTAACGTCCACATTCTCCTCCGGCAGATTAAAACCATTCCCCATGTTTATTTCTCCGGCATCGATTATCGAAAGATTCGTTTATCGAGAACGCTTTGTCCGCCTATTATTCCTGATAATCGATGCTCCACTCTTTTAAAATGCAAAACGTTCGGGAAAAACGACGGTCTACGAACGATCAGATTTCGATCCGGAAGCGAGGAGAATCGAGCCACGCGTTAATTACCGGTAGTTTCGACGTTCCGCTGCTCTGTAAATGCAGCCTCGAAAATTAAGTGCCTCGTAGCCCGTCGCGGCGTACCCCGAGAGCGATATAACGAACCGACGAACGAAAAAAGGAGACAGAAGGTTGAATGGGAGAAAGCCGCTCGTTCCTTGCAGCCGTTTACAATTTATAATCGCATTAAAGGGGTAGAGAAAACTCACCGGTTCGCTGTAGCCCCGGCTCGTCGACCAAGCCCTCTGCCAGCAACTCGAATTCTGCAAGACAGAGAAAAAAAACGATGAAATGTAGTTTGATGGAGGCACGGCCATATCTCGGTCAAACCGCCAATCGGTGAAAAACAGAACACGTAATACCCCGAATGATTGCACCCTGTCTGCGCTTTGACTACCTTCCCCCCTCCACCTCGCTATTATTTCGCGATATTTTTCCACCGCGTAATCAAATATTTCATCCCATCGATTTACAGGCAAAACAACGTTGGCACGAGATCCTCTTTTTCTTTATTTTTTTAAACGTCTCCAACGATTCATTAACCCTTTGCGGAAGCAGACAGCTTTGACGTTTCGTGCGCCACAAAATCTACAGTCGATGAAAACAATTTTTAAAGATGCCTCGAAGATAAAAGATAAGGAAAGTCTCTCGTCCTCGATTCGCCGGATGCTGCGTACGCTCGGTAACAGGTGTAACTCGTTAAGAATTAATCGCAATTTCTTAGCCACGCTAAACAGCAACCGTCCAATTTCATTTGTCGCGAACAAAAGATCATTTGTGGCTGCAGTAATCGCAACGACATCTTTTGCGTTCCCTCCCGAGCATCCGACTGATTAAACCTCCGGCGAACCTCGAGAAACGTTTTCTAGCCGTGAGTACCGTCCGTCCCGGATATAATTTTACATTACCAACGTCCGTAAACACTCGCGTCAAATTAAAAACGAAACGAAAGCGGAACGGGTGGGGGGAAGTAACGTGGAAACGGAAGCAACGAGTTCGAAGACGATTCTATCGCTCCGTCGAGCGTAAAATAAACGATTAATCGGATCACGGAGGGGGCGTGGGAGGGAAAGCACGTCAAGTTGCTAATAGATTTTTCTTTCGACGAAAGCTGTTGGATGCTTTTCAACGGTCGCGAGACAGAAAACAACCAAGGTGGAAATCCTCGTGAAAACGATCGACGCATCCGGCGGCTGACGGATCCCGAAATCCCCTCGACGGTGAATCTTCCGACGATAGAATATTTAGCGGACGATTCGATCGGGACGCGGCGAAAATCGTTCCTTCCGTCGATGGAAAATAAAACGCGAAGGAAAAAACTCCGTCAGTCGCCGGAAAAACGCGGTATTAACGCACGGAGAGAGGCCTTTGTTACTGTGAAAAAAAGCGTGCCAACAATGCACGGACCGATCCTACTACGATATACAGAGCGTATCGTTGTACACGCGAATGGAAAAATCGTAAAAATTGTACGTTGTATTTTTGGAAAAGATAAATGCAGGAGACTCGATTGAAAATTTTCTTACGTCCGGCTGATGCGAAGGACGATGAATGGAACGAAAACCAACGACTTGCCACATCAATTACTTTGCTTTATCGTTAAACCCAGCAAAACCGTATAAACTTTTCTTAACGCCGAGTCGAAGCAATATGGCCGCCAGGCTTTACTGTCCAACTTCTTTAATGCGACAGAGTTTTTTTTTCTATTCGCCTCGTACGTCGCTTTAAGTGGATCTAGAACGAATTCAACACCGAACCTTGTATTCAACTTCGAGTACAGGGATTGTTTACGCGATCGTTTTGTTTTTCTATAATTAAAAACTTTCGAGACGCTTCAAAACTAAAAAATAAACATCTCTATTCTGGAACCAAGAGCCTCTCGTATTAAAAGTTTTCCTAGTTTTCGAAATATTTCGACAGTAACTTTCCGGGAACGAACTGCACGTGTGAATTTACGTTAACGCGGGGTGCTCTTAATTTTAACGGATTTTTTTACCGTACGTCCACACGGGGATAGCCACGGACGTAAGCTGATAATGCAACTCCTCTCTTGTAAATAAATTTCCATCAATTTTCTGTTTAGGGGTGGTTTTCTGAAAAAGTTTGGAAACCTTTGGGAACGTTTCGCGGTGTCTCCGGCGAGGACTGCGTAAAATGATAATGCCTTGTAGTATTTCGTACTCTTGGAGACTAATTTCCCTACTTGAAGGGAACATTATCCATTCAAAATGGCCCCGGGGCCGGCGTGCAACGAAAATCATATTTGAGCGAGTGTTGCGCGGCGCTCTCGACCGACTAGACGCGAGGCGCGCGCGTAATTCATTTTGCTCATTCATTATGGATTTTAATACCGGTCGCGTCGGGAGCCCATCATAAATTAAGCCCCCGTACGGCCCACCGAAACGAATGAACTCGCGGAATGCGACGCCGACTGACAGAATCACGGATCGGAATTCTTTTTTTTTTGCACCCCCTTTCCCGTGGACGAGTCTCTCAATTTTCTGGCGTCCGACAATCGATAGACTCCCTCCTACTTTCGTTCGGGTCACTACGACGAGAGTTCGCTTCCGACATTTTATTTCCGTACACGCGTGCGTCATTAAAATGCACAATTTGCGACACGCAAAGCGACCGGAATATCCGATTTACGCGCCATCGTTCAAATCCTCGACCCGATCGATCCGCCTTCCGCCTCATTTTCTCGATGGAACGAAAAAAAAACCGCGTTCCTTGGTGTTTTCTGCGAGAAACACGGACACGCGTGTAATTTCAGATTTTAATTCAAGATTGGGGACCACGTTTCCCACCATTTTCTGTTTTTTTGCGTCCATGTTTTCGAAGCTGGAACACGAACCGGAGGAAAAGGATACCAAACCTCTCTAGAAGATAAAATCTCGACTCGAATACACAGAATATAATTTCAAATTCTTGTTTAACACGAGTGTGATGTGTATTGATATGGATATTGTATGGAACTCTAGCGAGAAAATTAGTAGATATCTATTAACTAAAAAAGGAATTGTATTTTCTATTGATGGAATCACAAAGGACGTTTAAGTAGAATCAGAAAATTTTGAAACACTGTGTACCGGTAGAGTAACTCGTCCGTAAAACAAAATTGTTTTCCATCGGTAACATAATAACGTTTGAACGGGTGAAAACACTCCTTGAAAGAAAAGCAGATTTTTCTCTCTCGTAGAATATTTTCAGAGCGGGCAAGAAATATCGATAAATAATTTAAATAAAAATTACATCCCTCCTTTATACCTGCAAAACTGCGTACGAATAATTATCGAAAAATTTTCGAGCTGTACTATTTTTTTTTCAATAATTATCCGCGAACAGCTTTGCAACCGCGAAAAAGAAACGGTGACTTTTGTTTCACAATTTTGTCGATATTTCTGACCGTTCCGGGAATATTTCGCGAGAGAGAAAGACATCTGTACTTTTCACCATTTTGTATCACGTCCCCAATAAAAAATGATTTTGTATTACTGTTATTAAATTTATAAATATAGAACAGCCGCTTTCCTTCTATCGGCGATCCACTCTGAATCGCCTGAGGATGTATGGTTGCTGTATGCGACGGGTTGTCCATATTCGAATTCCGTGTATCGTGCATAAGTAAACAACTGAATATTAAAAGCATCAGGTTGCCAGAGTTTCGTTGCAGTTCGGAGCAGCCGGAAATTCGAATTTCTCCCTGCGAGGGTTAAACAGCGTACTCCCGGAATGCTCCCGCCTACCGGATGTCCCAAGACGATCGGACAAACCGAGACATGCAAATTCCTTGCGCCAGGAGAAATCGAAAATTCTGCAACCACTTTGCAACACGAGGTTTGGCTTCCATGATATATGCAGTTATAATTTAGAAGTCCAACTTCCGGGGCGCGCTGCTCGACTCCCGAGCGACGCTCTACGCGCGCCACACACCTATGTACGCGCATATATTTACACACTGCCTGAATACTAAATACACGTATAATTTTTGTTGAAAAGAATAAATGAAACGGTCCCAATATTAAAAAAAGGTTATATCAACGATACAGAAATAAATAGTGTTCCGAACCTTGAAAGAATTTCGACTACAGCTACGGCCAATTTCCCTGTAGCGGAGAAAAATAATTTCTCTCGGTTCCGTAGGATCCAGGTGTATCAATTACGGGTTAAAACAACTGGAAGACAATTACGAAATAAAAGTAATGCGATGGAACGTATCGGAAATAAATGTCCAACGGGTGAAAAAGACTCAGCGGTGTCTCGGGGGTGCAAACGATATCGGAGCTTTCGATTCCGTGCGCCAAGAATTTCCATGCGTCGACTATGTCCGATCGTTTTGGGACAGCCTGTATAATCCAGGCTGTGTTCACGGTTTGTGACGTTCGCACACTCTCGCGAACGCGTATCCCACGAGAGAGCACGCGAGGAGGGGCCATTAAGAGGTGGCAGCAGCTAGTTTTCCTGTCGTTTCTTCGCGATACCGAGGCCTGGCAAATGTATTGCCCTCCCTTTAATTACACGCGTTACTTAGACTCGTTAATTAGGCTCCGACCGAGAATTAGAAAACCCGGCTGAGCCGTTGCATGCGAGTCATCGCGAACGGTAAATGCTCGAGCCCCACGCGATATTTTCGCCCAAACGAGATTTCTCGCGATTTACGCGGATACGCGATCAAATTATAATAATACGGTCACTGGTGTAATTTCAGAAACTTTCAGCGGTTAGACATTTTACTAATTATCGCACGAACTTAACCGTTCGAACTTAAAGTTTTAAATTCGTACATTCTTGCGTTATTTTATTCCGTTATTAATAAATTTCGCATATAAAATAATTCTATTACCGCTCGTACCGCAGTTTAAAAGCCAACCCGTACATCAGCGTTCATTACGAGACCGTTGTTCGATTCTGCGAAGTTTCACGATCAAAGATGACTCGTTAATTAACATCGTTCGATGTAAATGTTCTTTCATGGCTTGGAAACAGTTTCGACACAAAGCCCACGGAAAATTTGTGAGCGACTGTTGCTAAACAAACCGACGTAAATCAATATCAAGACAAAGGCGGGGTCTATCGAAAAGTTAATTAAAATTACAGTTCGAAGACGTGAATATTGAGAATACACGTTCTGGATTAATATGAAGTAACCGCACAGAATACCCCCCTTAATACTTTTGTACATCGAGATAACGTGTATGCGGAAAGTAATATTGTAAAATTCTATAACGTAAATGACGAGGTTGCCATAATGGTGGCTGAAGTAAAACTGAACGTTCGAATGGTCTCCGCTGCGAAGAGAATTCGATCGAAAGTCAAGCGTGAGCGAAGACAATAAAAATGGCCGTTTAACGGCGATATAACGGGCAATCGGGGAAAATAATCTATTTCATCGGCGGAAATGTGATTTTTCAGTCGCGTCTGCATGTTGTCGTAATTCCATGAGGGAGGGGAAAACGGACTGCTCGGTTTGTTAGCGTAATTTTCTGATTCAAATCGTTCTTCGATACCGCGGAAGCGTCTCTCGTTAGATTCTCTTACCGTTTTCCGTCCGCGGATCTCGAATAAATGCATACAAATTTTTATACGTCGAAATGGAACCTCGTTGACTTCCATGTGCTCGAATCGCGGATGGATTTTGCGTCCGGCGGACTCGAGTGCACGCTCGTCCACCGTATTCCCCCCCTCGGTTTACATCGGTTCGCTGTTTCCGCGGAATGCAGAACCAAGAAGAAAGGGAAGCAAGATCGTCGACCAAGAATTGCGTTTCCGAGGACTTTTATGCCGTCCCGTTTCGCGGTGTATTAGAACAGAAGAAAGACAGAGGATCGATAGAAATGGAAAGGATCGGGTAAGCGTATTTTTCTATTTGCACCCCCCCCCCCCCAACCCTTTCTGGTCTCGATTGTTGATCGTTCACTTCCTTTTCGAAGGAAAGTTTAATATTATCGAAAAGCTGCCGTCGAAAATGAAAAGTATAGGTCACTGAAAATTGTGTAAATGTTTTAACGATGGACAAAGATTTCACGTTTGCTTCAAATACGCGGCGGAAGAAAATGTATCCGTGTAAACGAGAATATTAATAATATCGCGGAGGCGGTTCGCGATAAATCCGAGATAAAGAAGTAAGAAGTTTATCGCGAAAATCGTAAGAGAAAAGACTAAGCCAGGATTTGAGCGTATATCATAACCCTGGCCAAGAAAAAAACTTTACCACCCATTGCTAGGAAATATAACACCCCCGGCGCAGTACAACGAGAATCCTGCGGTGAAGCAGCATGGCGGCAGCTCGTAGGTCCATATAACTACTTGTTATATCATGCAAGCAGCCGTGATAAAATACAAGGGAGACCGTTAAAATTTTCCCGCCTGTATCCGTTCTTTTTCCGCGCTACAAAACGTTGCACCGGTTATGCCTCCCCCGTATAGATTATTCGATAATCCTTGGAAGACGCATGACGCTGGTCGCATTAAGGGAGGGATTCCCCGGAAGGAACGTTGCAAAAATCAATTCCGTTTTAATTAAATTTCTCGGAAAAATGCTCGGCAAAAGTGTCGACAGCGAGCACGTTTTAAACACCGAACGCGTCACGGTTTAAAAACGTTTCTTGCATATAACGATATAATAATAATCCGTTAACGTCTATGATATGAAATAAATTTAATTGCTCGTCGATGCTAGGTTAATTTTGGTAGTCGAACGCAACGCGAGGTTCCCGAGGGAAAAATATGGGGGCGATTTTCGGGGTACTCGCGGTTGGAAGGGTTAAACGATTCGCACACACCGTGCACGCGTATTTCCAATAGAATTAGTCGGTTTGCTTTGATCGTCGGATCCACGGGACAGAGTCGCAACAAGCGTTTACCTGTTTTCTCTCTCCGTGAACTTGAAATCGAATTACACGCGCTCACGCACACGAGCAATTCCCTCTTACGCAATTCGCGTAATTCCAGACGCGGGAATACGGGCCACAACCGACTGCCGGAGCCAAGACCGTGAAATCTACGGAACCCATACCGACACGAACCAACGAACGAACAACTTGCAATCTTATTGTCTACGTTGTGGATACCAACGATTCGTCCTACAGCGCGATTCAGATGTTTTCTACCGCAGAAAACATCGCCCAGCGACGACAACGACGTTCACGCTGAAACTCGATTTCGCGAAACGAAATTTTGCTAATAAGACAGCTTTCCCGGTTGGCCGTTTACAGCAAATTTCGATTGAGATGGAAAAAAGGCGTGTAAATCGATTTTTAAAATATAAAAAGAAGATATATCATTTTTTATGATTGTATCTCGTTGAATAAACTTTGAAATTTGTTACTTCTTGTTGCTTTTAAATCTTCCGATCAAATTTCGTACACCGTTTTGTGTAATTGTCGCAGCCCTCGATCCTCCTCGACCGCGTAGATAAGAATCTACGCGAGTTCGTCCGTACCAGGAGTCGAAGATCGTAATAAAGTTAGATCCACTCGGCTCTTGATAAAGCCAGGCTCTTAGACTAGATTAGTTTATCGACGCGCATGCTCTAATTAATGAATTGCCTACCGCGCGCGCTTCGGGACGAACGGAATCGAATCAGAAGTGTCGGAGGAAATAAGAGAAATAGATGAGACTGATCAAGCGATCGACCATTAATATCCATGGATGATTCATCTCCTCTGGAAAGTAAAAACTTGAAGATCCAGTCTCGGATTAAGAATAATATAAAATTATCGAGATTAAGAACGATACCCAGCAGCTATGTTTGCTTAGTCGGTAGAGCCTCGTTTATTCGTAACAAAAGCAAATTAAAGTTGAACGGATCCATACGTTCGCTGTTACGAAAAGAAAGCTTTTCACGCGCGCGCGAAATGTACGAGAACATTAATGAAGACAAAACCGTGTAACGCGAGGACTCGTTGCAAAGAAAAGCAACGAATTCGGCAAAATAAACAATGAAACTATTTGCTTCCGTCCCCGATCTCTACCCCCGCCTTCTCTGCAGAAAGTGTCAACCCTTCTTTCGAAGCAAAATACTTGGTTCCTGAAGCGAACGCGTCGGTTACGTAATTGCGCGGGCCACACGCGCCACTGGTCTCGCTAATTATGAGACCCGGCTGAATGGAGGCAAAGAAAAGGATCCCGGGGAACAAAAAAGGAAGATCCAGCAGGGATTGAAAGATGCGCCCGGAATATACTCTTCATATATCTTCCGCGCGTTGCGCACAATGCACGCCACGCAATTCCCACCGGCATCGCCGTATCCTGAATTCTCACAGCCATGAGTGCGTTCACTCCGTGCTCGAGGAGTCGTCGACCGTTTCTACTCGACGCGACAAATATCGCTCCGGATATCGTTCATCGATCCACGAATCCACAACCGTGCGTGGACGGAACGCGACACAGAAATTCAAAGCACAATTTTGCTTACTATTCCATCTAAGAATCAAAGAGTAAAGAATGATAGAAGTGCAATTGTTAGAAACAGAAAGAATTTACATTCTAGGGCAATTAAAACAGTCGTGGACTAGAAGAATACATAGAACAGGTTAATGCTAATACTGTTATAGGGTTCTTCATAGTCGAGAATTCCCAGGAGGAAAGCAGAATTCTGTGAAGAAAAGGTTAATGAAGTATAACAACAGATACAATGGCCAACTTGGGTCCCAACGATAGATGGGAATCTAAGACTAAGCGCCACGATGCACCACAACCTCTCAAAAAACTAGACCCAGACTTTACCTACTTCTGATTAAATCTAATTGTAATAAAAAACCAGAGAATTTATAATTAATTTCGAGCAAGGATTACATGGATGAGTGAAAATACAGAGGTCATTGACCCGGTACAGCTCATCCCCAGGTGAAACAGGTGAGGTGAACCCTTCACCGCATAATTGCCACCATTATGTCAATTGTCTAGACAATACTACAATACTGCCATAAATGCCAAGTTCGTTTCCCCCCAGTGCTTCTTGCAATTCCTCAAGAGTGTTCCCCTTATAATTACGTTTAAATTTTGTTTCCTCGTGTGTTGGTGAGCGTGCATAGAAAAAGTTTGAAAAACCGTGCGAATTTCCGCAAACCGCCCCGTGTTTAGTTTTAGGATTCCAGGATTTTTAAGGTCCCTTCCACCCTCTGTTTCTTCTGTAACCAGTGGGCACCGTCGCCCCGACATTTTCTCAACACGCTTCTTATCACTCCCAACAATATTTATCCAACAAAAATTCTAGGTTCCTCGAATCGTAAAAATGCCCCAATAAAAACATCGCCACGTTTCGAAATTATCAAAATAAAATCAAGATTGCAGAAACGTTGACTTTGCCCAGAGAAAGCAACGTTTCTAAATTTTCTCAGATATCCTAGTGCAACGATAAATTGGTTTCTTGACGAACGTGCGTGTGAAAATAAAGCGTCCAGGTAGAAATTGTAAAATTCGCGAGACGATAAAACGAAATTTATGGTTTTTCCATAGCACGGGTGGGTTTTCGAGCGGCAATTTCGACGAACCAGGTAATCAGTAATGCAGATTTACGGTAACGTAGGTGCGATCGCGCTCGGTTTCCGATAGACGTAAGCGATAGTAACGCCGTGTCCCGCGATGCATTAACTGCAGCTGCCGCAACGCGTCTGCACAGGACAGACTAGGTCCGAGCCATTACATTATGCACATGTGGGTCACATAAATACATCGATCTCATTGGTCGCCGATAACAATCGGACCGATCCATCCGATCGACGTCAGTGGCAACGTTACAGAGAATTCGGACGTCCTGCTTTTGGAAGATGTTCAACCTCTTGATATTCCACGACAAAGAGCTTCGTTACGCGAACTCGCAGGTCACGTTTGCCCCAAAAATACATTTCCCCAATCTCCTCCGTGAAATCGCCCCGGAATTATCCTCCCCCAGTTTACAAACTAACGAGAATATAGACACTACTCTGTGTATCTTAAAAATAAAAAGAAAAGATCTTTTCCTTTGCTGTATACTTTTTTCCAAACAATAGAAAAGAAACGTAGAATATAAATCGTATAGTTTGATCTTTTATAAACGATTGTTCTTCGTTTCGAAAGACGGGAAGAAGAACGAAAACTGTAGAAATTGTTCGTGCAACGGACAAAGGTCTTCGCGCCCGCTATTTTTGAGCGATTGTTCGAAGGTGTCGTTCCACTTTCGCGAATCTTGAAATGGAAATAGGGTAACGGGGACTGATCACGTACGGGGTGAAAATTCTGCACGCGGAGCACTTTGCAGCCGTAGCTCGCGGGTGAAACCTTAATAAGACTTCGTTTGTCCTGCTTGGCGACTGCTCATTAGCCAATCGGAACCGCGCGTCCGGAATGCGAGAAAAAAAAAAGAACCAACGGCTTCCGACTGCGCCGATGAAACTGACTCGTGTCGGATTACCTCATTAACGAAGTAATTGATAAAAGAGTGGAAAGCATCGGTGCCTAGTTTAATTAAGAAGCTATCCATTCACGACACGTACTTTCGCTTTGACGCTTTACCGTTCGCGAGCGATATGAGTCGACTGAGCCAAAGGAAGGCTATAGAAACGACACGAGAAAAGTCTAACGCACCTGCCATAAGTTTCCCTCCCACCTTCTGGATTTTCATCACGAGCCTCAGACACATTAAGTATTCTTTTTTTTAATGTAGCCAATCTTTGAAAGTTTGAATTACCATCTTGATGGAAACTGGTCCTCTGACGATTCTGGTTCTTGATAAGCACCTTCTATGTTCAATTTTCACTTATTGATGTCGGAATAAAATAATTTCAAATACTTAATATAAATGAGACGAAGCGTTGGGGAAGGAAAAAAACTGATAGCTGGTTCCTTGGCCACGACGAAGGTGGAAACCGAGGTCTGAGAAGCACTAGGAGGAATACCCGAGGACTTCTATCAAAGTGGATGGGACCAAAGTTGGTAACTAAACGAGTTTCTCACTAACAAACCCAGTGGCGCGAAACAATGTCGCTGACAGTCGAGGCTTACGGGGGAATCATTGCAGAAGCTGCGTTAATATTGTTTCGAAGTTCGTGCCATGTGACACAACGACGGCGAATGTAGGGGAATCTAGCGTGCAGGGAGAATGGTTATCCAATAAATTCGAACGATAAATTTCGAATCCCGCCCTAGCGTGCCGGAGAATTATTTCTGCGCGGGGTATATCGACTAAACTGTTAACTATTACAATAAAAGAAGACTGGGACGCGTGCCCGACGAACGATTATTTTTGACGTTTAATCGATGGAAAACCTGACCGTAACGCGGACATAGTTAACCCGTTAATAGTGTCGGGCATTTTCAAAACTACATTATAAATCTTCACAGATTATTAAATTTACATATGTAACAAGATGTTTACGAGTTTACATTTTTACGAGTCAAGTTGCGAGAGAAACAAAAACGGGAAGGAAAGTAATCTATCGTAACCGTTGGAAGCGTTTGAGCGTACGCACTGGCTGGAATTCCCTAGCAATTATTTCTCGGCAGTCGAGGAATAATGACTTCAGAAAATTAACTTCATTGGAGTTTCGAATAATAACGGCAAACAACGAAGAACAACACCGGTCGAGGCCGTGATACTGCCGTTGCTATTAGCATACGAAAATGGGAGCGTGCGTCGTCTAGCAGCGTCGCTCTTGCCGCTTATTATTATTAAGCTGCATAATGGGAAAATAACAAGGTTGAAATAATACTTCTCAACGAGACTGAGAAGTACGCAGCCGGCGAACCTCGTGCGCTGAATGCACTCTCCTCTGCTACGGCACTCGGTAAACAACCGTTAATGAGATGTCGGAATATAAGGTAACCCGATTCAGGGACCTTTATTAGCCTAAGTTCCAGCAACGAGAAATCACTTAATTTAATCAACCGAAATTTCATAACCGCGATCGTGTTTGCCGAGCAGAGTACCGAACGTGACGCCCGACTAAAGAGTCTCGATACGATGGAATTTACAAGAATTCAAACGCTCCCTCGAAATTTAAAAAGTAATCCAAATTTCCCCATCGGGTAATTTTTGTTTACCATTTTGTGGGAACTGCTCTTCGCGATGGACGACGAAAATCCCCCAATTACTTGCCTGTTTTGGCAAGGGTAGTTGCACCCCGTGGACGATAAAATCTAGCCCGATAGAAATAAAACTAACGTCGACGAGATGTCTGTTTTCCGCGACAACGGGAAAAAAGAAACGTTCGGAGGGTTTCGGCGGACGGTCCTCCCGGGAGATCGGGGCAAGGAAGGAGAGGAAAAGCCAGCAACGGAGCGAAGAAAGGGCGGAAAGGCAACGAACACTCGACAACTTGTGGATCGTTTCATTATCTTGGAGTGGTACTCGCGCGCAACTTCTAAAGTTTGCCGCACGGATTCGGGCCATCCGACAGAGCAGAATAATCATATTACCCAGACCGTGGAGCCTTTGGCAGCCACCCTCTTGACACGGTACTGGGCTAGGCAACCGCAAATCTCGACGCGAGATTCCTATTCGCCACCTCGGATATCATCGGTGTAAATAGCTTGGTTGCTTAAAGGCGACCGTGTCCTCTGCTTTTGAATACGGACCGCGTATTATGCTCCTGGCATTCATCCTTCCGTATCTTATCGCGCCTATCTTATTGTTCCCGTGTAATCTGCGCCCAACGGGCGACGCCTGTTTGTTTTAATCGGAACGGGGAAAGGGAACAAAGACGCGAAAAGTTGGAGAGATTAATTTCGGGAAAGGACGATGAATTGCGCCCGAAGGATGCCACGTCGTTCTCGCGTCACACGCGAACGTTTGTCCAAGTGTTCTTTAGCCGCAAAACTCTTGTTATATTTGGGACACGATAACTATCGGTTGCACAAGACGACGTGGACTTGAAAAACATTGAACGGAAAATTTTTATTTGAACGTGACTTACTGTTTAGGAATTAATCTGATCTTTTTAAATGTAAATCGTACAGTTTGAATAAAATGATCAGCGATCGTGAGACTGCCAAATCAGGACGGAGTGTTCTGTTAGCGACAACGATCCTTGTAATAACGTTTAATGCGTCTATTAAATTAGTCGAATCGAGCCTTTTTCGTGCTTCGACTCTATCCAGGCCCGATCGGCCTGCCAGTCAGACCACTCTCGGCGGATCTCTCGTCCTGAATTCTGCACAAGAGTGAAGGTAAATTTGTTGTGCACTTCAAGACCGGCTATGATGTAATATAGTAATGGATGCGACGGCGGTGTTGACTTTGGAAGTATTTAGGTCTTCGAAGAAGGACTCGAAAATCTTTGGGGATGTAAAAAGTGACGTTTCTTTCTCTGGGGGCAGCGTCTCGTCCCTCGACCTTCGACCACCGAGCTCGTAAAAATATTAAATAAATGGGCAATTGTACTCTGCAGATGGTAACTTTTATTTCTGTCCAGGACTAAGTCTGTTTCACTAATTAGAGATTCCCAAATGTTTGGACTTGTCGAATAATGGACGTCCAGTCGATGTATTTAAATATCACGATCTTGTTATCAACCGATTATCGAGTCACTCGTACGGACGAGTGAAATCGATGGTTTACAGAAAGCGAGCGATAATCTGCACGGTTGTACGTGCTCGAATACGGTTAAAACGTAACGCGGTAAAATGGTGGAAATTAAGCCGAGTATTTTCTTTCCGTGGCGAAATTAGCGAAACGCTTTTTAAATATTCCAGCAGCTACTTCCGCTGAAAGAGTCCTTTCTACGGCTGGAAACACAGCGACTGCGAGAAAGGAGCTGTTTAGCGCCGAAAAATGCTCCCCGACAACATAAAATTATAACGTCTTAAAGGGGAAACAAAGTTTAAAAGAAACCACGAATAACGAACAAGCTATTGAGAAATTATCGATCGAACGACGAATAATCTAAGGCGAAATCGTGGGAAGAATGGTCCTGGACGAAGTACCGGAGAAGAAAGAGGGTGGAAATGGGTCGAAAATACGACGGCGGAGCGCGGTTACGCGTAATTAAATTTGCAACCGTTAATCGAGTTTCAGCCAATCGATACCGACCGAGGCAGCGCGGATGTTGCGAGAGCGCGAATGAGAGGGTGAGAGCCGAAGGGTTCGGACAGCAAAGAACCGCCGTCGATCATCAATTAAATCGAACAAACAAACCGGTCGGACGAGAGGAAACGACAGTTGAGAAACTTCTAGTAGGAAATGACCGTGACAATGACCAAGAATTGCACGCCGAGGAAAAGGAGGGAAGAGGTGACCCTCGTTTCTCAATCCTGTAATGACGGTCTTCCTGTACCTTCTATTGGTTCAATCGGTCCAGTCCGAATTGCCGTTGAAAAGTCGCACGATCCTCTACCGGGAGATGTACACGCCGATTTTCGTTCGCGAACCTCCGCTCTTTCGGGGTCTGTTTGCGGCCAGAAGACCGGAAGCTCGAATCATTTGGGGGGCCGTGGATCGAAGGGGGAGCACACGGCGTGATGGATCGCCCAACTAGCTGGACGAAATTCAAGGACTGTCTCTGAAATGCTTTGTATTTTAATACCACTACGAGGCACACTGGAATCTTTTAGGTTTTTTGCGATTTAAATACCTAAAAAGTTCTGTAAAAATTCAATGAAATACAAAACTAAATATTTCCATTAAAAGGTAGCCAGTTTGCGAGACAGTAATACGTATGGCATTACGTGATTTCGATAACTTATTTTACATTACTTTGATATTGGAAATATCTTCTCTATTTTATATAGATACTAGAAGAAGCTACTGTGCACACTCGAGATATCAGTAAATATAGTTTTGAACTTTCTCCAACACCGTGCGACCAAAATTGCAAGACTCGACGAAACGGCCATCGACCAGTTAGGTTGACGATCCGTCACAGCTTGGAGGGAAGCCGAAATAAAGCCTAGGAGCGATGGCGTCCTTTCGGTCGCGCAATTTAGGCACCGTTCCGTAGCTTAATCGCTTCATCGAGCGGTTACTCGAACCATCGCGGGCCATTGAGGACAATGTATGTATGCAAACACGTTTGCAAGATTGATGACACGCGAAAGATATATCGCGGGCTTCGCCCTGTAATCAATTGACCTTACAGCCAGCTCGATCTACGGTAGAGTGCAACGATCGGTGTACCGTCTGGCAGGACGGTATTATCATATCATCGATACCTTCGGCGTCGCCGCGATTCCTTCGGTGTGTACGATGCAAAAGCCTTTCGCCTCTATAAATCTATCCCCGTGCGTAAACACGTCGATGAATCTATTGCCATTTTGTAGAGAGATCGTTCCAGACGATTCTACCTATAAATCTGTACTCGTGAAATGTCATACAGCCCAATATTGCCTAACTGGGGGAGGCTGATGGCTAAGAGGGGGGAGGACTCGGAGGCTTCTGTCGCGGGTGAAAGTAATTTTCGACCTTGCGCGTGCGCAACAAAGAAACGGAAATCGGCGTGTCGATACAACGGCTACAAATTTCGAGCCTCGATTCATCCAAGGACTCGAACGTGGTCAAAAATATTTTATACGCTATAAAATAACGAGAATGACTTGCTATCGACACTTTACCGACCAGTAGCCTATTAATCGGCTTTCTGCCGCCAACGCTTACCCAACCGGTAGCCTAGAATCAAAATGGCGTCAACGAGTTGAATATGTTTCGAGCTCCCTCGTATTACGCAATGACTTTGAATGTTTCCTCTGTACGAAAATGTGGTGTCGTAGTTACGCTGCAGCAGCGTGGGTGAATATTTAAAATTCCGTGGCCTGACTGGGCCCCTTAAGCCATCCGGGGCGCGCAACGCGGAATCTGCTCCCAGTTTAATTATCTAATGGGTTTCGCGCCGAACTAATGCAGGTGACGTACTTCTGCATATTCGTCGATCGAGGGACGAGCGATATGACACAACGGTGTTAGTATCGCTGCAACCGACAGAGATTTTCTCCGTCCGTTCGTAACTAACAGAGGGATTATTATACCGATAAAGATGGAGATAACCGTGGCCCCTGCAGCAATCCACAATGACGCTGGAAAACTGGATCGCGTTGGAACCAACAGTATTTGACCGTTTCGCGAATGGTGCATTACACCGTTACAGATCCATCTGTGTTAATCCCTCGCTGCAAAGCAACGGAGACGATCTTGACGAACGAACGTCATTATTCGAGATCAAAACGAGATCAAAGGAACGGAATTAAGCTCGGTTTAATTACCGAGTCGTAACGATAAAAAATACATTCTCGTTTCTTTCCTTTTTTCACCGAGACAAAACAGATTAGCTCCCACGTTCCACCCCGAGGTCCACAGATTACATTCTGGCGATTATAGCTTCCGCAAATAGAGACATTTTCGTTGTCAGTACCGTCAGTAACGCGTCAGTATGGTCGAGGGATTGAAACAGCGAGCGTAAAAATTTTATTTAAATTAACGTTTGTATTCGGTTGCGAATAAAGAGTGCATCGTACTAGCGGAAGGTGGTTCGCGATGTTTTCTCGTCGGACAAATTAGGACGGCGTACGGGGGATGAAATACTTTCCGAAATACATTTCGCCCGTCCCTGTCGCGGATCTGCTTTCCTGCGCGAAACGTGTCCGCGAAAGGATGGACGTTGTGAAAATAGAGAAAAAGCAAAAGGGGTTGCGCGCATCGAGAGTCGCGAATCGCCAGCGGCGAGGTGTTATCGGTTCCTGGTCTATTCCGTGTGCGCATTGCAGTTTAATCAAAACCACCTTTTTGCCGGCTGTTCGTTTTTCTTCCCGTCCCCCCCCTGTCCCGCGAACAAACACTGGCCATCGTTTCACAGCACCCACGCTTCCTTCTGTTAGATACGCGAATCGTTACAACGTCCTACGCGCGTTGCAGTTGCGCCATCGTCGTAATTCGCTGCACCGTCGACGGCAAACACTCGGAAAATTTCCTGTCGACGCTGTCTAAGGACCATAATTATAATAACAATCGCCGCGAACGTTCACTAAAAGGCTACCAAACGTTACCGGGTCAGAGAAATCGATTCCCTTTTTTACGTTTCCTCAAAAGTTTCGAGCATTAAGAACGCGTTCGTAAAGTTTTAAGGGAACTCGCAACCGAGCTCTATCCATATGGAAAATTGCCGAACTTCGTGACCCATTTTCGACCAAACCGCCCAACGAATTTCAATCAAATCTCGTACGAATATTCTATTAATAGTAACAAATAAATCGAACACGCGGGATTTTGATAAACCTTCCTGGAAAAACTTAGAGAATTATTTGATTAGTCTATATTATCAGACTCGACGATATAAAAGTGCTTTTTTAACGTTTTCTGGGTAACAAGTTCCCTTGAGTGAAAATTCGAAAAAATTAGGACACGTAGAGCCCCGAGAACGAGCAAGTATAAATTGCAACGCTTGAAACTAAAGCTGCTGTTTTAAAAAGAGAATTTTTTCGAGCCGACGACCAAAATATACTTCGGATACTTCAAATTCTATAAACAACCACGTCTTTTAGAATCGTACTTTTAAAGTCTATCCAACGATGCGAAAAATGTATCGAATTTTACGCAAGTTATCAAGAATATCTAATATTTATTTAGTTTTTAACGAAATTCTGATCGAGTTGCAGAAATCTTTTCCTCTTCGAATATTTTCGAAAAAGTTTGGGAAACTGTCGGCGCACGGTTCGAGAAAATATCGCGTTTCACCGATTCCATCGAGATTGGTCCGTTTTATGGTACCCGGGGAACGAATTCCAAACTGGATATTATGTATTACGGATCTTTATGATCGTGCAACGTTTCAATTGTAAACGAACGCAATAAAATCCCATCGTATACACAACTGTGAATTCGTCGTCTTCGAATGGCAGGCTTTTTCTTTTTACCGAGCCCTCGTATTTTGTCTCTTTAATGGTCAACCGAGAAATCGTCGTAACGGCAATTCTGGTTACATAGAAAGAAGAATGCGCAGCGTCTCTTTCACGGACAATCGGCAACGATTTTACGCTCGATCGTCGGTCCTCTCCCGTTCGATGTCTTTTATGAGACACGACCGGGCCTGAATGAAAAAGAAAGAGAATGACGGTGAAAACGCGCCTAACGAACGCCGTCGAATGAATCGCGAACGTCATGCGCGGGTTCTGTTTGTCACCGACGCGATCGAACTCTCGTAAAAGAGCATCGAAAACATTGCGCCGTGGGAACGGCCATTTTCGGATTACGCTCGTTCCGTCCGACAGTTTTACTCGCCAACGAAAACATGGAATCCTCTTTCGTTCAACTTTTAAATCGACGTAATATTACCTGCGGAAAGACGAATAAGAACCGGCTGCACCAAATTCATTCGATCATTTATTTATAGACGTTTCTTCGCTGAAAGAGGAAGAGCAAAGTTTCGAAAGCAAACATCGAAGATAATTAATAGTAAAAAACTGTTTAACGTAATATTTTACCTATCTCTATATATCTAATTTCCAATTGTCAGAAAGCAAAGTATCGTTTACGCGAACAATTCGTTTGTTCTGGCAGTCAGAGCGTTAAATACCGTGGGTCCGACGTTGAGGGCGGCAGAGGGCCCCCCAATGGCCGTCATAGAATCCACCCCGTCGATCTAAATATTTGCACCGTATTAATTGCAGCGGTAGGGGGCGTTGATACTTGGATTAATTGATATTTGCGGAATGGTCCGTGGTAATTTCACCGGCATTCCGCTAATTAAAATATGAGGGGACAGTCGTCGGTCGGACGGTTTATAAATTCAGCTAGAACGTCGCGGTCCCTCAAGCATAGTGATTCGTGTGCACGGTTGTGTTCCGTCTCGTGGAAACCGATCGAGCCGCGCTCTGGAAATATTAACTGCTTTCGTAATTTTCCGATGGACCGTGGCACCGCGTCGAGGCGCGTCGCCGTCGCTCTGCGTCCCGTGCATACATAACCCGGAAATTCTCTTTAAAACGCTGATTGCTACGTCCTCTGACCGAGTCGCGCAAACGACGACCCAAACGGTCTGCCTCCATTGACGCGATAAACTCAACTGCTTTAATAACTATCCCGACGCGACGTACACACGTGGTTCGCGTGTCTCCGTGAAAGCTAACCGACTGATATACGATGGGTATTTTATCCATCGACCGCACCAAGTACATTGATCCGCGGCCGCACGGTATAAATCTGGTGTTCGTTTGAGCATGAAATTAATCGACAAGCCGACTTTCCTTGCATTGCTACCATGTCAGGTCGAAACGGTTAAACGTAATTACAAGAGCGACGTAATTACAAGCATTTGCACGTCTCGTCCAACCGAACGGTGCTATGTAACCACCTGGTATTTATTACAGGGCCCGGCGTACGAATACGTGGCATATATATTTCACACATTCGCGTCGCAGACTGCTAATCTACGCAAAAACAATCCGAACGCATAGACACCAGAACTCCCAGACTCCCCAAATGGAAGAGAAATTATTTCCTAGCAAACAAGGTCCCCTCGAAGCATGAAATTTCGTCCGATCTCTCGTTATGCGATATTTTATTCGAGCTATAGCCTGACGGTTAATATCGCGTATAACAAGTGGCCATCAAACTTCATTGAACCTTATTTCATCGTCCTGGCGAAGCGCGACCCAATACTTTGAAGCGACTCTATCTCTAACGCGGGTTAACTCGAAGCCCATTTTTAAAGACGTCCTTTAATTTTTCAATCTGCAGCGGCTCCTTCACGTTTTGATCCCGGTAGACCGTGTGTATCGACGCCGCGGAAACTCCTTTGTCGGATCAACGTCTGGCACGTGCGGAGAAGGTGCTCTCAAAGCAAATTGGAAGCGTTCGTTGCTCCGGAAACTCGACCACGGTTACGAGTCTGCCAAAGGCCTATCTGCCTCTTCGTTCTACGATCTACCTCGGCCATTCAGGGAGGACTAGGATACTGGGTCCTGTACATCGTGTTCGAGGCTACTGCTTTCATCCACCGGGGAGGGGAGGGCCTATGTTCGAAATTCAAGGAACTCTCTTGGCAACGTTGGCCACCTTACTGCCCTGGATTCGAAAGGAATAGTCAACCGCGTCGGAGGAGCGGAGAATTCGAAAGTAGAGTCTGGCCACGACCAGAGTTTGGAAAAATTTTATTCGTACAATGGATTCCCCGATAAAATTGACGAAATTTACCCGACAATTTTTTAACAGCCCCGTAATTGAAATTTTTATTTTGTGATTTCCACATTTCTGATGAAAACTCGCTGTCTACGGAGAGGAATCCAAGTTTATACTAGGGCCAACCAAATTTTGAGAAGAAATATAAAATTGATGGCTCGAAATGCCATCCTTTCTTCTGACAACTAAAGTTATTTATCTTTTGTGTCATCAATAATCTAAATTATGTTCATTCGTATGAAAAATGGAAAAAATGTCTTCGTTGATACCGTCACGAAGCCACAGACAAAAACTGATTGAATTTTGATAAGTATTTACGAATAGATCCCGACGAAGACACACGCGATAAAGATGATACTTATTCTTGTTTAATATCCTCAGAATTAATGCACGGTTGATTTCGCTATCGCGTGCTAGTTGCCAACTACTCACACGTGGATCAGCATTTATTACTGCCAAAACCGCGCCAGGATTGTCATTTGTAACACGCGTTGCAGTTCAACTCGCTTTGTTCGCGAACGAACCGATTTTTTTAAACGTGGAAATACCATATGCGATTTCTCGATACGAAAACGTTTAAGGAACGCTGTGGTGGTCGAACGAGGCAATTAAATCGATCAAAGTTGGACGTTTTAAACATTCATCAGCGAGGAAAACTTTGGAAATACTGAAACTATCCGTTCATCTGTGTGTGGGAAATCTAAACAAGAGTAACGTTGTTTGCAGAATGTTCCGGGGAAATCGTCTTCGCATTACCAAGCACGCAACTAGAAGTGCCCGTTTGCAAACAGAATCGGAATAGCTTAGAATACTTGTCCCTAAACGTGTTTGTAGAATCGATTTTAGTTTCTCGCCGTGACTCTGTAACTATGCACGATGGAAAAAGATTGATTCGAGCGAGTGTTATTCGATTCGACTAGACCTATCCAAATATCAAAAGTATATAAAAAATGAATCGAGTTTGATCTATATAATTTCATCTTTGATTTTAAACTTGAAGAAACAAATTCTGTTTCAACATGTAGCCCGAGGTTTTGACGAAGTTGACTGGTTGTAAAAGTCGTTGTTAATTGTCGAAATAATTGTGTCTGAGCGTTTTATATTTTAATAGCCTTAGGCCACGGACGAGCATTTATCACGCTGCGTTTTACGTTCCTTTATCGACAAACGCCGCGGGCGTGCGCTCGTCTAGACAGATTAATTGTTGAACGTTTTATGCATACGAGCGGGAAAAACGCAACAGAAAAACGTGACAATCGTCTAACAGCCTTAGCCATGACTTATTCAACGGAGGAGAAAGCGAGAAACGTCTTGAGCGCTTTATCGAAAAAGGAAAGAAAAGACCAATTGACTGAGCGGTAGCATGGAAAGTTCGAAAAGGGAAAAGAGCTTCGAAATTTCACGTAATTTCATGTAACACAATTTATCACAAATTCATTATCCTGATAGTGTACAGGGTGTTCGGTCACCCCTAGGAAAAATTTTAATAGAGGATTCTAGAGGCCAAAATAAGACGAAAATCGAGAATACCAATTTGTTGATGGAGGCTTCGTTAAAAAATTATTAACAATTAAATTAAAAAATTTCAAATCGTTCTAAAAAAATTATTTCTAGATTCTGAGGTCAATTACAATCATTTTTGGTTATTAGACATACCCTCGAAATCGTACCCACTTTCGAGAAAAAAATTCAGTACGGACGGAACTTTAAACGTTAATAACTTTATTCTTGATTTTCGTCTTATTTTGGCCTCTAAAATCCCCCATTAAAATTTTTCCCAGGGGTGGCCGAACACTCTGTATATATGTTTACTTAATCGTTAACAGAATTTACTATAATAAATACCTGATGAGAAATTTTTAGTGGTTTTCGTAGATTCGGGTAGGTTCGATGTACGTGACTCACCTGAAACAAAAAAGAAAAATCAAGTTAGCAACAATCAAGAGAACATCGTTCCTCTTGTAAATGATGAATTGTACAGAATATGGCTCCAAAATTATTGCAGAAAATTAGGCTGAAAATTCCAGCAATAATCGAGATAACCAATCCCTAAATAACTATCCTCCCACTTCGAACTTTGTTTGTTGCTCTCGTGCAATAATCGAGGTTCTACGATATAGAAATTAAATTGCATTTAACATTCGCAAAGAAAGATCGAAATTGAACGATTTGCTAACGTGTAATATCGTTTGACGCGACTAGAATCAACAGAATTAGTTTTGACAGACGTTCTCGATGCTAGGATTCGAGGAGGATCGTCTCAACCACGACGCGTCAAGCAAACAGTTAAACACGAAGGTGGATGTACAAGTATAGTTCTCCGGTATCCGAACAGCAATTATCCGAATATCCTACCGCTCGAACAGTCTACTATCCGAACGTTTTGTTATCCAAACAGAGCTCGTGCCACCCAGTTTGGATAACAGAACACGTTCGAATGGCAGGATATTCGGATAATTGGTGTTCGGATACGGGAGGCCCCCGCTGTATTGTGTTTTGGAGGTACGTGATTACATTTGGCACTGGCATATTACATTGAATTAACCAGTATATCTACGACGATATCCACCGAGACATTAATATGCTTTAAAGCTGATAATATTCTACTTTTAAAATAGCTAGCACTCCCGACATAAAATAGAAAACCTTTCGAAAGTGTAATAGAAGGTTCTTATAACGGGAGTTTATAGGATTCTACTGTGTTTACTTTCTTACAAAATAAGGTGGAAATTGCAGTGTCCGAATATTAATTCCACCGGCTGTATACAGGGGTTTCGGCCACCCCTCTTTAATTACTTTTTAGCGAAGCCTCAATCAAGAAATTGATATTTCTGACTTTCGTCTTATTTTGGCCTCTAGAATTTCCCATTAAAATTTTTCTCAGGGGTGGCCGAACACCCTGTATAGTCTGGGGAATGGCGGAAAGGGGGTTGCAGAGGACTGTGGGTTGGTTTCCCTTTATTCCTGATCCCGGAGAGCACGGAACCGCGGCCTCGATCGGCCATTACTTAGAACTCGATTTATCGCCGGCGAGTAGCGTGCCGGCGCTTTGCTCACAGCTGTGCCAGCGGATAATACAGGTGCAGGTGCAACGAGAGGACGGACGTACGGGTTCTAGGACACACGAATTTATAACGGCTGGCCCATGTACGCGACCGACCTGGCTCCGATCGTAGCCGGGGAAACGAGGATCGTCCTTCTCCCGGTCTATTTTCTTTCTTTTTTTCTCTTTCCTCACATCCTATCACACGGTTCGTTGGTTGTCCGTCAGGAAAATCCCCTTTCGTTGGAAAGATTTACAGACTCGTAAATCGTTCCCGATCTGCTCGGAAATGATGTTCGGTCTCGGTTCGCGACAAAGAGACAAAGACGGACTGGATTACTCATCCGAATCCCGTTGCACGGAGAGATATAATTCTCGTATCGATACACGGGACTTCCGTTACCATCTCCGTCGATTCGCGGTCGCGCCAAGACGTTTCTCCAATGGAGAACCGTTCTAAATATTATTCCGTCCGACGCAGACGGCCCGCCGGCCGAACCGGAACCGGTAAAAAAGACGAGATTCGTTTCTTCGATCGGGGGAAGGCACTGCCGCGTCCGCGACATTCCCACGCGCCACGATTTACGAGAAGGGACCTGGTTTTCCCGGCGAATAATCCGCAGGACGCGGAGAAAACTTCAAAATTGGTCTTCGAACTACGGGAACCAGCACCCGGTCGATAAATCGAGGTTCCTGCAGACGTTGGATACTTCCGTCTCGCGAGGATCATAAGTTTTCGACGGACCGATATATTTCCAGTCGCCAGGACACCTATAATGGCGGTCATTACGCGCCAGGAATACACCACGTTTCGATAAATCAGGGAACATCGCGAAACGAACGAATCATCCGAGAAGAAGACTGAAAGGATAGATTCGTGCGCCGTGTTAAGTCCAGCTGTTGTCTCTATCCGTGTTCGTGCGCCAAATATGGCGGTGCAGACGCGCTAGAGACAGGGTGGGGAACCTTTTGGCATTGAAAGGCTGAACGTCGCCTCACGAATTCCTCGTACCAGATTTACCAGAATTATCACGCGGTACTTGTATAAATTAATGTCTCCTCAGGGACGATTTTTCATTCTACGTCTTTCACACTTTGTGGACCAAACAAGGACACATACGACGCATTCTATATACGAGGTGGTAGAGAAAAGGATCGGGTAACTTTCTACTTCTATTTATAGGGGTGAAATTCTCGACTCTTTCCCCAAACTTTTGAGTTCCTCCATGATCCATCACTGTCTAAAATCTTCTTCGCGATAAAAAAAAGTCAGTTTGGAGCCCAGTGGAATTGTTAAGTTACTTTGAACGGGAAGGGGTGCCCGATTTGGGGGTCAGATTTTCAGGTTAGCGCGACATGAGCTCGCAACGTCCAGTCACGAAGTATGTAGAGTACCTCTAGGTATTCGTGGAGCTGCTCTTCGAACACTGGTTCACCTTGGACGTGTCTCGCCGGCTTGCCTCGCACAAGACTCGTCGAAGAGTCAGTTCGCTCGTCGAACGAATGGTAGATAATTCGATCGAGTATTATTTTACAGATAAGCGCTTTAATTGGTAGGCATCGACCGATAGCGTTCGAAAATTGATGAACAACTCGAGTAAAGACCGTCCCCGGATCGGGGAACGTTTCTTTCGCGCAACGAGAGTTCGGGCTTATTGATTTCGAGTCTTTTTTTTCGAACGACAATGACAAATTACCGTGAGCCGCTAAAGATTCGAAACGTATAAATCGTCGACGACGAACTTAACCGCCATTACTCATTTATCCTTTGTTCGTTATTAATTTGACGGCAGTCCTTCGATGCGCTGAGAGATTGTACATACAGGGTGTTACTGGAAAGTACAAACTTTAGACAAACGTTCCTCGTTTCTTTTTCTGACGATCAACCTACATTTTTTATTCTCATTCGTTCGTTAACGCTGAATTTACCTCGTTGAATAACGAGGAAAGTCGCACGATTTCTATTTGACATACAGAACTGAATGCATTGTAAAATGTAACGCGGCAGTTAATTAATTTGTCTAAAAATAACACCTCGGATACGATTCTGTGTGTTTCCCAGTATCGTTAATCGTAATTACGGGAATATATTACGACCGTGTCACGTAATTGACACAGAAACTCCCAATTTATAAGAGATAAATTTAAGAAATTTATGCTGGACACATTCGATGATAATGGAGTGGCTATTAAACGGTACCACGTAATTGAATGTGTTGAGCGGCTTAACTGAATGCATTAATTTTCACGTTGGATAAGATAATGATAAGTACTTATTTGTGGTTTGGTATAAAATATCCATATAATAATGTTGTAAATGAACGTAATTCACGGAAGACCTTGATATAAAGCAGCAGATAAAATCGAGCAGAAACGCACTACCAGGGGAAAGCAAATAAATATGAGGAAGTGCAGTGAAATACGGCAAAACTAATACACGATTGTGTGATTCTGGAAACTGCGTTGCACGCCGAACGAAAGAATATCATTTACAGAAAAGTGACGCTGCAAAATGGAAACAATTAGGATAGTCGAAGGTTTCGCTACGCCGAAAAGTATAATTATATGCATTAGATCTCAGCATGAGGATTTTCAACAGTTTGGAAAATTTTATCTTACTAATATTTGGGCATAACATTGCCAAAAGCGGTCCATGCAGAAAAAGATTCCACCCCGGACGTTATGCACGCTTGTCCCAGTTTCTGGAATCACCCTGTATAGTTTCGATTGCGAACGCAGCCGTCGCGGTAGCGTACAATCGATTCGTTAGCTAGATTCACAACATCTAGACAATGTTTAAGCGACGGTCTTTGCAAAGGCATTCAAGCGCGAAGACAGCTTCCTTCCTTCCTTCCTTCCGGTCGAAACTCCGCGACCGGGTTCAGCAATTCTACGAAGTTAGTTTCGACTACTGTGACCACGAGTGTCCATCACAGTCGCATTCGAATGTTCCTTTAACGCCGGGATTACGACCGCTGTCGTTACAACACGAACTCGACCGACCGCGATCGTTACAGGTAATAACGTCGACGTCTACAAGCCAGGTAGATGCAGTTCCGCCCGGTAGAACGCTACTTCCAACTTTTGCACGATTTTTAAAAACCGGTTCCCTGTCACGAGATTCCGAAATGATTCTTCTTCGGGCGACACGCGGCCTCCGCGATATCTTCCTGTTCGTTCTTACGAAACTCCTCGACCGAGAAAAACACGTTTCTAGTTTATTATAACTTTTTCTTTGTAAACGTTACGAGAAAAAAAAAACGACAGTTTAAGAATATCTACGATTGGTGCACTAAAATTGATCGGTAAACGAAACATTTCTTTTCTCGAAAGACTCGTCAAAGAAATACAAAGTTTCGTTACGAATTAATCGTCGTGCGAGCACTTTTAGCAGCCACCTCGCGTTAGATTGTTCCGTTTGTAAACATTCGCAGCGCTCCACGGTTCGTTATTTTAATTCCGCCGTAGCAATAACTATGTTTTAAGAGAACTGCACCAACGCGCGAACGTTGCATACAACTATTCCCAGCTACGTTCGCGCAAACGATACACGGCGTAGTTCTGCTCGCGAGCGCCGCTTAAAAGTTTACACGGTTTTTAAGAACTGGTTTTACGGGGAGAACTTAAAACAAGCCCCCGGCAACGATGACGTCCAGGCGTTAAGGTACGACTCCTTTTGTGTTCCTTAAACTCTATAAAACCTTTCGGACCGAGGAAGTTAGTTTCGACTACTGTGCAGAAAGCCACTGTCTCTCCCTGATCGTGCATACGTACAGAGTGTTCGGCCCTCTTAAAGTTCCGATCCCAGAGTCTCGGAAAAGGACTCGACCGCGCATCGTGTACATTTATCGACTACCAAAACGTTCCAGTTTAATTCCAAGCAGAGAAACCTTTTTAGTTTTTGCTGGACGTTGTGGATCAAAGTCAACAACAAACCGAGTATTAAATTACTAGTATTTTTTGTACATTAATTCACTGTTCCAAATGGAGAAATCAGACACGAACGCCGACTCTTACTTGGCATAAATGATTTTAAAAGAAATTTGTAACTGAAAATCTATTTAAAAACTCCGTTAATGGATTGTAATTTACGGAACGAGTCGAGTAGTTAAATTTTTCCGGTTACGAAATATCTCGTCGATTCGAATTCTAATTCGCGTTCGCCGGACAATCGTTTATACGGTACGCACGCGTAGATAGAAATATTTTCCACGCGGGTCGAATTAAAACGTTGGAGTTTAAAAGCAGGCGCGCCCAACGAACCGAATAATGAAAATAAATCGGTCGTGGTAACGACTTCCTGGCACGGGAACGCGTTGATAAAGATACCAGCTAACAAACAGCCTTCCGCGTCGATGATCCATCCAACGATCTTACGAGTGAAATTCTCATCAAGAACAATCCTTCAACTGGTAGGAGGTCACGACCGCGCCCTGAGGAAGCGAGCTGATCGTTCGGGAAAGTGAACAAACCACGTTCCATCCCTACCACCATCGCGGAACCAAGGTTCTCCCTTTGCTCTCTGCCCATCTGCGTGGTTCTGATCCTACCATCCGTGGTCTCACGATTCCCTCCGATCCGCCCAACATCTTCTCTCGGTCCAGCAGCGTCTTTTTCCTCGTCTGCCTCTCGCTTTGTCGACCAACAACGCCTCTCAGTCTGGTTTGATCTTTCGCTCTATCAGCTCCACGGTTTTCTCATTCAATCGTTGCAAAACTTGTACCGCCGTCCCTCTTCCTACCTCGTACGCTCTATCGAGTACTTCTTTCCCGTCGAACTTCTCTGTTTCGCTAATAGCTACTACAAGTTCCAGCAGAGAGTCGCCCCGGAGAAAGATCGTGAATACGAGAACAGTTTAGGCGAAACCAGTGCTCTCGGGGATCGGTCAGACCGGTATCCAGACCGTGAGTAATCCTAAAGGCGTGCTCTCCTCTATGTTTACAAACACGAGCAAGTTGAAGGAACCATGAATGACCAATGCATCGCGACAGGCGTCTCGCCTTGCTGTACAATCGAGCCCCGGAGCCTCGACTCGCGTTCGACATCGCTGAACCTCCACGGACGACAATCCGATTTCTCGCGATACGATTCCGCGCGGATTCTACCTCGTCGAACCAACGCGATCGAGGGTTTAACCGTGCTATCGACTTTTCAACCTACCAGGGTAGACGGAAGGTTCGGTAAAGGTGATAAAAAGCATTACGCCGTTGTTGAGCAGCCCATGGCTTTGATAAGAGATCGGATACGATATCGACTATCCAACGATCGTACCGTTGCTGGAGCTCTTTCGCATTGTTCTATCGTCCAGGAGCTGTTAACGCTGAATTTATGAGCACTCGTTGCACATACTTCTATCCGAAACCCGTTACGGTGACGGTTACATTACAATGTTTTTCCTCTCAATTAGAACATACACGGCCATAAGTCCACCAACCGAGACGTGGGAAATTTTAAATCGGATTTAGATCAGGTGTTTAGATCTCATAGTTGTCTTCCAGCTTCCTTGAACAGAGTTTACACATTTTTGAAACGTTCAAATATCTATCCAAGTCCGATGTGAGCCCCAGGACTTTCCTACGACGCTTCACTCACGCTGTCGACGATCCAGCGGCCAAATTGCCGGCAGAAGTGGTAAAAAGTATCACTGTTCTATAGCGGAGAAGCCATTGACCAGGTATACGAGCCCCATAAACGTCTATGACTTTTTAGTAAGGGCTCTCTCGCGCTATCGACTTTCCAGCGACGCCGACGTTGGTAAAGTTCTGATGGAGACGGTAAGAAAACATTGTCCTATAGTCGAGAAACGATTGAGTCGGTATACGCTCCCCCGTATATGCCTGTTACGGCACGGTGTTGCAACCATGTTGATTTGTACTGCGTTCACGCGACGTGCCAATGCTTTTATAATAATTTATCGCCGCTACAGCGCGTTTATCTTCTAGGTGTTCTTACCGAATAAATTACTCCCGATGAAATTAATAAAATCCCTTTACCGCCAACAGAAATCCTATAACTGTCGGTGTTTTTGCACCTTTGTTCAATCCGTTTTCTCCGGACGTCGTCGTTGGAAATTAAGTACTCTCTACTTTTCGCAAATTGATCTACGAGTCTTTCCATTCAACTACCTCTCTATTTTTGACATTACTCTATCGACTTTGCAGAGAAATTTTAAAGGGATATCAACCAACAGCATCGATTACTCCGAATTAGAACGTACGAGCGCGGAATACTCGGGCACGTATTTCCGTTACACGGTTTCATTAAACTTCTTCGCGATGGGGTAACGTTTGGCAGCCGCGACACCTCCCCCGAGGCATACGTTTAATCCGAAGGGGAGCTCGTAAAACTGAAACGTTTCGTTCAACTACGTAATTACTATCGAACGCCATAGGTGTTCCGCGCGTTGGCTCGGTACAACGTAGTTCGAGAGCTGCCGGGAAATACTCGACGCTGATACGGTTTCGCAGCAAGATTCCCAGCGAAATATCCGACTGAATTCAAGAGAGGACGAGCGGGGGGAACCGGGAGAAGGGCAAGAGAGGACCAAGAGAGAACAAGGAAGAGGAAGAGTGTACGAGAGAAAGGGAATGAAGCTCGTTTCGTCCGCTCCTCTCGTGTAGTTGGAACGAACTTACTTTGATCCGCTGATCTCGAGATTAACAGATGCCCCAAGGGTTGATGGCAAGGTTCGTCTATCAGAGACGAAAGATGACAAGGGGGAAGGGGAGGGCAATACACGCGGTTGGCTTTCCGCTCAATGTCGCTTCTCGAAATATTACACGGATCCAAATTCGACGGCGCTCTGAGCCAGAATCACGAATCGATCCAAAACTTAAATTACGTTTCTTTTTTCTACAGAGAGCGTGCAAAGTTACACGAAACAGAGTCTCCTCCGGACGTATCTGAGCGTTGACGAGTGGAAGAGACCGAAAAAATGGTTGAATTTTCGTTGTAGGAAAGGCGCATTTGTATTCTGCAATGTGGACATTATTTGCGGTGTACTCGCGAAACATCCGAGCGTAGTAGAGTCAGTAAGGGAGCTCGTTGTCCGGCGTATTCTCGCGTGGACGGCACGAACTCACTTTAATCCGTTAATCTCGAGATCAACGGATGCCCCGAGGGTCGCCTGGCGAATTCCACCGTTGGGGGCGCGAAAGACCGAGAAATGCAATACCGCCAAGAACTAGGAGGACGTTGATCGTCGAGTCGGAGGGCACGTTTAACGAGGAAACGAGGGAAACGTTTAACGGCGGTCGACCGAATCCCGTTCGAATACCGACGGAAACCGCAATCAACCGTCCGCCAATTGATTCATTAATCGAACGATACATTAAGACAGTTCGTGGACCTCGAAACCGTCGAGTCGCTGGACCAAGCTGACCGAAGAACCGACGCTCACAAAGGAATCGTTAATTCACAAAGTCCAAGAATCTCCCGGGGATTCGGTTCAGGTAAAACCACACCCTCCTGGTCGGGACCGGGGGGATGCTCTAGCTATTTGACACTTCCGTCGGCGCCGGTACAAACGAGAGGCACGAAAACGAGCGCACCTTGTGGGAAAGTCAATCTTTTGAGAAGGGTCCGGCAAAGGAAGATGGGAAACGCTCCGGCGAGAAGATAACATTCTTCGGTTAGGGTGATCTGCCTGATGGACGAATATCCCCCGGCAAACGAACGTATTACAGGAAAAATTAAGATTTCTCGAGCTCCCTTAACGATGGAACTTCTTCCAACTCTGGTTCAACGCGACAAATAATAATCTTACGTGAAACATGTAGTTATTTCCGACACCATTACACGCTAATTTCAAATAATGTAACCCACTATGTACGATAAAAAATGTTGCAACGAATATCCCGCCACCCGTAAATTGATAAACAGCGTTCAACGTTCGTCGATATTGCGAAATTAATCCCGAGCAGGATAAAAAATGTATCGTAGGTTGTCGGTCAATTAATTCAGAAGTAGTTTCAGTGATTTACTGTGGGAACGGAATCGATTATGTCACCTCGGGAGCCCGTAGTCGCTGCATGTACGAATGTAACCGACAGGTTATAATTTATGAATCAAGAGATACCAAAGAAATGCGACCTGTCTTCGCTGCCAACAGGTAGCGAGACACGCGCGCGTAAACATGTCCCGCATGCGTCATTAATTAAACTATTGTCTGACCGAGAGAACAAAAATTTATCAAACACCTTGCGCGGTAATGGAAATCCGTACGTTTCTCGTGATTGTGAATTGCGTAAAATAAAAGCAAATTCATTATGGAACGAAACAATAACACGGTTCGTTAGTCTCGACTGGCAAACAAAAAGTGGCGTTTCGATCCACGAAGCTTTAAAGCTCGCGTTTCTTCATTTTATTTTTACGTTTCATTCGAACCGAGTATTATATTAATTATATTTTTGCCAAGCTCTGTGCAAGCCGAGATCGAAGAACACCGAATAAAAATAAACTGCTCGGAACGGCGATTTATTTTTATCTTCGAAGCATTTCCCACTTATTAATTTTGTTCATTACGAGACGGTTGTTATTTGAACTTTGCTTTAAAATCCGTACCCGTATATCTGTTATTCGTTTATAAGCGAGCGGTGGGCGCCGACAAAGAGGTGCCTATCTCGAACGAGTTTCGAACTTCCCGCTAATTACTCGTTTAATCCAACGTAACGTCAACGCGACGGTCGGCAATTATATTCGATCTATTTGTTTCCGTGACGTTTCAATTAAACTACGCGGAAACCGCAGGCAGGGATTCACGAAAGGACGTACAGTGACGCATAATTTCCCTAATTACCGGTCCCGCTTTTCCAGACGTTTCATCGTCTACAAATTGCGACATAAATCGCGCCTGCCGCGCGTGAGCGTCGACCAGAAAAGAACCAAAACGAAACCGCCGCGCACGGTGGCCCGACCAGGGGATGTTCGATTATTTTTACCCCTTTCGGACCCGACGGGGACATAACCACGCTTAATTATATATTGTACACGCTAAAATAAATGTACTACGCTCCTTTGTTTTCGAGTTGCCGACGACTAAACAAAATAACAACAATGGGAACGTGTGAAGTGGGAATATCAAGAGCCTCGATTTCTCCTACTCGACACTACAATTATAAATAAAGTGAAAAGAAACGAATTTCAAAATACACGCTTTTAATCGACCCTCGCGAGTTAATATCGTCGAAAAAATAGCTTCGACCCGAAAATAAAATTCCGCGACCCAAAAAGCCCCACTGTTTTCTAACGGAAAACGATGGAGCGAGAGCGTGAGAATTTTCCCTGGCGATTTTCGGAATTCCCAGCGCCGCGAGGGAACGCGTCCGCTATCCTCGATGAAAAGCCGAGGCGCGGAAAACTTTCTGCCGATTCAAGCACACGGAATATCCCTCCTCCCCCTGCCCCTCCGCGCAGAAATTGCGATCCATTCAGGATTATTTGGAATTCGAAGAAACTTTCGCTCCAAGTGGTTTTCTTCCTGGTGTCGCGAGCAAGTTCAATCAAGTCGAGTCTCTCCTATTCGTCTTCTCTCGCCTTTACGCGTACCCCGATTCCCCGTCTCTTTCCCGCTTTCCTGATTTTTCCTTTCGAGCATTCGACTCTGCGTTTGTCGGGACGGCGACGCCGCCTACGCTCGACACGCCTAACTCAATCCCGGTTGCTTATTACGCTGTTTCATGGCTCCCCTTTTCCCCTTCTGTTTCCTCGTTTCAGGATCGACGGTCCGATACTACCAAGCACGCGAATAATCACGCGAGAATAAGGACCGACGACGATGACGACGACGACGCGAGCTGAATTCCGCGAAATTGGTAGAAATCGGAGCACGCGATTCTGAATGGGTGCAATCGCGGAAAAATGTCTAGTCACGTTTACACGTGCGCCGGACCAAGTCTTGGGCCACGTGATCGCCGAATGCAACACAGATATCATCACGAAGCGATTCAGAAGCTGCTCCACTGCGCGCAGAATATAGTAATTTAGACCCGGGGATTACTAGCTGAATAGTTCGTGCTGTGGTCATTTCAATATTACATGGACCCTTTCGATCTCTCTTAAATATTAATTAACACTTGCACACTTGACTCTTTCAGCTTCGATTCTAGTGAATTATTCTATCCTCGACAGAATTTATATGGAGTCCCGCAACGTTGATCAAAAATTTCATTTGTACGGTGAACGGTTCGCAGAGGAAACGTGTACCGATTTACGGCGTTCATCGGATAGATATTTCAGGAGGCGATTAAGCGCGACCGGTACTGAATTTCGAAAACAGACCGTAGCGACAAATTTATTGGCAGTTTGATGCGCGACACCGTCAACGTACGGACGCGCGTCGTGTAAACATTTTTCTTGCCCGACGAGCGCCGAAAACGGCCATTCTAGAACATTGTCCTTCGCCATCGGCGTATAACGGGGCCGTCGATTAATTTCAACTTGGCTAATGACATCGATAATTCGTTCTGGTAACGAGCCGCGCGCGCATATATCGCGCGCCATTAACTCTGAATTATTTCGGCCGAGCGATCAGTTTCCGAGAGTGCTAAAATTTATCTTTACGGCCGCGCGAGGTCGACGAAGCTAAACGCCCCGTAAAAAAAAAAAAAAGCAGCAAAAGCTTCTTCGAAGAAGCGACTCTCGCTCGCGACTTGACCCGCCGCGTTCCACCCCCGACAAATCCACGGGGATACCGTAACGGTATCAGCTGCGTGGAACAACCTGCCTTTTGTATCGAGAATTACCGGATACCACGGACCAACTCTTACCCGAACGATATATATTTCTCTCGTCTCAGATTTTACGAGCCACGGCCGCGTCTGCTTCTCCTCCCGCGAGAGTAACTCATTTTTTTTTCTACCCCACGACTAGTCGTTAGTATCCGGAACCGAGGTACGGGCACGGTCTCACCCTTTAATGCCACTTAAGTGCCGTTTAACGACTTTTTTGTTTGTTACCATCGCGGTTTCTTGCGCGACGCTCTCGACTCGATCATTTTCTTCGCCCCCTCGAGCTTCCATCGCTCGTGAAAACTCGTACGCGCGCGCCATTCGTGGGGGATGTAATTTTTATTCGATCGCAATTGAAAGATTTTTGCCAATTTCGGAATATTCGGATTTCGAAGTATGAGATTGACTGTGAATAATTACAAACGATTATAAGGGTTGTAGAAGCCATAAACCATAATAGATGGATAATACCAGTCTCTATAAAGGTATAAACTTGTGCTGTTTAAATACGGTTCATCGATGGATTCGACAGGGAGGTCCGTGTTTTCTGTTCGACCCGTTGGAACGGTACGGGCTTCGGTGAAACAGCAAATGCTCCCGGCGGCGCAGAAACATGGGGAAATAATATTTGATACAATACCGGGGGCCGCGGTGTGTATCGTCGATCCCTATTCGGGTAGGCTTCACGGACGAGAAATTTTCGTCCATTATCGTCGACGGTTTTGCGAGGTAATTCGCCGCGGCGGGCAACGAAGCGAAAATAACGCGCTAATAACAGAACAAAGAACCCGACTCGGCGATAAAACGAATTAAAATTAACGCCCTCGAACGGTGGATAACACAGGACTACATAATATTTTCGCTTAAGCACTCTCTCCGGCAACCTGTCAGGCCCCAACGATTTGTAGCTCATTTACGCGACCGAAGAGCTTAATTCGGTTGAGCTATTAACCGTGGCACAATGGTTTCGTTGATTTAGTTACATTGCTGCAGGCTAGATGCGCCGAGGAGAGGAGAGGGAAAAGAGGAAATACCTGTTCGAAGCTTCAAGTGGCGCGTCCCGCTCGAAAACACGGATCCGCCACCGTGCTTCGACGGCAAATACGCATTTGTTGACTTGACAAAATAATCTGATGGACCGTGAACGCGGTCCATGAATGCGACCAGTCTGTCGAATCCATGAAAATTATGCGTTCCCTCTGGCGAACCCGATGCAATCCGAGGGCGGTAATAATCGTCGATCGTAATGCATTAATTGTCGTCGGGTTCGTTACACGGAAACTATTTCGTCAAAGGAACCCCTCAAAGGATCCGTGATTGGGACACAATCGCAAGATTCCCTAATGAACGCAACGCTCGAGCACGCTTCCACCCCCAGCGGCCGTTCCCAAACTTTCCTAATCGTATCAATGGCGCGGTATGGTATAACCAGAAAATTATTTCAACAGTTCATCTTTTTAATTTATTCTGTGCGCACAGTTTAACTTTAAATAATTATATTACGTATCAATGACAGGAGGATAGAGGCTGAATATCTTGCAATATTTAATAGTACTGCGTGTAAAGTTAGTCGTGGGTCGTTGCCCATTTGGTTGGAGTCATTCGAGCAATTCAACCAGGACAAGACCCGAAATTTCCCGAATTTTCCGCGACGATAATTTTGAAGCGCTCCGTACGTTAACGGGAAGGTACAATGATATCAATTTAACCGAACCATCGGCAAATAACATTGTTTTAAGGGATCCCTGTAGAACATGCTTGCACTGAAAGCAACAACGATGATCAGTACACCGGTTAATGCCGGTACATTCGGATCCTTCGTCAGCGGTGCGGTAAGTGCACCGAATTGTACCAACAAAGCTGATTGTGCTGCTCAAGATTCTCCGATCGCAATTCGGGAACGGTGCAGTCAGCAACAACAGTCCATAGGAAGTTAGGGTGCTGGACTGCAAAGGGCCATAGAGTCGACCCGTGTGAGAACGGAGAGAAAAGGGCGAGGAAGGTAGAGGGGAACACGAGTCGGAGAGAAAAAGAAAAAAAGTTAGGGTGGATGGAAAGGACTCGAAAGATTTCTGTTATTTGACGTAATGATCCTCGTGGAATGCGACGAACGCGGCCGAGAGAATATTTTCTTGGCAAGACAATTTTACCTGCCGTTCGCGTCGCCTTCCCTGAAACCCTTCTCGCCCTATTTTCTCTCCCTTCCGGGACCTTGTCATCGATCCGACGAGAGTCGAGCGAAATTCCACGCGCCATCTTCCAACGAATTTCTTTTAAGCCTCGCCGCGCTAATACAAGAAACAATGGGAGAATATTACTCGCTCGCCATCGAGCAGAAAAATTGAAATTCCACGACCCTAACGACGGGTACAGATTAAAAAATACCGAAGAATCGTTCGCCCGAACATGGAACGTTCGAATCGAAAATTTCTTTTTTTTTAAGGACGTATGAAAATAGTCGCGTACCGGGCGTAAAGTTTCCAAACAACCCTCAATCGATAGGAGTGCCGTCATCGAGGTTCCTGATAAAGGCAAAACGTGGTACGACCGCCGCGTACTCTCCAATATTGCTTGAGAAAAATACTTCGCCTAACCAAATTACTCACCGCCCGGCCCGACATCGTTTCTCGATAAATGCGGGGAAACCCTTGCGTCGAAAATCTACCGCGTAAAAAGGGGAAACCGGAGAGAAATAGATATCGGCTTCTTTTAATCGAGAAAAGTGCTTCTCGCCAAGATTTATACAGAACCGCGAAAATTTTTTGCGTCCGCGAGAAGATAAAGATTAAAGATCGATTCGAGTACACAACGCGGAACAGTTTTTCGCTACTACGAGGTGTACTTAAGGGTGTACTTTCTCTCTGAAAAGAAGGGTTTAAAGGTGACCCATATTTCTAAACGCCAAGGTGGAAAGGTCCCTCCTGTATAAAACTATTGTGTAACGTCGAGGGCTGCGTGTAATTAATTGGTCGAAACAATTTGGCGCGGAAAATACAACCAAATGGTATTCATAGGGGAGGTTGCCGGTATCGCTGTAAACAATCTGTACACGTCGGAAGGGCCCTTGGGGAGTCTACTTCGAGAAACGATCTATTATCATGCATACGCACGCACGTCGAAATAAAACGTGAGAGATTAAGATGGAACGTAAATAAATGAGCGCGCGGTCAATGATATCGCGAAAAAAAGGATAAATAGGACGATCTCGAGGAAGGAAATAATACGAAGATCAGTTCCTCGCACGAGTGTTTCTTTACAAATTTGCATTGGGGGGGATAATTGTCCTTTTCAATGACACGAAGCCAATCAATGGGGATATATGTGGAGTAAAAATTGTAAGGTGTGAAATTAGACTATTCTATGCTTTCTAGCCCCCTATAATATGAGAAAAAGATACCAAAAAGTTTTAGTCGGTAATTTAATCTGGTCAAAGGTTCGCAAAGCTGAAAAATCGTGCTCTACGGGATACAGCCCATACACTGTCTTCGATTTTACCTCTTGGCCCGCAAAGCCTTCAATATTTACTTTCCCGACCTTCTTGGAGGGAGTTTACCGACCCGTGATCTGCATAAAGATTTATTCGAAGTTATTCGAATAATCTGCAATTGTGATAGTACAATGGCCAGGCTACGTCATCCTGTAGAAATCTCAACGATACTCGATGCTTGAATCGTAACGCCGCAAAGAACCATCGACGGTAACATCTTAATAATGCAACAACAACTTATTTCGATAGCTGTTCGATCCGTTCACGCGATGCACGGAAATACGTAAGTACGTAATGACGAGTATGTCCTTATGGGGCCAATCAGTGCCAATGCAGGGTGTCAGGAGCGTTTTGACGAGACCCATCGACGAGTTTCCGCGAAGTAAGAGAAACGAACGAGAAAGGTTAAGACCTGTCATTCATCGGGCTGCTCGGCCAATCACGCAAAGTGCCCTCAGCCTCGAACTTCCCTATCGCGTTCGCGGCAGGTATCCACGCCCGTTGTACCTGTGTGTGCCGTTCGCCTACGAGAATATATTGCACCCACACGCGATACTCGTGGATTCCTGCATGTACACGGGGCCACACACGCACCTGCAACCCGGCAAATATTTACGCGCATCGTGTGTATGATATAAGCGGGTAGGTAGGCATCTCGGTGCAAGCCTCCATTATCGAACGAGAGAGACTTGCGGAGAGCTAGCGAAACAAGGTAGAAGAGAAGGCTGAAAACCACCCTCTATAGCGACTCTCCAGCCTTCGGTGAAGAATCAATGCGACCACCCCCACCACCCACCTTCTCCCTCCTGCTCCTCCTACCCAACGATCTACCCCCTTTCCATCTTTCTCTCGCTTTACACGCCAAGAACGATGCACACACGCGTGCACCAGACGAAAAACACCGAACTCCGGGCTTTACGCACCGACGAATTTCCATTCTGATTCCGAGAATCCAATTTACATCGCGCGGTTTCCCGAACCGGAAAAGCCAAGACAACAAAGACACGCGTTGGGTATTGAGCACCGTCGACATCCGGTCGTCCGTAGAAATAAGGAAAAAGATCGCCGTCTCGGAGAAACCTCGACTTACCATCGCAACCGACACGGATTTAATTCTGACGCTAGAATTCGTTTCGTGATTCGTTCTCGCGGCGACGCGATTTGCATCCAACCGGGGATGGTATCGACGCAGACGTATTAACATATTCGGGGGAAGTTAATCCGGGAGTCTGTTTGCGAAACAGAATTTTCCTCCGGAGTTAGTTGGAATTTGTGGAAATATTGCACTTTCAAGAATAAACTTAACGAGAACTACTCGTAATACGCAGTTATTCCATATTATATCGAAAAAGTTCTTATTTCTTTCGAAGAAAATATACGTTGATCATCGATCCTCGATCGTTGGGTAGGGTTTATATTATCAGGAACGAAAGTAATATTGGAATATTAACGGTACGTGTCATGGTCACACTGTGGCGAACCGCAAAACACCTTGTTCCTGTTTGAATAATCCCGGTGTGAACTTGAAATTGAGTCTTTGTACCGTTGGGAGAACGCGTGGAAATGTAACACGAGTACCTACATTGTAGGATCGTCTCGCAAAATAATAGTAACGACAATAGTAACACTGATTCAAAGAATAAACCCTATCGCTTCCTAGAGTCTTGTTGAATTCAATTTCGTTCGCAGAAATCTTCTAGCAGTCAAGATTTAAAAATCTTTAGTTTCAAAATGGCTAAGAACGAAGCTTGAAACTTGTACTCTGTTCAGAAAGTGTAAAACTTTAAATGCCAAGTTACTCGATTGTATCTACGAGAGACGACAATTTTAATATTTGCAGATCAGTAACGTTACTAAAACGAATGAGAAAAGAAACTATGTGTAATTAAAGGGAAAATCAAGATAACGTAGAAGCGAGGGAGGAGGGCAGCTTCTCGGGAAATACGTTATAAGATTTCCGCAAGTTTCCGGCAAACGGGATTATTCGAATTTCAGGGAACGCGATATCTCGGGAGCCTGTGCCGATAACACCAGCGGCGTCGCGACTGGGAACGGCACGAGTTCTCGAAAAATCAGGGATAATCATAGCTCTCGGAGGCTGGGCGAACCGGTGGTTGGAAACCGACAGAAAACGATTCCAAGAGCCGTGTTACGCGGCGCGCGAACCCGGTAATATTTTGACCTCGAGGAGGAGGCGCGGCGAGGAATCCAAAATCAGGTGAGGAGAGCGACCAAGTGGGAGGGCTTACGTGACTGCAATGTGCAAAATTGTCCTTTGTCGAAGGAAATAGTAGTTGGACAGCCGTGCATTATCCTCGGCGCAGTGGAGCATATGCAAAGCACTAGTCGAGGGCTTTCGGAGCCAACTCGAGAATTTTCGGTACCGAATCTCCCATCGAAATACAGCTAAAAAGGCTTCCCCGATCGCGGAACAGATAGTACAAGGAATAAAATCCTAATAACGTATTTAATGTTCTCGAAATTATAAATAATTTTCCGTGTCGAATTCTTTCGTGAATCCCTGAATTTGCACAGCTCGAATGTCTATAAGGACGCCATGATTTACCACCAAATGTTCGTTTAATTCATAAATCTATGTTAGTGGCGTGCGGAAACCTTATGAATACTGCAGTATCATTACTGTGAAACAGTGCATGTAAATAAACTCGCGTGTTCTCGCTTTACAAACAGAAACATTAAAATCCTGACCGAGACAAGAACGAAATTCGCATAAGAACGGTATGTTTTCCTCGGTTTTGCTCCGTCGCGAATATAAGAAAAGAGCGAGCATTGAAATTTAAATATTAAATTGTACAATAGTCGCATCGTGACATTGCAAATAATTCGTCTATCCTGGAAATCCTGAAGCCTGTTTCTTTAATCCTGTTATTCCGTACCTTGTCGAAAGACAAAAGAAAGCTACCCGGCAACGTGAAACCCTCCTTCGAAGAATCTTTGCTCGTTGCAATGGTTTATCATGGGAAGGACAGAGGGACGGACCGTCGAAACATTTCCCATGGAAGCATACGTTGTGAAACACGCAATAACGCCGAAAATAACAAGATATCTCCTCGAATAATATTCTTCGAGGACCCAGAGCAACTTTTACTCGTAACGAGTACACCCGTTCGACTGTACGCTTCCTTTCGTCCCTTTCCCTGTTCCCATCTCGCTCTCGAAACGAAAAGTCATCAATAAACATCTTCCATTGATATGTAAATCCGGATGCTTTCAAGCAAGAACCGAGCATCGACTCCTAAAATCCTTTGCGGTCTTCGTCACTTTTCCCTACGAATCTCCCATAATCCGAAAGACATTCAAATGAAACTTCACGATAAATTAGAATTTCATTCGACGCCGCTAATTGGAATGCCCGAGATTTTTCTCCCCCCCAATGAGTATTCGACCGTCGAATACTTTTATAAAAATGAACACAGTCCGTGTCTCGGCCATCGAGCACGTTTTCAAGTCGAGGGTGAGTTCCGAGCAGTGTCACGATATTAAGATTAAGAATTTCTAACAACCGCCTCGTTTTCGAACCGTTTTAATTCCGCACTGTTTTCAAGAACAAGAACGCCGTACGAATGGAAAACGTTCCTCGTCGTCGCACGAAAGAGACTTGTTGACGTACCATTAGCTTTGAACGACATAATACACGCCCTCAGCAGGAAACCACGAGACCTTGCAAATGTTGTTAGAAGAAACTAGTCGTCGACGAGTTCCAGTAAGTTGTTAAACCATGTTGCCTGAGGTTGGTCAATTACGACCAACGCCATTTGCAGGAAAGTAGAAAATAACACAAAATAGCCGCAGAGGTACGGCAAAGAAAATAAAATAAAACCAGTCGGGCATCAAACTGCAGAGATACAAATACAGTAAACGTTCGTGTTTAACTATGCTTTGAAGCGAGGGATCGAGAGACACGATCGTACCCTGCGTCCGGAGACATCGATGCCAGCAGAAGCAATCAATATTCCATACTCTTTTGCAGTATCGATTAATTCTTTAACGTCCATTAATTTTTGTTTAAAATACGACTTTAGACGCGTGATAAATTTCAGGAGAAATTAGGTTTTACACTAATTCCTTTGAACAAACTTGAGTATAGGTATAAAACGTTTGATGTGTTCGTTTAGTTGCTGGACATTCGTACATTTTATATGTGAATAACCGAGGTATTAAAAGCATAGTGCTCTCAAGCCGTAAGCAGTGCTCTGTGAGTGGACGAAATAATTTCCCAAACATCTGCCAACAAAGTTTATGGCTGGGCACACCTGTTTACTAGGGACGAACACTTTCTCGCGCAGACATTGTTTCACTCGTCGACCCGGTGGATATCATTTACATTTACGAGACGGGGAAGCCCTAAAAGGGCTCGGGTATTAGACGCTTGCTACCCTGTTATCCTTTCCGAGAGCGAATTCTAGCAGTATTCGACGCCATTGATTTAGCAAAGCATATGCAGTTACTTCGTTAAAAAAAACATTATAGATAAGACGATGGACTAAAGCTAAAGAAACAGTAACTGCAGGGTCTGAAAAGAGTCCAGTATCGTTTAGGGTAGCAGAGAGGAAAGTAAGAATTATGCAGTTAGACGGTTAAAACAATCGCAGAAATTGGTCCAAACAAGTGGTTTGAGCCAATTTCCCGTGCTCCCTTCCGTCAGAAGTTCACCTCCGTAGATCAAAGGATAGATTTCTTTAGAGTCTAAGCAGCAGACTGTCGGGAACAAGCAGACCCTGCCCCGGAAACAAGCCCCAAGGCCATTTCAATTTAGACCGAAGTCATTAAATCGGCCAGGTGCGCGGATAGAAAGAGAGGCGTAAGACGGACAGTCCCTTCACCTGTCGCGCGGCTTTCGAGTAACGAACGCCGCCAACCCTTGCCAATTTCCATGCACCTACCCTTCGCGTCAAGGTAAGGCTAGCCCTTCCAGTACAATGAGTTACCAGCATGCTCTGACCACAAATACGCTGAATATGCATGAAGCCCTTGTCCCTACCATCGGGTACGTACGTCCTCGAATTAGGTTTCCCGCAAGTTCTTCGAGTCCTGTTCGCCCTGGTGCTCCAGCCACTCTAGAACCACTCTAGTCACCTCTCGTACCCTCCTCGAGGACTCTGACTGCTTCGTCGAGCCTCTGTCGCGCTTTTCTGCACGTATCCCTTTGCCTATACCCGATTCGAGAGCCTCTTCGATCGCGAATCGATGGATCCCGATCGAACCTGATAGTCCGTGAACGGAGACAACGTTCCGCGACGAACAAAACAGGCCTCGGCGAACAATGACGCGCCTAAGTGGCGTATCGACGGGAAGACACGTACCCGAACGTCGAACCTTACCTTACTATAGACTTTTTAACCCTTTCCGCTTCGTCAAATTTATCACGTTTCGTTACAGTAATTCTCATCCTTACGGCCAAACTCCGAGCTAGGCTCTGAAGATAAACAGTTTGAATCACGAGCAGACTGTGGCAGATTATAACGAGGTTTAGAATCCTAGTTTCTACAGAAATAGGTGTGCAACGTCATTCTATCTTTTTATATCGAATTGCCAAGAATGGAAGAAGACCAAACGAAACTGAAGACACTTTGCTGGTAACCAGTTTGGTTCGAGACGTATAAAAAAACGTCGTTCCTTAAAAACAAGACCGAATGCAATTGAAGATATTCTCGGAAAGAATTTCTAAGATACCTCGACCAGAACGTACCAAGAAAGCAGCTAGCAAAGGAAGATGTCATAGCGGCAAACGAGGAATAGCGTAAAAACCAGCCAAAGCAACCATCATTTGTTCAAAGCGTTTCGAGTACATTTGCGGCAAACGGCGTAAAGACGAATGTTTGTTTCGTTTATAATGAATGGGCATAACGAAGACTCGGAGCAACCGAGCGTGTCTTTCTAATGGTTCAAACAGTTATGCTTATTATCTTTGTTTATTCTTGCAGTAGCGAGTATGATGAGGTCGAGAACGTTATTGGAAGAAATTTGTGATTTAAAAGATCAAACGAATATTTATGAGGGACTGTAACGGTCGCACGTTCCTGTTCGCAATTAAACGTTCGCGAAAGAATGAAAAGCCCTCCCCCCGTTTTCTCACGTACAGTACGCGAGACGCGCGGTATTTCACGGACACGATTATTATCCCGAAGTACGCACAAAGATAAATGCAGCGGCGGTGTTCTCACGTGTAATAAGATGTAATCCGAGTTTCCTGCCGCGCAACGAAAAGGGGCTTTAACGAATTCCACTTTTCCGGACACCTACCGTAACAACGTGCGATTCCCTTTCAGCCCTTCGCCATTAACAGCGCCATTCCTTCGTACCGTTACGCCATTACAGCGAATTGCAAACTCTATAAATCGTTCCAACAATACCCGCACGCTCCTAATTAATAGACGTCCAAAACCATCGCTTCTGCTGCTTCCACGCGTTTCTGCAAAGCCCAGTGTAATACACGTAGCACACGATTATCGAAATTTTTACCTCCCGCGAAGGAAACAGAAACGAGATACGATCGGAGCACGAGAAGAAAAGATTTTCGTCTTCTCGCGTGCGAGTTCCCACTAACGTGCGGCGTCGTAAAGGATTAAAATAAAAAAGAGAGAATAGAAAAACATTCGGTTCGCTTTTACATTCAACGTCACGACGCGCGTTGCCTTTGGCCCCGGCGAACAATGGCTGACGATCGAGAGGATTTTCGTCTGTTTAAAAAAAATAAGTTACCTCTCGCGGGTTCTTCAAAGTCTATCGCGCTCGACTCGTACATGAAACGGGTACATATTTATAGGAAACACAGCGGGTCGGCTCTCGCTCGATACCGACTCGCGGCCCTTTGCATTCGTAACAAAAATACATGTACACGCGTCGTGCAACTGGGGAGATCCGCGTACGTAAAACCAATATCGGCACGGTGTGGTTATCTACATATTGCGGATATGGCAATATTCTATAAATAATCCGTACGACTGCGACGCGGAACGGCGAAACGATTCGACGGCGTACAGCGAAAAATATCCCTACCGCTCGTTTTTCTGCTCTTTTTTTTTATTCTTTTTTTCTGTTTTCACTCGCGAATTCCTTCCGCGGCTCGAAACGCGAAAAATAAAATTATTACAGCGCGCGTGCACACACCGCAGAAATTACATTCGTACACGGAGGGCTGTCTCGCTTTAATCTTTTAATGGGTAGGTGCGTCGCCAGGAAATACGCTGGATTTAAAAAATTAAATGCGCTAGGGGTTGAAAGAGACGAAGGTGGTTATTATAATTTCACGAGAGAACAAGAAAAAAAAGGTATTCGCGGGTACATAATGTGTACACGGACGAGAAGAAAAAGCTATCAATCTGTGTAATAAAAACAGCCAACGAAGTTCTGTTGCCCCGGGAACTTTCTCCGGTATTTACAATAAAAATTAAAGTACAAAATTCGCGGTTATTCGTCGAGATATCGACAATAACGTAAGTTATATTTCTGAAACGGTTAGAGGAACGATGGCAGAAAATTTTAAATTTTGCGAAACGTAATCTCAGCTAATACAGTAATAAAAAACATAATCACGGCTCGGTGTTTACGTTCGCGTTAGAAGAGGCTCACGCCAAACATTATCAAATGTTTACGTCGTCTATACTGCGTCGTATTCAAAGTCTAACAAGCAAAAATTCACGGAACGCGATTTTCCCAGCTGTCGAAGGACAGTTTGTTCGTCATCGCTGAATCTGTTTCTATGCCACATACAATACCTAATAGAAAAAGGTGACTACACAAATTTTATCCAAGAAAACTACTGTATTTATCACGTTTAATATCACGAACAGCAACATTGAACACGAATAAAACTCAGGATTTGTGCATTTTTGCGAGATCTCGAATTTTTTAGCATAAACCGTAGATTTTAGGTCAACCGAAGAGTCTTGCAATCCTATTAAAACGGAGAATGGCGTTCCACCGAAACGCCTGTACATTCGAGGCCGAAATAGAAAATGCTTTCGTGAATTTTATCCGTTTTAAACGGAGCAGTCACGACGATCCGATAACATGGACGTGTCGTGGGCGAAGGTTATTGGACTCGCGCAAATATTTATACGCGAGTGGTGCAAAAATATAAACGACGGAGGGGAAAGGAAAGACTTCCGACTCTTCTCAGTGTCGCGTACCAAAAAGAGAAACAAGAATTCTGTGCGATTCCTCGCCGCGAGCAATCGCGGTGACTTAGTTTTCAGGCGTACGAAAGAATAATCCAATTGTTCTTGAACGATTAAAAAGCTTGCGATAAAACCAATTCATTTTCTCACCTTTTTCGCGATTACGCGGTGTTTACAAATTGCTATCGGAAACAATATCGCGTTTGGCAAAAGGCTCCGACGCCGCAGCCTTAACAGTAGATTTACGAGCATCGCTGAATCAATTTTTATCGAAACCCGTGTATTTACGACGACAGGTTCTCTTATAACGTGGTTAATTGCTTATAGAAAACTGTGCCATAGAAAAATATACAATACGATGTTTGCACGATTAAGAGATTGACATTTAATTCTTTAAATAAAACAATATTTTCGTTACTGTATCGTAATGGACGACGGGTCATTATTTTGAAATTGCACGGTCCTGTGTTAACGAACAAATGTACAGCTATTTATACGAGTAAATGACGATGGACAGTGGCTGGTTGTTGTCCAGACAACCAACGATATGTTTGAAAATTGCACTCGAAATTTTAAAAGAGATAAACGTGTTTTCATTAATCATGTACCTCTTTTCCGCATAATCCTGAATATTTCAGAACATTAACCGAAACATTTATGTCGCACGAGTGTGTAAAAATGTGGGTAAAATATGTAAATTCAATTTCGTGCTAGCCACGGAAAAAAGTGTTTAATGTGTCGAGTAGATGTATCAGAATTTCTGCAATATTTATTATATAATTCTATTTGCAATAACATTTATGTAACATACTTGAGACCTACGCAGAAAAATACTTGTAAATACGTTGTTGGAAAGAGTTTAACTATAGAAAAACATACAGATAGAGAAGTGGATTCTTGCAGAGTGCTAGGAATAGGAAAGCCCTTGCATCTCGAGCGAGAGCTCGCCCACGGAGATGAATTCTAGTCTCATTGCAGCACGAAGAGTAAGGACGAGGGTTCGACGAACCAACAGGAAGCGTGCGAGTGGATTCCAGAAGTTAAAGCGCCGCGATTCGATTCGAAGCGATCGTCCATCGTACGCGTCGTCGTAATTAAGAAAACAATTTCTCTACTCGCAGCATTTTCCCTCGATCCTAATATAGCGCGCGAAGATCCAACAAATCTCAGCGTTTACCTTTGTATTTACCTCGCGTTCGCATCATTTTGCTCCAAACGCTTTACAATTTCACCATTCTTCGTCGTAATCAAGAAAACAATTTCTCTACCCACGACATTAACTCTCGACCCTAAAAATGCACACTGGGGCTCGAAAATCTGCTGAAAATCAACCAATTTTGCTACTATTTTTCCTTCTATTTATTTCGTGTTTAAAAAATTCTGCTGGAAACTCTTAGAGATGGAAACTACGACTTGGAATGTAAATTTCTGCGCACCTACGACTCAGAATCCGCTGCTTTAATTTTACCACTCTTTAAGGAACGGTAGCAATTATCATCGAAATTAAGAAAACACTTTCTCTGCTCGCAGCGTTTGCCTTGAATCGTAAAGTAAAGCTGGGATCCAACGGAGCCCAGAATTTCTCGTGTTTACATTATTTTGCTCCAAACGCTTTAGAACCGAAACTATACTTTCGAATTCAAATTTGCATGCATCCACTACTCAGGTTCCACCATTTTGATCGACTGTTCTTCGGGGAACATTTACAGAAAATTGGTAAATCGGTATTTAATAATAGTAATAACGGTATTCAAAGATTAATCGAATGTTTCACAGTCTAAACATAACATTCCGCTATTCGATCGTAAGAACGTACCTTTTGAAGTCACCCACTCGTTCCCGGAGACCACGACACGGTGTTTAAAAGCAAAGTGTTGTTAAAACTGAATATCACATAGTGTCCCCGTCTCGCGGAGCGCGCAAACCTTCTAATTATTCGTGAGCACACTCGGCCCCGAGCAAATACTTTTCAATTCCAACAAGTTCGGCGGAATATTCGTCGGTGACGTGGATCGCCGCATAAAGCCCCGCGGTAGCCGCGAAAAGCCAAATATTGAACGGGAGCGTGACAAACGACAACGCGGAAACGTCTCGACTGAAACGTCGTCGACAAATATTGACGGTTTCTTTGCGAACGGGCTTTAAATCGAGACCGAAAGCTCAAAGTTCGACGGGTCCAGGGGAACGGTGTATTTGCCTTCTGGTAAATAACTACCACGTACAAAGAAATCCAGCGAGAGAACTTCTTGCATACGTAGACGTACAATCTCGTATCGCGATGTTTACGTCTCCGTGGCAATCGACGGAAACGCGATAAACACGGTTCGGACTTGACCTTTGACCAGGTACGACCTGTTATCGCGATACGCAACGTAACCGCGCGTGGAACGCGACTGGACGCCAAAGGTGCTACACGGAACTCGCTCAATTCCATAACAGGGACCCTTTGAGTTTGCAATATCGAGACTATTTGGTATTCCTAATTTTTCAACATTTGAAATTCGGTAACCGAGAGGGGTTAATGCGTTTGCGTATCGAGAAAAACATCTTAGGGATGTTTTATGTCGTTTGAATCCGTAAAGAAAAGTGCTTACCAGTGGCTGGAGCGCAGAGAGGAAGCGGCCCGGTCGGAGTCCCGCAGGATGCTGGATGAAAAATCCTTCGAAAAGCAACAAAAGGGCACTGGATATAAACGAGGGCTTCGCGGAACACAAAAGGGCTCGGTCACAATGAAAGCACGTAACGACACCCGGCGGCGGTCGGTGGATCCGCGGAGTCGCGCCGCTCCGATTTGACAGCCGGAGAAAAACAACAGCGTCGCGGCGACTTTGCCGGAGAACGTCCAGACCGCGCGTCGTTTAACGAAACCAATGGACGGGAGGGATAGATCGAGGAACGGCGTCGTCGTTGGACGCGGTCGACGGTCGTGGTCGCGAAGACGTAAGAATGGACAAACGAGAGTCTCGTAACGAACGGCCGAAACAGTTTGATTTTGGCACGCGGTCCGCGGATAAGAGCTTCGGAGCTTCGTGAACCAGCGACACGTAAACGGAGCAGTTTCCCGTGCGAGGCTCTGCCGGGTACTGGGGGTTCGAGCCGGGCTATCGAACGCACCTCCGCGCCTCGACCAATGGGAGACGTCGCCGCGTAACGTTCGGCCAATCAACGGCCGCGACACCGGCATCGCCGTACACACGCCGGGACCGTGCCGCCGTAATCAAAATCCTTGGGCGACGCGCACGCTTTTATTATGCGTGTATACTTAATCCCGTCGATTGTTTTTCCTTACTGGTCTTAATACGCGGAGCAAGTACATATACAGTTTTCCGATAAGAGCGATCGAACTCTGAATCGAAATAAAATTAAAGCTACAAACGATAATCTGGCGCTCATTGTGCGTATCGATGACGTACCGCGGAATACAGTATCGTTTAAATGACCACCCTGATTGCGTTTGCCGGAGTGAAACATTTTAATAATTTCGACGCGTCGAGTAACCGTGTATCCTTTCGCGAGAACTTGTAAAGCACTACTGGGAATACAAATGTCACATGACTCGAACAAGCGAATAACAAATATGGCGGATATGGCAATTGAAAGGTCTATCGTCTATGGAAATAATTAAAGGCTTCGAATAGTAAACGTAACTTGTATGAACAAACTAAAAGTAAATATTGCAGATCTGTGCTCACGTTGTATCGTAGTAAACGCAAGTTCTCTTGGTTCGATGAAGCTTTCAGAGATCTAGGTTTATACATTTTTTTTTTTTTTTGTTGAAACAAAATTTGCCTACCGAAACCTGGAACACCCTGTATTTTATGTTTAAAAACGTCTTTCCACGCGTGTAGGTAATACCAAATATTGAAACTATTTCTCGTAAATGCGTCCACACCAATGCGCAAACGAATAGGGCATGTCTGCGACTCGTTAATACTACTCTATGGTTAGTGCAATAGCAATTTCGTGTCACTAGCATGATATTTAATTAAAAATCATTATTCTACCGCAACTGGAATATGCGTCAACCATTTGCTGCCCGTGTGGTGGGAAATATCAGATCCTTATTGAAGAAAACCAACACGAATTTTTACGATTTTGCACCGAATAAAAACAATTACTGCTCTTTTTATTTGTATATATTCTTCTCAAGAATCTATACGGAACATGAATCATTGAATCTTCCTTTTAAATCAATTTGCCTGTAACGAACCTATCTCTAGAATATATTTACACGCAAATATTGTCTGTTTCTGTGAATATTTATTTACATTGATCGAGAAGTATTTAGGTCCCCTATTTATAGCGGGCAGCCATTTCACATTTTCTCTATATTTAGAGCACGTACCTTTATATTAAAAGACACGTCGTATATGAACAATGACGGATATAGTAGAGCCCAAAGAGCAGGGGCTAACAAAAATTCGTGATCTCGAGGATTCAATAATTGCACCCCTAAAAATTATAAATAGGAAGAGAAATAAAGTTTTGATGTTTGATGAAAAATATTCAACTAATAACTTTCTCGAGCTTTCTACCCTCAATTTTTATCATTATTTCTTCTATTCAATGTTTTCCGGGAACTCTGTTTTAGTTTCGCGGATTCGAACGGAGCTGTTATTGGGAGAAAAAGACGCTTAAACGTAACAAGGAATAATTTAATTACCTTCCTTCCTGCCCTCTACCTTGTATTTATTAATTGTTTCCATTCGTAGGCGTATGATTTATGACTTTTCGCGATTCACTGAACCATGTTTCGCAAAATCGCGTTGGAACGGGAAATACAATAGCGGTGCGCGAAACGAGCGCAGGGTACGTTATGATCCCTTGGGCAATAACCAGAATAGTATTGCCCTAACACATATTAACGCTTCTAATTTATGCGAGTCCATCGACCGTGCGAGATCGCTCAAACACACCAGCTCGCTATTCAACGGCAGCATCGCTGTGGGTCACCCGGTGTAAACTGCAAACGCGTGTCACTGTGATCGCGTTGATCAAGAGGTACAAAGGGATAGGGAACACTTAGAAACCGCAACCATAATCCAGAACATTATCGGTGGAATTTGAATAACCTCCATTAGTAACATCGATTATCGCAATTAGAAACTTTCCGTCGTATCGATCTGCGGTTATCGATGTTTGCGTAAACTACCAGCGATTCGCGAACCACGCGGCCATTCGGATATCTGTTTCTTCGATAATTATCGTCGCAACCTAGGCTATCGCAGAAAAAATGCTAAATATTCGAAAGAATGACTCTTATTCCGGATGCAACGTTCCGGGAGAACAATTTAATACCACGGATGATACTATCAGAAAATGTTAACATTCTCTCCACTGATTGTCTTTTCAGCTCTATACGGTACAAAATTCGACCCGAACTTATGAGACAACCCAACGTTATGGTGCTCGTTAGCATTCGTGTTTGACATCAGAATTAGTAGCCTCAAAATTTTCATCGAATTAATAATAAATCGATCAAACTTGGTCCTTCGCGTAACATTGTTGTAATTAACAATTCCATTGCGAACAAGGCGTCGCTTTGCCTACAGGTTTCCTAGGGATATTACTTTGGTAACTAGGTTACAGTTAACCGATTAAAACGGTGGACCTTTGGAAGATGAATGGGAGTAAATGTGACGGTGATTACGAAAATGTCGTAAGTAGCTAAATGTAACGTAAGTAACGAAAATAAACATTTAATAATTCTAGAAATGGAAGTGGCATTGTCGTGTCACTGTATAATGATGGAATATAAATCACTGAAAACCTGAATTTTTTTTATTCATGATTACGAGACGTGTGCAGACGAGTGAAAAGGTTGATAGAAATATCTGGGACATTAAGGAAATATTTCATAATCGTATCAACAAAATTGGCTCAATCCTCGATCACAAAGGGCAGGCTCGATGCGCCTCAACGCGAACGGCCGGAAGGGCTGAAGAGAAATAAAGTAGTCTGTCATCCCCGGGAAAGCAATTAATTCGCATGGAACGTTTGATCTACGGCGCAGGCGAAAGGGTGAAGAGGGAGGGGGGTTGGACGACGGTTAGAGTGTAACCTTTTTCTGGAAAAGATATTGTGCTCTAATTAGACGAAAGAATTTCATTTCTCGATCTAATTTCCATGGAACAGCGAGAACGACTGTTCTCCTTTTGAATAATCGTTCGTAGAACTTTTCACACTTTGCCGGATTACCATACTTTCCTGCAATAAGAACGGTGCCGTAGCTTCGCGCGCGCCACTTTACCTCTAGTAGATGCTGCCATTTCTCTTGGCAAACGACCATAAACGTATCTCTATAATCATGATAATCACCAGAATAGCAACCGAGCACACTCGCTCTAGCGGCGTTGCGCAATTTATGGCCAGAATACGATATGAACGTAAGAAGACGGCACGCGTCTTTTAATGCTTCATCGTTAAAAAATAACGGCGACTCCGCAGTAACGTTTAGACTTTGGAGCATAATATAGAATGATGTTATCAAGAATATATTAACAAGCAGCTCTTTTGTCTCGCTCGAACTCATTCAATCTCTCAATTCGCGAAAGACTAGCGGCCACCCCCTATTTGATTCTTCCATTACTCGAAGCGATTCGTCTTCATTATTATCCGACTCACCGTGCATTCTGATGAAAATATGCGAGGGAAGTCGTAGATCTATCGTTGATCTACTCAGTCTATCCGATGTGCGATGAGTTAATATTCTTGCTAATTCGTGGGTGATCTTTTGTTGGACTTTTCCTTGATATCAACAAGGGAAACGTCGATACTTTCTTAATCTGTAATGAGGAATTTTTATTTTGATAAAAGTTCGTGTTCGGTGATCGTAGAAATCGGTGTCGATTCTATTGCTGTTACGCTGGCGCGATCGTTTCGAATAAACTGTATTGCTTTTCATATTCAGCGCGCTTTTCATGCTGTTTCCCCCTGAAAAACAGTCAACACTGCATAATTCCTGTCGAATCTGATTTTCTATGGATCTTTCTACTTAACATTTTATCCTTTAGAGCGGTGCTGCCCCATCGACCGATTAATCCTCTCCCTTCAGACTCTTCAATCCGCGGCTTTCGTTTGAATGCCATCGGAATCGACAAGACTTTGAAATACTAGCTTCGATCATTATAAATTCAAATAGTTATCGGGACCAGCCACAGTGCACTCCGCCATCCAAACGAACTCTTCTCATTAGAATGACGGAAATGTCGATATCCGACAGCTATTCGTATGCAATGTCTGTCGAAACGTTATATTCATTTCGCTATAATGTAACTCATGCGATCCGTCGACCTCATAACCGATCCATCATCAAATCGGAATGGCGTTAATTAGTAAATTTTCGCTTCCGAGTCGCTCGAGGCGTCTTTCCCTCGAAAAGAATAGATTCGTTCCAAACATTGATGCCCAGTCGTTAGGAAAAGACGTCGCCAAACAACGTCAAACCTCACTCAGCCAAAATACTCTAGGGGTTAACATCCACCAAGTTCCCACCATTTTAAAATAAAAATCCGTCGTTTCTTTTGCTTCTCGAAATCGTTGGTTTATCTTTTCACACACAAAGGGTGTAATTTCCACGAACAAACGAATAAATATCCCGCGGGTTCGATGCGTGACGTTAATCGTCACGACACCGTCAATCTAAAACGCCGAAAAAAAAAGAAGAACAAGATTGATCGCGCAACTTTGAGACCGTTCTTCTAAATCGATGTTCCGCAACTCTGTTCTCGGATGACAGTCACACTATGAATCAACGTGCGCGCCACGCCTTCGTTTCATTCACCCTCCGACTGAGCGCGCCATTTGCCGTCGTGAATACGCTGGACAAGGACGACCACAACGACGGAGACAAAGAGGAAGCGAGAAAAGCGAGCATCAGGGGTAAAGATTGCGGTGTCCGTTTTGGCCTTTATTGGAGCCCGGGTCCGAGACAACACGACGTTAGCAGCGACGGTTCGAGCTCTGCCCGCGAAAGGACAGACCCTTCGAGACTCGGAGAAAAAGGAAAACGAACTGACGGGAAACGAACAAAAAAAAAAAAGAAAAATAGGTTCGAAATCGAAATTTGTTACGTTACGGTATTGCTCGCGAAACAATTTCGTTTGCGCGAAACTTGATTTCGATTGGTAGACTCGGCCGATTTTCTATAAACCACAGGGGGAAAAAAACGCGAAAAGAGGATAACAGGAACAATCTATACGATCCGCTCGAACGAATCGCGCTGCAAATTTCACGAAACCGAGCCGTCATTCGCGCGAAATTAACTGTCCCGTCGAGCTTGGCCGCGATTCAAATTGAATTGACTATCGTTATGCATTGGAAGAGCGCTGGACGTCGGCGGGGGAGGAGCGGCGGCGACGAATCATTCGATTTCCGGCTCTGATCGGCTTCAAGAGCCGAAGGCGTGACTGAAAAATGTCCCATGACCGGTAATTACGCCTCCGCCTCTACAATTATACATCCGGAAAACGTCCAGCGGACCGCTAGAAATTTATACAGCCTCGAATACGAGCGGAAGAGATGGCAGCCATTGTTCGTCGATTGATACCGTCACCATGGATTTTATTTCTTGGAGTTTTCAGAGCCAATTTATAACGTAAAGCACTTGAACATGAAGCGGATCCTTGTCTTCAACCTAATTTGAATATGTTATTTGTTTCACCCAACTTTTCTCTACTTTAAAAAAAGAGGAATAAAAGTTATCTCTTTTCGTTTTCGAACTATTAACTTCTATTATCTGTTAGTGCCCCTGTGGGTCACCTATAATGGAACTATTCGCGCGACAGAACGCGCATATAATAGAACGTTCCGATAAGGGTGGCTCTACCGTATTTCAATTACAAAATCATTCGAATGCGCCCATCCCTGAATGCCGACTCGCCCCTACGCTCGCAGTTCATTATTACGAGTTGAAATATTAAAGGCGGCGAACCGGTTGAAAAGACGAAGCTCCCGCGGAAAATGGAATCAGAAACTTTAGTTGTATCCATTGTAATCCAGATGACAGAGCATCGAGCTGGTTACGAAGGCAATTTACCACGCGTAACGAACGGCAAAGTTTCCTCGCGACGCGAAACGCGCGCTTTGTTCGTTCCACCTCGCTTCTAATCGCTCGACGCGTAAGTGCAACGAAAATGCCGTTTAAATTTTCCAGCCCTCCCTCTAATCCCCCGTCAGAGACGACGTCCTCCCAACGAACGATCGCCAAACTTAATCGAACTTCGACGCGGTAACCCCGTAGACCGGTTTTCCAAACGCGTTTACTTCAACTTTATTAATATCCCCGCCTAATTAACCGCGCGCTAACGCTTCCGATGCGAAAATCAAAGGCGTCGGAGGCGAACGTTCGCGACGCGTTACCACCGGCTCTCTGAAACGAAATTCCGAATTCTAATCTATCACTATGCGGCTATATGATGCCCCGTTCGAACAGATGGCATTTCGAACTTTGCTGCAACTCGCCGCTTAGCCACGGTACCCGCGCCTTCACGACTGCGGATCGTGGCTTCGATCGAAGGTAAACTAGAAACTGGATTACGAATCCCACGGATAGTTGCCCGGACTAATAGACACACGGCCCGAATTATCCGTTCTCCCTACATAAAGGCCACACGTGACCACACATTGTGATACGCCGCGACGGATCGTCGAATTAGAGACTCGTTCTCCGTGTTATCTTCCTCCGTTTCGGCTCCTAACGATCGACGATTACTCCTCTATCGCCTGCGTTTTATTTTATCCCACCCCAAGAAGAAATTACAGGTATTCTAACGCGGTACCCGCGAAAAGTGCTCTGTTTTACGAAACAAGACTGAATAAAACAAATATAAAAATTAATTTTTCCGTGATTTTTCATGGCGTACGGTCGATTTTGCAATTAAAAGGCAAACTTTCCGGGTAGGAATATCAATTTTCCCTCTTACCGTACTGCCGGTGTGTTCTGCGCTCGCGTTTATATGTATAAATGTAAATCACCGATCGACCGTTGTCGTTCGCGAATCGAAATCGTACCCAATCGCGAAACGGAATAAAAATACGGAGAGTATTTGCTCCTCCGGACCAGATATTCAATCATACCGGACTCCGCATTTTATTCGAGATAAGCTATCGAGTCGTACCCGCCGTTCGTACATTTAAAAACACCAGATTTTATTGAGCTGACCCGCCAAAAAATTTGTTGCACCGAGCCCGCAATAATGACGTACGTGACCCGGCGTATCTCTGCAGCCAGATGCACAACGTTTGCGGCGTTATTGTTGTTACGCAAACAGTGGAACTCCGGCCGCCACGGATGTGTTTATCGTCGGATTAATGATTCTATTCCCCCGAAATCTCTCTGCTTTCGGGCACAATGACCGCAAACGCTTACCGTAACAAAATTTTTCCGCGATCCCGCTACTTCATCCGCAAATCTGACGTAATTACCGTAAAACCTCCGTTATCCGAATGTTCATCCGACCGATCGCTCTAATATTCCAACGCTTTATTATATCACCCAACGAACCATCTCTTTATGGACTATTTCTTCCCTTACTAGGAATAGATTCATTCACAATGGCGAAATCTGAGCATTGCATAGCTTTTGAACGATAGAATAATCACTACACATTCGCACTGCATTCTTAATTATTATTTAGAACCGTACAAATAGCATTTTCCCCAGCTGTAAATAAGGCTGTAACCAGAATATGCAATAAGTCTAACGATCTCTGTAACGGCGTGGATTTCTTTTCGAATTCGGTTTACACTTTTATACGAGTCGTAAATAAATTACTCTCGGACTAATTTCATTCCCATCTTGCTCTGCTCTATCGATTTCCCATACTTTCTACGTACCTACTAAGCTATCCATGTTTGTTTTCCAATTTTATATCCATGTTCGCTATTTTCTCGTTTCTCTTGCGCGTTATAAAAGTTGTAACCATTTGTGATAGTGCGTAAAAAAAATTATAGCGTACTATCTCGTGAATTTTTGTACGGTTCTCTAGAAAACGAAGGAAATTTCACTGCGTCTTCGATATACGTACACCTGAGCACCTTATCCGAATACTACATTCCGATAAACGGGACCGCGGAAAGTTTAGATCGATTTTCCTACACGATACCGTAGAGAACTCCAAATTTCATGGGTCCTGATATAGTTCGGCGGTTGACGAATCTAGTTTACGATCCCTGAAAGTCCGCGGTAAAATATCGTTGGAACTTAAAGGCCGAACGGGGATAAAATGAAGCGTTCATCTTGTTCGGCGTAGATCGATGCAGACAAATTGGTTAGCGTTTCCTGTTTAATAATCGATAGAAAACATGTTTAAAGTTTTTAATAAAGTTCTAAGACACTGATTGCCGTTTCGCGTTATGGTAACTCTATTATTTTAGCGAATTCTGTCCTAAAATTGCACACGCTTATTTTTAAAACGTACCCTTGATTTACGAGAAAATGGAAAAATCAATTTTATGAACCTGTTACGCGAGAATCCGCCCTTAACGTCGGTGTACGTATTCCATCCGTAATTTATAGTTAGCGTGGAATCGGTCGTTAATGGAAATTTCAAGTGGCTAGTTCGTATCTCGATCTTTCGGTTTCATTCTTGCCTCCTCTTGCCCCGTTGGCACCGCCAAGGGAGAAAGTTTGATCTTGACGGCAATATAAACGGCACCGCGGAACGGGAGAACGCTTCGAGCATCGGTAATTACGCTCGTACAATTTGTCGTGTTTTGCTTCATTAGTTCCTTTCGCGAAACACACCCGGAGATACTCTGGTAAGAACCGAAAGCATAAACGAGACATTCGACACTGGGACGCGGGGGCGGATCTACATTCGGCACACGCAGAGGCATCCAAAACTTGCCACGTATTATTTATAGAGATAGAGGAACAACCGTGCACGCAGCACACACTTCGAGCATCGTTTACTTTGGTACGGATAAGCAAACAAACACCGTTCGGAGCCAGCGCCCGACGTGCGTCGAACAGCTTCTATCTACGCCGATATTACTACGGGGTTGATCTTTGCCGAAAGTACTCCTTCTCCCTGCGCCTTCGCTAGTCTCTGAGAGAAGCTGTGCAACGATTTTACGAAAGATCCTAAACGCTCGAATTAATTGTACCCGGAACAACAGACGGATATAACCCCTGCCATACTAAACCCGTCCACTCGTCATACGTAATTTTCAACCACGCCGTAACCTAATAATTTTAGAGCGATTCATCAAGTCCCGGGAACTTGGTCCAAGTCTCTCCCCGCGTCTGACTTTGAGGACGCGAACAGCACGCGCGCGTGCACGCCGCAGAGAAACGAGAGAAGGTGGAACCGTAGAAATCCCCTTGGGAGACTCTCGGAGACTCTGGGAGCGAAGCAACGCAGAGATTCCTGGCTGCAGTAATACAATTTGGTAGTTGTGCAACTGTAACGAGGAGACCATAGCCGTGTTACGCGCGCTTGATGCGCCGAGGCTCCCCATCTCCACCCTACAGCGGTCGTTATATAGACGGTCGTTCGGTCGTACGGCTGGTCGGTTGGTCGGTCCACATGTCGTATTTGTACTACAAATCCCCTAACCTCAAATCCCTCGTCTGCAACGCGCGGCAGCCCCTAATCATGGCCATACTAACGCTCGCCGCCTTTCACCTCCGCATTCTACTGCCCCTTTCGCAAAGGCAATACGACAAAGTGCTTGATTAGCTTCTCCGCGCATCCCTGGTGCGTGTTACCGTGACTCCCGCGCGAAATCTGGACCCGGGACTCTCTGCTCTCTGGGGCATTTTCTAATCGAAACGTATAGTACACTCTCTGTGTACCCTTTCTTGCATTCGATTCATGAGACTCTTTGAAACTCTCGTAGAATTGCTGAAAAAAGCGCGGTCTGACGTCGCCCGTCTTCACTTTTTTAGATCTACTGGTCATCTGTACCACCACAGCCATCGCCACACCTTCGCTATTCCGGTATTAGCGATTCCTTTTCTAATTTTGAGCGTCGAGTTCTGAGCGTAGTTGACCGTTTTGTGCATGACCGCGTCGGTTGGCAGGAACGTGGGACCAAAGGACGAAGGTCCGTCAGTGGCGCGGCGAAAAAGCAATATTGATCTTATGCTAATTTCCATTGCCGAGTTATAAAGGGTTCGTGCCGAATGGGATAATTTATTCTCTTGTTAATGCCAACTTGTGTACAGTCCAAGCGTCGGGCATGCGCGCCGCCCGGCTGATTGCGGAGAAATCAAATTCACGGGCATGAAAACACCCCTGACGTTTCATTGTTGGTAACCGTGTTGAGGATGCCCGTGGAACCGTGTAATACATTACATGACGCGCTTCGTATCGTAGTTTTCGCACAGGTGCACTCCGTTGTAAGGACATCCATTTGACGTCCGTTCGTCCGTTGAAGGGAAACTTTCGAAAACGTATGCATTCGTAATGCACTCCCGTTCGCAAAAAATATGGCGAGAGTCGGGCGTCCATGTTTTTATTTCGCACCCTTTTCGCGTAAGCAAAGCATTGTTCGCGGCTGGAGGAAGTTGTTGGACACTTTTCCATTGTCGAAGAACAGTAGAGCGAGCGTCTTACCGGCTCCATCGATCATTTCACTGTCCAACGCGGTGCTTTCATCGAAGGACGAGCCGGGGAGACAGGACATTCGGTGTAATTCGAAGTTTCGCTCAGTTGGCCGTGTACACAAGATCCCAGCGTGCCGTACATACCGTACGTCTGCTTCTAATTTGTATTTATGGGGCCTTGATTCGCTGTTTCGATTAGGGCGATGGTTCGCTGCGCACGATGTGTTCGTTTCGGCGATCGAATCCTTTTGTTTCTGTTTCTCCCTATTCGATTCGAGGAAGAATAGAAGACTGACGAAATAGATTCTGTCATGGACGCGATTAAAGCATTAGAAATTGTAAAAGTTCGAGGAGTATCTGACAATAAGCGAGATGTTCGAAGCATATCGTGGGCGTTAGAGCTTCGTTCGGTTTATATCGAATAAACCAACCATGTAAGAAATAAAAATGTTCGTGCTATGTGAAGCAAAAACACCGTTTATGGGCAATCTAGAAATTTATTGGGGTCAACAGCCCGAGAGGCCATACAAAGTGCAATATACGTCAACAGAAATCGTAAAACGAGTTTCAGATCATATCAAAGGCTCGACTGGAAATCTTACAACAGATAATTGGTGCACAAGCTATCTTCTGGTTGAAAAGTTATAAAACAACATTAATGGTTAACTCTGAAGAAAAATGAGCGCGAACTACCGCCTGAATTTTCGATAAGAACATGTCCATACTACCGAATTGTTGATGTGTGTAATAATCCAACGAACGAAAGAAGTAACATTTGTTCTTAAATCATAATACTCAAGGGTGACGCTAATGGGAACAATATATTTCTGTTTCTCATTACTGCCGTCAGTACTCTAGGGACAAAAGAACATGTCACATATGCATGGCTGCCATCTACGAAAAGAAATTAAGGAGCTACTCCGTCTCTTTCTAAAAACCGTTCCCGGTGTTTTATGTGCATACATAATGATAACAAATAGTACAAAATGCCACGAATGTTCGCAATATATTTGCATACCCGATGCGGTCGACCTACTGAGCGCATAGAACATTTTATGCAGAAACGTGGTCAACGCAAATACGTTTGTCATTTCGTTTCTATTTAAAATGGTACGGATAAACAATGGTCTGGATAAAAATTTTCCTACTTTTTGATAAATACAGAATTTACGAATTCAATCAGAAATTTTCTACCGAAGCATGGGACAATGAAAGTCAGATTCGAGGGCTAGAACGGTCATTCGAGGGTTGATACGTTTGACGCAAATTGTACGTCGTTAGCGGAGCATCCGAGAGTGTTCACCTTTTCGCAGCTACCCCTGATTGCAACCCGACTGGGACGACGTCGACGTTGATCGAATGAAAAGCACACTCCGCCAACGGCATAATAGTTATCTACGGTTGACTCGGTCGACCGATACGTCAGCCGATGTAAAAATAAAGGTCCTCCGGTTCTCTAGGCGGTCGCGGAGGATCGAGCAGAGGGGGTCAGAAGCACCGTGACGTTTCTAGGATCACGTAAGAGTCCACGTAACCGAGGATACCCAACGTCGAACGCCGCGTACGCTCCCGTATGTCCACGTTACCAAGAAGAATCGAGGTGAGAAGAAAGGGGGAGAGTGACGTAAAGAGAAAGCTGGCGTGAACGAGAGGGAACGACAGAGGGAAACACACGTAGAGGAAGAGGGAGAAAGGCGAAACGTGTAAGTATACGTATTTTGTAGTAGACCGTGGTCCACGTGACCGGTTGTGCTCTCGGAGTGGAACGCCGAGGTCAATGCTTTCCGTCCAAGGCCAAAGGACCGGCAGAGCCCGAGACTCTCGAGTGGTTACTCGGATACGAAGAGTACACAGCATCCCAACGTCGAAAGCAACCGCCGCGAAGGCAAGAAGGAGAGACCACCGATCCGCCGGCCCTTCCCCTTTACCTTTTACAACCTGCTCCTTCTCTCCTTCGCGCCAGGCCTCTCGAGGTTAAACGAGGTTCTCGCTCTCGCCACGAGGATCTCCCCTACGTGCCACGTTACTCGGACGCGAATGCCGTCCGCGGGATTCGAAGCAATAGGATTTTCACCGGCGAACATTTTGTTTTGCGAACCCTCGACCTGCCACGCTCGATCGAGAATTAGCCCTTTACGTTCCATCAAAGGCAGCAAAAACGCGTTTGATAGCAACAAAACGTTTGTATGTACTTTTCGTTAATGTTAAACCGTAGAGAGAGAGTGTTAACCTACTTCCGAAGGCGAGAGTAAGTACGCATAAAAAACCACGATACAAATAGTATTAGCCGTCGAATACCCAATCGACGAGATAAGAATGGTGTTTTCCATCATGGCGGACGGTGGTTCCAGCGCGGTAAGCACACCATTTCTGTTAACGCGCGTCGAAATCAACGATGGGGATAACAAGACGAAAGAAGTTTAAAGCGCGGTTCAGCGGGCAAGTTGTTCGCGAAAGTTCGAGCAACGCGGAACCGTTCGTCTTTCTTTTCTCGCTAACTCGCGCACGGAGTAGCCGTGTTTACGTCAAGCTCGTAGACGCGCGCCACATAAATATCCATTTGCCGCAACGAATTCGATTCCCCCAACCCCGATGGCCGGCGAGCGGTTAGAAAATTGCGCGAGAAATGCACGCGATTCTCGCGGAGCATCGTCGACGTGCACCTCGAGAAATTGAAACCCCAAGGTTCTTCGAATCTTACCAGCCACGCGTGATTCACGGCTGCCTTCGATAAGAAACAATGGCAATTTCTTCCTTTCCCCTTCGCGCGTATTTTTAACGTCGTCAACGTCGCGTGCTACGACGTCCAGAGGTTCTTATTTCACGTGTATTTAATTAATTTCACCCTCTATGGCAGTGATTCTTAACCCGCGGTCCGTGAACTACAACAAACGTCAGCGACAGCCCTAATTTAATAATTCGTTCGTGAGTTTTTGCTCCCGGCAACTTCGTAAATTCGTGGAATTTGCCAATGTGGACTCAAGTCTCCGCCAGACGACGGAAATTGCGTTTTTCAGCTCGGCGACGAACTCGCATTGCTTGTTGTTTGCGCAAACATAACGCACTGATATAACCCACGTGAACGTCAACACAGTGAATGCCAATTGCAATGCACCCATCGTAAACCATCGCCAAAGTGGTGCTTTGAGAATAAACAAGCTTCTTTCTCATCTGCGGTTAACTCGAACAACGAAATGCAATTTCTTCTCGATGAAAAAAATTTATAAATCGCGTAAAAGGTGGGTCGTGTGTACGTATCAGAGATCGGTATCGCGATTATTGCGAATAGACGTCGCGTCGTGGCGCGGGAAAATTTAAAATTATAATCGAACGCGACGCCGTTAAAGCAAATATAAAATATGGAAAATGTTGGCTCGTTATCGGCATAATGGACAAGCGAAAATGGCGTCGTGACGCGGGTAAACGATTCGCGAAACAGGCGCCGCGTTCGCTAAACTACCAGTCTAATCCCTGGTAATTTCTTCAACGGTAAAGACCCGCGATAAGAAACGAAGAAAATGTACGTCGTCGGGACTGCCCGAAGCTAGGCAAAACGATGCCAGCTTTGAAAAGTTTCCCGACGAGTAACGTCGCGACGCAGCATGATTCGGCGTCGCGCGCCTTTCTTAAACGTTCCGCGCGAGTGACTCGAGTTTAAACCGGGTTTCACCAAGTTCGACTTATTTGCTTCCGCGACAGAGTACCTGCTAAACGGTTTCCACGAAGAAGAGGAGTCGCAATCGTCGATACAAAGTGCTCAACTTTCCACCCCCATGATAAATTCTGTCGCTCGTGCCTCATTTAATCGTATCAATGTTGGATTATTCTTAGAATGATCATATTCCTCTATTTTAATTTGTATTTGATTAGTACTTATATTCAGGAGTCGATGTAAAATTCTGGAGACTTTTATATGACTTCCACCCGTAGTATACAGGGTGTCCGGCCACCCTTGGGAAAAATTTTAATGGGAGATTCTAGAGGATAAAATAAGACGAATATCAAGAATACTAATTTGTTGACTGACCGGTCAGAATTCTTTTGTTTCTGTTTCGCAAGCGCTGCCGTTGCTCGTCGCTGGGAACAGCCGCGCAACGATTGCTCCCCCTTTTTCCCAGGGAATATTCGCAAGTTTCGCTTCCGTAACTGCACCGCGAATGCCGCGGCGAAACACACGAAATTCGGTCCGCGAACTCCGTCAAGTACTCGGTTCCATAAATTCTCGTACACAGCGGCTGATTGAATATCCGATCAGCGGGCACAAGTGGCGCAGTTAGGAATGTATGTTAGAAACTCGTTTAATACTAGCCCTCGGGACTGAAATTCTGCGGTGGCGACGGTGGCTGCTGGCAGCGCAGTCGGTTTCGAGGCACGCAAACTCGCGCCAACCGATCCGCCGTTTCTGCAGCTCGTGCCGTTGCACTGCCGGCAGTGCAGTTAACTCAGTTTACAGTTTATAATCGAGTACGAAGAACGAATCGAAAGTAAGAGTCGGCAATCCTGCAACCCTGCCCTAACTCGTCGCGTATTCGAATCTTTCGTCAATTTGACTACGATTTCTCCGTCAAACGTTGTTGAACAGAATTTCTCGTTATATCTGTTTATTCGATACTTTTTATTGACCAATTATTTTATTTAGATTGTGCTTGTAGCGAATAATAACAATGGGATTTGATGGGAGTTAGACACCCCCAGAGCAGAGATCACCGTCGACGCGAAGGGTACAGAAATATGGCTCACCGAAGTCGAAGGTAATCGGGATTCGTTTGATAGTTTCCGGTTGAGGACGTCGCCGGCATAAACCGGATCAACGAATTTCCTAATATCCAACCATCGATCGGGGCCGTGACTTCTATTTACCTGCTCCTTCACCTTCTCTTACTACCTCGCTGAGCATTCGCGACCGGGAAAATCTGAAAGAGTCGATCGCTGCAGCGTTTCCTTTCAGTATCGAGAATGTCCCTCCACTTATTTTCGTCGGAAGAGCGGATTTAAAAATGTCAGGACGTCGAGAAGGCGCGGAGAGGCTGTAGAATGAGACAGATCGTGGAAAACGAAAGACAGATTTCGAGGGAGGAAGGTTAATCAATTTTTGCTCGACGTCGAACATCCGGTGCGTGTCGTACGCGATACTTCCTGTACGCGTTGTTGCATTACGTCATCTGACCCAATTGGGAGAGTGCACGAACGTAGACGATGTTCGTGTCGGGTGACGCCTAATAAGGTACGAAGAGGCGTACTCGGGACACGACGTGAAACACGCGTGCACGTACCTGTGTGCACACGTTTACCAGGGACCAGTGTGCAGAGCGCAGAGCGCCGCTGCAGCTACAACTGTTCGCTTCCACGGAGTCCAGGATGCCTAGTGTCGGGGGCGACGTCGTCGCCGTCTTCGCCCGTCGTGAATAGCCCGGGCACACATGCATATTCAGACTGGTCGACCAGTCGCCGAGTAAATTAGACTATTTGGCCCGTTCCATTATAGAAGGAAACCTGCAGAACGGAGCTGCTGCAGCTTGTAATACGCCACCGAAGCATTCGCAACTTCGCGACTACCGGTGGCTTTCACGAACTTCCAGCGAATGCAAGAGACACACACACCCACACACGCGGAGGGAAACGACGGAGAACGGGGGTCCAGGAAGAGCAGAGCGAGAGAAAACGAGACGGAACACCGACTCGAAAGAGAAACTTGGTATTGCATTCCGGCATGGGACCAAAAGAATTTGTTGACACTCTGATGTTTATTTCATTCCAGTCTGTGAAATAGGGTGCCGTTTCAGTTTTGCGCGAATATTCTACCCTCCCTCCAACAGCCACCGTTTTGTTCATTTCGGAAGTTTTCGAATTACCCTTTGAGCTAAATTTTATTTCGGTGTCCAGGGGAGACACGGCTTGTCAATATTTTATCGTTGGTAAATAATTTAAGATCACTTTAAATATTTACCGACTTGCTTTGACAGTATTTTCGTACGATGCAACGGTGTAAAATCTACGCAGATATTGGAAGAAATGCAATAATACAGCAGCCTGGGTCAATTGCTGTTCAAATACTGCTACCGCGGGACTGGAATGAGGTGAAGGTAACGCAGGTACTTCGATAAAGTGAACTCGCCCGTAATACCATAATACGGCATATTTTATATCTCATAATAGAGCAAGCACGGCACATATTAAAGTACAGTGACTGCCTACATAAATATCCTTCCTCGGATGAATAAGATTGTCCTATTTTCACGCACAATAATCCATAATAGATGCTTTTTAATAAACTCAGCTCCGCCGTTTACAACGCAATAAAATCACTGAAAATTGGAATGAACGACTGCGTTTGCTCTACTCGAAAATTCTTAAATCTCGATCGTACCAAACGCATCCAATTTCGATAAGAATTAAAAGTTTTTTACAATTTTTTGTTAGCCACCCTCTGTTGAGCTTTTCTAAAAATTCGCTACTCTCGTTGAAAGCGACGTTTAGCCTGTTTAACGTAAACTTTACCCCGCAAAAGTCGACGTCGCGATTCGTCGGATTACTCGCGTCGTCCGACTAATTTTGAGATTTCCTTGAAAACCCGATGCAACTACGGATACGAGACTTCAGGATCAGAAGAACCCTTTAGGTTTGAACGATAAACTAGACCGAGCGAATTCCTGGCTCGGATGTTATTTTACGTTGGCGAAACTTTGAAACTGTTTTTTTCAAAGAGTAATCCGTCCAAACGAGAAGAACGAATTTCGCTCTGGGAAACCTTTTACAAAGAACAAGTAGTACGTATACTCGTGGGAATCTCCCTTTCGAAAGGTATACCCTGAGCAAGAGGAACGTTTGAATGAAATAATACGCGAAAAGTAGAAGCTGCGTTTGTTCACCCGCGGATTAGCGTCGAGCGTTTAAAACAGAATAAGTTGAACGAAATTTTACGCGGAAAATATCGAGGCCACGCTCGTTTGCGTCTATACCACGCGCGATTTGCCGCATCGTGCCATGCAAAACGCTTATATTGTTCGCATAACACGCATATTTCCCCCGTTGCTGCGGGTTTAAGCGACCGTGTACGAAATCAAAATAGTTCCCGCGGCCAATAGCGTCCCGCATCCCATTTTCAAAACCATTCAACGATAATCTTTCTATTTTTACACGCACGTTCGTCGATCACGATACCAACGCGATCAACGTAAAAAAAAAAAGGGAGAGAATTTCGATAACCGCGTTGAAATTATTAAAATCTATTATAAAAATTGAGAATCAGGTAACAAAGAATGATCAAAACTATGGGTTTATCGCGGTCAAGTGGATGTTTTGAAATACTGAGGCCACGAATGGAATGACAATTCATACTGTGAAGAGATGAAATAACGCGGGAATCAGGTGCCGCAGTTTTTGGACCGGAAGCGGGCGCGCGACCGCTGGCTTCCGGCCTGGTTTAACGAATCAAAGGAAGAAGGGACCGTTTTATCCGTTTCGAATGGCACTCTATTCACCGTCGCGGAACGTTAATTACAGACCGGTATAATGATCTTTCTGCGAGCACGAGAATTCAAAGAATTTCGCAAATCTCACTGTTTCTCTAATAAATAACCGGACCAATGTTGCACGCGCTATAAGTACCATCTACTAGACATTATTTCTCATCGATAGTTTTATATTTGAACTGTCAAGTTTTATAGTTTTGACGAAAACGTTCGAGGCGTTTAAAAGTTATTGATATTTTAGTGGCAGTATTTCGATGGACCTCGTCAGTGAAACGCGACGAAACAAATATCGAATTGTGTTTTAAACTTCGAAAAACTGCCATAGAAACGCTCGAAACGTTGATGGAAGTTTATGGCGATGTTTGCGTGTCCCGTACATGAGTACTCGAGGGGTAAGGATGCTTCAAAGACGACCAAGTGGATTTGAACGACGACATATGGCTAAGCCTTCTAAAGTCGTCGAACACCGAGGAACTCGAGTAGAAGGTGCGTGCACCAGGAATTCAAAACTATTATGATATCGGTTTTGGTTCTCGAAACAGTCACGGAACGTCTCTAGACGTGAAAAACCAGATTGCATTAAACGAATACAGCATAAACCGGATAGAAACTCGGTCGTTTGGAGGAAGGAAAAATGCTACAAAATTAACGTATCAACTAAAAGACGCGTAAACGGTTGCATTTACTTTTGTAGGTTGATATAGTAGGTTCTGGGAATAAGTAAGGTACGGGACCATGCATGCATCTCCTTTCTGTTACGCTCAGTACCCTCCGCGTTATTCGAGAAAGTTTCTTATTCAGCGAGTCTCCAACGGGAAGCGAGGTAGCTCCTTTAAACTCTCGCGCTAAATAAAGTCGAGGGACGTTTAATTTACATACATTTACTCTCCCCTTTTCCCTTTTTCCCTTCCGTGGCTCCAAGTGGCACGACATCCCTCCCTCTCGGTGCGGTCTGATCCACGATATCTCGCGGCGACGCTACTCCCCCACCCACGACGATGACGACAACCTCTAACCCCGGTCCAGCAACCCCTACTTCACTAAACCTCCCCCTTCTTCCGTCTCTGTGCCGCTCTTCCTTTCCCACTGTCTCTGTCTAACCCGAAAACTCGCTGACCTAATTTCCACGAAACTGCATTGCGTGTCCTACCTGCACGGTTGCACCTACCGCATTCGAAACTGCACATACCCCTTGCCTCTCGATGTCCTCCGCGCTCGTACGTATCGCGCACATACATATGTCCGTGTGACGCGCGCCATCAACCCCCTGACGCACCCACCCCCGCCCCTTCCGGTGTCTTTCTCCCGTGTCGGAGAAAAAATATTCCGTTTTCGCGTGTCCAACGGCGAATCGAGATTTTAGAAAGCTATCGTAAACACTATGGGATAACGAAAGAATCTCGAGTCAAGAGAGCGCAGGGCCTTCATAGAGTCGAAAAAGTCGCGTCTTAAGATTCGAGTTTGCTACCCCTCGCTTTGAAAAAATATAAGAAAGCCGTAAACCCGGTGGTCCAGTTTCTAGACACATTCTGCGCGACAGAAAAAAAAGGTTAAAGGGGCATCGAGCAACGTGGGTGGCTGTTCGAGGAGAAATAAAAAAAAAAAAAGTCGGTCGCAGATTTAGACCAACGAGAATCGACGGGTCGCGGAATCGGCTGAACGAGCAAAATGCGAATGGCGGTATATCGGGGCGAGGGGCACGAGGACGAGGAGGTGGTTTTGATGGAAAAGTTTTATCTCGGATCGCGATGGCGTTTCATACTCATTTTGTGGTCCTTTTATCATGGCCGTCGACGTACGGAGAGAAACGGTGAAGTTATTACCGGAGGCAAGAGGGCGAAGGAATTACATTTTAGTCTGTAAGTAAGCAAATATAAATTTTACGGAAGGGCCGATAAAATTGTGAAAGTTCGTCAGTTCCTTATCGGGACGGGGTAGAGAGAATTCGCTTACAAAATTTTACGATACGAGGATCCGCGTTATCTCGACAATGTGTACCTGTGGAGCGTGGACCACGGGTTTTCGATTCCGGAAAACTGCTTCGCGTGTTCGCCTCGCGAGCGTTAGCATATTCTCCGGCGACGAAAAACGCTGGATCGACGTCCATCGATCGTAAACACCGATTTGCCTGGATTTAACGTCGATCTCGTCGCGGTCGAACGGCGGACAGAGAGCGATAAATTACACGGAAGCTTATAAACCGGATCACCGCTCGAGACGAAGGAGGGCAGACTCGTTCGTTCGTCAATGAACTCTAATTACGGCTAAGAAGCACAGCCACAATTAAACCTCGTTTCGAGCCAGGTTGGTAACAACTTTTAATTGCACTCCACCGATTCTCTATGAGGAAAAAGCGGAGGTTACCGGGGTCGGACCAACGGCGTAAGAAGAGGCCAAGTAGAGGAGAGCAAAAGGAACGAGAAAGGTGGAAAGGTACAAAAGGTTGCGGGAGGAAACGTTAGGCTCCCGGCGTCGCTCGACCGATCGATGATTCGACTTTCGATCCAGAAAACCCTGGCCATCGCGGTTTCTTCGTCAAAAGCGTGCAACGGAGTCCAGGTCAAAGTGTCGTGAAAGGTTAACCGTAGTTGAACGAGTTCACCTTAGAGTTAGACTTCAATTTCAGACCGTGTATCGCGGTCACTGCAGTTTAATGATCTTACTAACTCGGTCGGGCTTTTCCATTATTAGTTTGCACAGGGATAAACTCACCTGTCTACGTGGTCAGGGTAAAGACACCGCGCATTCATCGAATCGATATCTTACGTCGGTGCTTCTTAACCCTTCTTCGGAGCACTGAACTTCCTTACTTAAATATTCAAAGCAAATAAGAACTTTGCAAAGTAACATAGAATACTTGTTCGAATGATCCTAAAACTTGATCTGCAAAAGAGTGAATTTAATCTATAGGTGGATTTAATTTTGCAAGAGGGTTAATTTAGGATGCAAAAACTGTAACGAAAAAATAATTTTATTCGAGTTTGATGCCCTATCTCTTCCTGGGCCGGAGAAGAAATGCATGGCGCCCTCGGCCACGGGGGCTGCATAGCGCAACGATACGGTCGCCGGTAATACAGACTGAAAGCCACCGAAGAAGGTCAAAAAGTTGGCTTTATTCGTCCTTCGAGACTAACAGAGTTCCTTTTAGACCGCGATACCTTCCGCGAGTATGCCACGAATATAGCAACGAACGTCGCTGTTTCGTAACATCCTCGAGGAACACAGTCTTACATTTCCACGAAAGCACGAGCTTCCTATCGCAACGACAGCAGCCCCAGGGAACCTCTTTCAACCCCTTCGCTGTATCGCGGGAGCAATTGTGGCTGGCATTTACAATAAAAAGAGAAGAAAGTTCCAAAACGAACGAAGCTGTTGGACGATGATTCGAGGGACGAATTGCAAATTTATTCGACGCACCGTGTCACACGCTATCTCTACGTTAAATTATCGATTGAGCCATATTGAAACGTGAATCGTGTCCATGAAGATGGATAACTATGTTATAGTTGGGGGAAGAAATACCTGTACCGATTCAGGCAGCGGTCTAGAGGGACACTTTTAGTCAGAAATGGACAAAATTTCATTTGAATAATCGATAACCAATACGAACGACGTATAATAATTTATTCGCGACGTTTATTTGATCGAACAGTTATGCTTTTATTTGTTCAAAGTGGATGTATATTATTACGAATGGCTAATTGCGTGTGGAGACCATCTCTTGACGAAACTATAATTTAATTATTCGATGGAAGGGAGTTCCTTTCGAAGAATCTTTGGATCATGTGACATTAAATAGAGTGGAACAATTGTAAGCGTATCCTCTTAAACGAGCTTACGAACGTTTTATCGTTCCAGAGGAAGGCCAGTAGCGTTAATAGACCGCTCGAAACTGATTTAAGTAGATCGCTATATTTGTTCTTCCAACTATAACGATTCTAGAAACTGGGCGCGGCTGTCGACCAAGTGTCGACGTTGCACGGTGGTTTATGTTACGGCCTGCAAAGTCCAAGCCACGTGCGCCGTGTTTGCGTTGGTTTACAGTCGATTTTGAGCTATGGACTTTTTCCAGGGATAGGCGTTCGGTCCTAAAACCGGGATTCATTTTATTTTTGGCGTATCTTTTCCACGAGACTGTATTTATTCCAGTTTCTCTTTACGATACCGTCACAAGGACCTCGTTTGCCGGTTTTACAACGCGGTCTCGTTCGAAAAACCGAAACGCTTCTCGATTTGGCAACATTTTCTTTCAAGAAATGTAACTAGTAAATGTAAAGCGTAAGCGGGAAGGGAAATCCTGACGCCGCTGTAGTTCCCAAACTGGACTAAACCTTCGAGCGACAGAGTACGTAACGACGGTGAACGCGTTTTCGATTAAGTTGCAACTCCGTTAAAAGAAAAGATGGTACGAAAAAAACAGGTAATTACTTATGACTCGTCCCGATACGCGATCGGGGAAGCAACGACGCGAGGGTGGGTCGTCGCGAAAAACTGCAAGAAAGAAGCGAACGTGGTTCACCGACGGAATAACGGCCGTGTTCTCGTTAACGTCGACATGCGCGTAGTTTGCTCGCCCGAGGTGATGCCTGCACGTGATCCTTGTCATCGTTATTAACTATTCTAACGAATACACGAATTCACCGTAGGGGGTTCATCAACGGACCCGTCTGTTTAGGCGGGAACTTTCGGTAGATAAACCCTGACAGTGTCGTGTTTGATTGGTCTTTTGGTCGTCGAAAGTGGCGGGTAAATTGTATCCATACGCGGCGTATTACGGCGATATCGTTCGAAATTTCCAGAGATAGTACACGGCCCGGGCGCGTTTAATTCGGACGTTCAAAGGTAAGAGCGTCGCGTGCAGCGCGTGTAAATGGAAATCGCGGCCGAACATGCGATACAAGCATCCACGAATGGACAACTGGCCGAGTGTCATGGTGGCAATTGCAGTAACGACAACAACGTCGCTCGGGAACGACATCGGGACGATTCGGTGCCGTTTACGCCAGAAATTCCCTCTTCTTCGGAGGGGAACGTAAATAACGCGGTAAATGAAGACCGTTCGCGGAACGACAATGCGATACTACGATGGAGAAACGATCGGTGAAACTCAAAGAAAAAAAATTCTGATTCGCCCGTCGATATCGAGTCCGTTATTTCCAGTCGCGTAACGTTATAATTTAATCGCTAAACGGTCGGCTCGATTGCAATCGATTTTTCGTAATCGACGTTACCGGTGAAGCACGCTTCATTATTTACCGCAGGCTTCCGCCTCCCTTTGAAACGGAACGTCGAATATTCGTATTAACATTTATTCTATTCACATGCATCCGAAACGTACTAATTCGCATTCCCCGACCATAGCCAACCCATCTAAAAGCAAATCTAGTTACCGTTCAATTTCCACAATAGCCTTGAGACTTTGGCTAACTTTATTAGAGCTCAACAACTCGAAGCAACTTCCTGCAACAGGGCTGATCGATGCAACGAATCAGGATGCGTCTGCCTCGGCGTATAGAAAACGGCTGGCGGATTTATAATGAGGAAACTTCAATACATCAAACTTCGAGGATTCACAATTTTCCTGTAACGTTCTAGAAAAATCGAACGCTAGAAGAAACGCAACCTCGTCGATCGCGGGTACCAAGATTTCTCTCGCGAATAGCTAATAATAGATTTAATTTAATTTTAAACGCAGCACCGTACTCCTTATATAAATTTAGAGTCTCTAAACACTGTGAAGCCTGGACCAAATAGTTGGACCACTCTGTGATAGAACCTGGTCCCGATTAGGAATCCGATACACCTCTCGTAAGAGGCGCCAGAACCTCGGATGAAGCCCTAACTGGTTAATGGAACTTGGACAGACGAGCAAACGAGTTTAAGTAAACATAGTGTCCATAAACTAATCGTTTTCAAGATATCTAGCTTTTCATTTCCTAAGCTAAGTTCTTTGTACCATTACTAGGGTCGTAGAATGACGAGCGTGTTTAGAAATAGATATCGAAACTGACTTCCATTCAATTGTGTTTTAGTTAACATTAGTTAACATATTTCCTATAAGTCTGATGCACCCTGTACGCCTTGAGCCAACAAGTGTTGCTCGCTGATGCGTTAAAAGTAAATACGTAGCTCGAGCTGTGTCAGCGGTTTCATAGGCTACCCCGCTACTGCCACCGAAATTTATGATACGTTTTACGCATTTCCACCGCCTTTCTCCGTATTTCCTCTTATCTACCTCCTTACGTGTAACGCGCCGCCTCGTGACTTAGGTGATATAAAGGGATTCTCGTTCAACGAATGCAAAGGCATTCGAGACGGTAGAGTATCATAAAACTTCCTATACCTCTTCAAAGTATCGCGAAACTTATTCGAGTTTATGGAACGCATTCTCCGGATGGTATACCCGCGAGAAATCGCGAGGACGCGAATATATTTCTCAGACAAAATTCAACGAATCGTTCACGCTATCTACAACACGCTAACGTCTAAAGTCGCGAAAACGTTTGATAGTCTTTAGCATAGCGTACGACAAGAACTAAACTAGAATACAATATACAAATTATACGGTGTTATTCGTTCCTTATTTTGCTCGTCTGTTCGTCTAAAGTTCTACTCTTTGCAACAAATAGTGTCGCTCAATTATTTCAAATATTACACTCACCGAAAGGATGAAATGTCTTGACTCTGGCACTGTCTGGATCGCCTTAGCAGTTCGGAAAACAATTCGTCCTCCACAGCTACCCTGGTCGGAGGTTCCTTATTTGCAGCGTGTCCATGTCCAATTCCCTCCATTCTTTGAACTGCCTCTGTCTAAAACATAGAAAATTTAGTAAAAAACTGTACTTTGCTTTAATATACTATTTAAATACATAAAATCATGTGTATTAATATTTTTGTTAACTACGTAATACACCATATGACGCTATTTTATAATCATAACCTATATGGTGCACGCCAAGTAAAGATAATTTCGTGTTTATAATTGTACAAACATAATTTAAAAAATTTACAGTAAAAATTTCTATCCCGGGACCACGGTTTGCAACATTAAAATGGCGGACCTAAAGGGTGAAGGTTAACGTACAAATCCGTGCGTGCATCGCGCTCTCGCACGCGCGCACATCTATTTCAGCAGGATGCTGTAAAACACGTTTAATTGCGAGGCCTTTAGGCAGGTGAGCATCTAGGTCAGAGTGTAAAGTTTAAGGGTTACTACTGAAATTTGCATATCGCCGAGGCCGGAGGCATGGAATCTTCATGTTCTCGAGGAAGCTGTATGTACATTGGATATAACGCGCCTGTGCACGCGCGCACATGTCTAATACGATGTAACGCATATACGTATTACTTCGTTTCTACAAATACGGAATTATAAACGTACCGACGCGAGATACGCCTCGAAGTCGTTATTCCCTGACCAAAATGCTTCGTAATAAAAACGACGTTATTTAATATCTTTTATCCAGAACGTTCGGTTTATATTCCCTACCTATGACTGCGAGCCATTCCGTTCAACGAACATGGCTCCCATGACGTCACGTTAATGTAACCGCTACATACTAAATCTTGATTGGCTTATTTGAACAAACTTTTGTCGAAAGTAAACGTACGAATATAATGCATTGACGTTAGCTAGTAACAATCTAAGTATCAAAGCACAAATATTAACACGATTGTACTAAAATGGTCGGTTTAATGGTTATACAAAGTTTGCTCTTATGCGATAGAAATAAGCGATAAATTTTTTTACTTACCGTCGATGCTTGAAGTTTCTCATGTCTGATTCAAGTCCTGAAATATAGCTTCTTCGATCTTGCAACTTATTTAGCCTAAATAACACGAAATAGAAGAAAAATTTTCACATAAAACACGAAGAAATAATCTACATCGCGCACATACCGCCAAAATTAATAAAACTGAATAGGAAAGTTATTCGCTACCAGATGGCGATTTAATTTCCGTTAGAACGGAACGTACGGTGCTGCCATCGTTCAATCTTTTTAGGTTGGGTTTGGTGGCAAGCACATTTTACGAGCAGTGAGTATCTGATATTTTCTAAATTTGTTCAATATAAACTGATTTTGTAATATTAATGTGTGTGTAACGTTTTGCTCGTTGACCTAAAGTTGATCAACTTTGCTAGTGATATATTATTGGTTAATCGACAGTTCAAACAAAAGGATTTCAAAAACAATTGCGGTATGATACGTTGCTAGAATACCCATCTGTAAACGACACGTCGATAGTAAAATTTTCCAGTTACATTTACACACTTCCTAAACTTTAATATTACAAACAATAAGATCTAAAGAAATTGTTAACGTAAAAAATTAATTTTTCTTAAATCTAAAGATATTGTCAATTAATCTATATCACGTTTCTTTTTTCATTATGATTACACATTGAATATACGAACGGTGCCTTCTTTGTATTGAAAATTAGATAAGCCACGATGCAGATATTCGTAAAAACCCTAACGGGTAAAACTATTACCCTCGAAGTAGAAGCATCGGATACTATCGAAAATGTGAAAGCAAAGATTCAGGATAAAGAAGGAATTCCTCCAGATCAACAGCGTCTTATTTTTGCTGGAAAACAGCTAGAGGATGGACGTACTCTTTCCGATTACAACATTCAAAAGGGTATTTTATCAAATATCAAATACTTATAGATCTTTAATGAAGTTCTAAATAACTAATTCATACATCTTTTATAGAGTCTACTTTGCATCTTGTACTTCGACTTCGCGGAGGTGTTATTGAACCTACGCTTCGTATCCTTGCACAGAAATACAACTGTGACAAAATGATTTGTCGAAAGTGTTATGCTCGCCTTCATCCACGTGCAACCAACTGCCGTAAGAAGAAATGTGGCCATACAAATAACATTCGACCAAAGAAGAAGCTAAAATAGACTACAGACACTGCTTCTGCTTGCATACTTTGCAAGCTTATGTACCTCTGAAATTTTGCTTTAATAAAATGTACATGAAAAAGTAACTATGTATGCATTTTATATGTTTCACAGTATAAATTATATATATAAACAAACGTATAACAAACTTTATTGCACAATTAATCTTAATTTAAATTACAAAA